>NC_090436.1:21078091-21423924 GCF_031143425.1 Pleurodeles waltl
TCTCTCCCTCTCCCTCTCTTCTCTCTCTCCCTCTCTTCTCTCTCTCTCCCACTCTTCGCTCTGTCTCCCTCTCTTCTCTCTCTCTCCCTCTCTTCGCTCTTTCTCCCTCTCTTCTCTCTGTCTCTCTCTCTCCCTCTCTCTCTCCTCTCTTGTACTAATAGGAACAGTCTTTTGAAGAGTGCACAGTTGAGGGAAAGTCTGAGAATGTCTTGTAGCTGCAAAGATACTTTGCAAGTTGGAAGCTGTTCTCTGACAAAGTACAACTTGTGAGTCGGAAAACGGTGGAGCCTTAAAAGGAGCAGCCGCCTCCTCGCAACGAATGAATGCATGAATGAATGAATGACGTGATACTGTTTAAGAGCAGCTGATGCTTCTTGAGAAGCGTCCCGGCCATGAAATACAACATGAAACAAGCGCCGGCTCTGAAAGAAAGCTCTGTGAGTAATTAAGAGAGCTTTAAACTTTACTCCTGATTTAATTGGTAACCAGAGAGGGATTTGAGACCAGACCTGATGGAGTGTCTTTTAGGAGTGTTTAGCTCGAGAAGAGCAGTGGCCTTCTGAGCACCTTGAAGCCCTGTGAGCAGATCTTGAGAGGTGCCCAGATAGAGGACATTGGCATAGCCCAGTCTGGAGATAATCGAGGCATGAATAACCCCCTTCCAAATAACTAAAGAAAGATATTTGGAGAACCTTTTCAAAGATTTCAACAAGCCAAAACAAGCAGCAACTGTGTCCCTTTGGTGAGGTTTGCAGAATAAAGTGAAATCCAGCAGCAGCCCCAGACTTCTGGCCACTGAGGATGGAGAAGGAACTTGGCCCAGTTTGGAAGGCCAAAGTGAAGAGGAATCTCTGGGAGATGGTGTCCCAAGGGAGAGAATCTCACTGTTTTCAACATTAAGCTGTAAAAAGGTGTTATACGTCCAGTCTACAACCGACTAAAGAGTGCCCTGGAAATCACTAGCCACTGAATCGTCAAGCTGAAGAAAGACCCGCATCAGTTGGGTAGCATCTGCCTACGATACAACGTTCAAACCCCATGTTTGCACCACAGGGGCCATAAAGATGTTAAATAAAGTGGGTGTTGTGACTTGAGTTGTTGCTATGCATTCTCTCCTTAGTTACCAGTCCCCTGCTGCTCAGTCAGTATGTGCATAGGAACCATCTTTAATTACAACGGTGGGACGTAAAGGTGCGCCCGGTGGGACGCCACAACCGATGGGTTCGAACTGTGACGTAAAAGGAAATAGAAGTACATCTTGCTGTCTTTCAGAAAAAAAGGAATGTAGCCACTCGAAAGTCCTGCCCACTATTCCAATCCTCTCCAATCGCGAAGCTGTGTCGAAGGCAGCGGACAGATCTAATAAAACAACTACAGCCTTCTGACCCAGATCGAGATTGGTTCTGATGTATTCCAAGAAGATCAGTTTCCATTTCGGAAGCCGGACTGGGAGGAGTGAAGGATGTTGTTTTGCTCAAACAAAGCTGCTAATTTGCTGTTCACTAAAGATGCCAGCATCGTTCCTACAATAGGGAGGAGGAAGGCAGGTCTATGATACCACAATGTCATGTGCCATTAGTTTGCAGTAGCAATTAAAGTTGCAAACATTTAATCAAGCGGCATCTGCCAAAGGGGGGTGGGATGCAGTCAACCATTCAATCAATCAGTACTTGTAGAGCGCGGCTTATCACCTGTAGCGTCTCAAGGCGCTGTGGTGGGCATGCTGATCATTCCAAGAGCCAGGTCTTGAGATCCTTCCTGAATTGCTTCAGTGATGCGGCCTGTCTGAGGTTGGGAGGGAGTGTGTTCCATGTCCGGGCTGCAACGTAGGGGAATGACCTGCCTTCAGCTGTGGTTTTCTTGATTCGGGGGATGGTAGCAAGAACGAGATGGGAGGATCAGTGTTGCCTGGCAGAGGCGTAGGTCAGGCGGTGGTTGAGGTAGTCTGGTCCGATGTTGCGAAGTGCGTTATAGGTGTGAGTCAGTAGCTTGAAGGTGATGTTTTTGTCGACCGGGAGTTAGTGGAGGTCTCTGAGGTGGGCGGAGATGTGGTAGTGGCGGGGGATGTCCAGGATGAGTCTGGCTGCTGCGTTCTGGACTCTCTGGTGTCTTGCGTGTAGCTTCTTTGTGATACCGGCGTAGAGTGCGTTGCTGTAGTCCACTTTGCTGCTGACCAGAGCATGGGTGACCATCCTTCTAGTCTTGGTGGGGATCCACTTGAAGAGCTTTCGAAGGAGACTCAGGGTGTGGGAGCGTGCAGGAGAGACGGTGTTAACTTGACTGGTAATGGAAAGCGTTGAGTCCAGGATGATGCCCAGGTTGCGTGTGTGGTTGGTGAGGTGTTTCCCAGGACGGCTGGCCACCAGGAGCCATCCCAGATTGAGGGGGGTGGAGCAGCTTACGAGGATCTCTGTCTTATCCGAGTTGAGCCTGTAGCAGCTGGCTCTCATGCCGTGTGGAAATTTCTCTTGGCTGTTGATGGGCCGGTGGTCAGGGAGAGGATCAGCTGGGTGTTGTCGGCATAGGAGAAAATGTTTAGTGTGTGCTCTCTGAAGTGCTTAGTGAGCGAGGCCATGTAGATATTGAAGAGGGTCGGGCTTAGTGAGGATCCCTGGGGTACTCCGCAGCATGTCTCTGTGAGGGCTGAAGTATATAGTGGGAGTCCGACACTCTGGGTTCTTTCGGTCGGGAGGGATCAAATAGGATGCCGGCGTCTGGTGACAAGGGTGAAGTGGGAGACTGTGTGGAACGCGGTGGAGATGTCGAGGAGGATGAGGGCGGCCGTGTCCCGGTGGTCCAGTATGGCGCGGATGTTGTCTGTGGCTGCGAGGAGGGCTGTCTCGGTGCTGTGGTTGTTCCTGAATCCGGACTGTGAGGAGTCCAGAATGTGGCTTGATTTGACAAACTCCGTCAGTTGCATGTTGAAGGTCTTTTCAGTTACCTTGGCTGGGAAGAGGAGCAGCAAGATGGGTCTGTAGTTTTTCAACTCCCTTGGGTCGGCAGAGGGTTTCTCCAGGAGCGGGTTGTCACAAAGTGAAAGGTGTATATATGTAGGTGGTGTTAGAGCAGCACAAACCTAGCTGAAAGAAACAGGAGTGCAGGGCAGGCTCAAAAACAAAGTTTTACTCAGCAAGGTGATTGACAGGGTTCTGAGAGCAGAAATGGTCTGTTACTACATCTGAGGAAGTGTTCCTTAAAAACGTGTGCCTTCATACCTTTCATTGAGTATAAAAGGACGAGGGTGTTTCCAATGGATACATGCATGTCACTCCAGACCATGAGTGCACAGATAGAGAAGACCTGTTGCCTGGTTTCTTCTTTATTGCACTATTTCATAACCAGACTGATGGCAGCTTGGCTTTGACAGTGTCAAGAACCACTGAAGGGGGTGAGCTTGTCAGCCACGCAGGGAGGGGGGCTGGTTGTGATAGCTTTGGAGATGATGCAGTTGGATTTGAAGATGATGTGTTCTGGCAAAGGGAATGTAAAAATACACGAACACATACTTTTGTAAAGTCTTTATTTTCATACAGCTGCTAACAGCTTCTCCAGCTCTCCCCAGTTACTGGCTCATATTTCATGTAACTACACTCCATCTCCTGTTCTCTATTCCACCAGCCCATGACATGCCTGGTATTTTTTCATCTCTATATTTCTCACCCCTTACATAGATGAACATACATTGATGAAAACACGTTACAATTCCTGCAGAGTGATAACAAACTAGCCTGAACTTATTGTGACTGTAATATTAAAGCATACAATATGACTGTGGCAGTAGCTTTTGGAATTTAATTCAGATTCCACTCACCAGAATTACTAGTAATCTCGCACACACTTCCTAGACTCCACACAGGTCCATCCTCTAACACAACCACACTCTGTTTCATGTTTGAAACCTTAAATGGCAGAGAAAATTTGCTATATGCTTTTCTCACCATTCCACCTCTCTTTGTCATGCCCCAATCACCAACATTTACACTCGTAAACTTTGCACTGTTCTTCATATCATAGTATTATTCAGTTTTCTTCCATTCTTTAGCATCACCTTCTCTCATAGCCTCATTTTCACTTCCACACAGTTTCTATTTATCAACCACTCAGGAATTTCTTCTCTCCTGACTCTCTCCCTTTAAAAGACACACACTTGTCACTGAATGGGGTGTTGCTCATTCGGCCCACATTAACTTTCTCAACACATTCTTCCAAGGAAGACCATTAGCTAAAGACAATTTCATATTTTCTATCATGATTCTGTTCACTCGCTCTACTAACCCATCAGTTTGGGACTAACCAAGGCCACTATCTCATGCACAATTCATGTTTTACCCATGAAGCTGTCATTTCCTTAGACATAAGTTACACTCCATTGTCTGAAACTATGGTTTTTGAATTTCCTTCATCTATGAAAACGTCTGCTAAAAATTCAATTACGTTTTCAGTGTCTATGTGCTCCAGAATTTGAATACAAACCACCTTGTATGGTAATCAACTACAACACAATGCCTCTAAAGTTGGGCCGCAATCTGTTAACTGGGCCAAAGAAATCTATTGCAAATATTTCCCATGGTTTCTTAGGTAATTCTATATATTTCAAAAGGGGTTGTCTTATTGCTATTGACACACACGTAGCATTGTTTCACTACAGCTTCCACACCACTATCCATCCCAGGTCGCCAAAATGATTGCCTAGTTCTTCTCTTGATCTCTTTGCATCCTGGATGATCTTCATGTGCTGTCTGGCTAATTTGTTTACGGACTCCTGCAGGTTTAATTATATGATTTCTTAGCGTTAATGTCACCACTTATACTCAATTGCTCCTTCATTTTGCAATGCATGTCCATTTCTTTATTCTGATATTTCTCAGTACACCATCCTTGTCTCACACATTCTCTTACAGTTTGTATAATGGAATCCTTCTCCATATCCATATGCCACTCCTCTTTCTCGAGTGCTGTTTCGTCATGACTACCCAACACCCCCTCCACACTTACCTCCAGCATTCACTCATTCATCCACAGGGAATCTTGATAAGCAGTCTGCTATGACGGTCCCTTCATGCACTCCATCTCAAAGTTATATCACACAACTGATAACACCTGCCTTGATTTGCTTGGTGTCACATTACCTTCCAAACACTCTCACTCTTGAATAGGTGTATACGCGATTTGTGGTCTGACCTTATTTGGTCAACCCCACACAAATTACTTGAAGTGCTTACTGACTCTCTATATCACTTAGTATGGCCCCTCAGCACCTTTCAACTGTCTTGAAGAAAACCCTATTTCTTTTTTCTGTCCCTTGTTCACTTAAGTCAGTACTGTTCCTATTCCTACGTTGTTAGCATCCGCTGTTAAATACTTTCTTGCTGATACATCAAAATATCCAAAAAAGATGTGCTTGAATTATTCCATTCTTCACTTAACCAAAGCTTTCTCATATGTGTTGTCCCACTTAAAAACAAAATCCCCTTTCATTAAAGCCATGAGAGGCCCTACTAGTTCTATGAAATTCATTATGAATTTAGAGCAACAGTCTGGTAATCTCAGGAACCATTTTAGCAGCTCCTTATTTTCTGGTTTTGGTGCATCCCTTATTGCACATACAGTGCTTTTCTTGGGTTTGATGCCCTGCTCTGATATTCATAACCTACATAACTGACCTGCTCTTTCCTTAATTGAAAGTTTTATTTTTTCAATGTTAATCCATCTGCTTTAGACATTTTATGACTTTCTCAAATAGTGCGTTGTGTTCCAGCTCATCTTTACTAGCGTAAGAACAACATTTTGAAAAGACCAAACATTTCTCATCCCTTCAATTATCTGGTTCGTGATCCTCTCGAATACTGTTGAAGCGGATGTCAACCCAAATGGCATTCCTACGTAACAAAATCACCTAGTGGGTTTACTGTTTTGAATCCTTATGTACAGTGATCTAATGATAAGCAGCTGACATATTGTTCATAATAAATACTTTTACTTCTCCCAAAGCACTTAGCATTTCTGATATGTTGGGAAGAGTCTGTCTATCTACCCACATATTTCTGTTTAAATCATGTAGGTCGATACACAGGTGAATTCATTCTACTTCCTTCAAGGCTAAAGCCATGAATGATAACCATTCTGAAGAATCAATTGGTTAAATTATGTCCTGTTCAAGCAGTTTGTTTAACTCCTGTTGACTCTCTCATCAAATGCAGTGCATTTCTCATTTTGTGAGCTACAGGCATTACACCTTCCTTCAATATGATCTTGAGGGGAAAAACAACTAACATACCTAATTTATTGGTAAAAACCTCTGGATATTTCTTCAGTACAGATTCTTCATATATTTCCACATAGTTTGTAAGTGTCTGTTCTGTACCTCCAACATTTCAACAGCATAACGAGTTTCTTAGCATTAAGATTCAGAATAATTCACAAGCCCTTTTGGTGGTGCCATCCTACGTTTGAGCTAAAATTTGTATTATAGGCATGTCCAAACACTTCTTCATTCTCAAACTTAATTGCCATTTATTTCATGCAGAAGATTTCTATTCTCTTTCCTCCATACCGTAATGCTTTTATATCTGGCTCAGTCCAATTGTCACATTTTACTGTCCATTGCCAACAGTACATATCATTAGATATTAAGTATAAAGACCACCTGAATCCACTAACACTTTTACTGGTTGGTCATTCAGATGAACAATGTAGTGTGGTTTCTCCTATTCATTTGTACTCTATTTTTTCCCTTCTATTTTCACAAGAGATATGGGTTGCTCTTTCACCTCGATTTCGAATACATTTGTCAAATTTTCTTGCATATATATATTTGGTTTCCGTTAATAGCGGAGCTCGATGTGTGCTTTCACACATATCGTGGATTTCTTTTTGTCACTTTACTCTTTGCTATGCAGACTTTAGCAAAATGCTCTCACCTTCTACAATTACAGCAAATGACATTTCTTGACCACACATTGCGGTATCTGCTAAATGACCAGGTGCCCAACAATGATAACACTTTGTTTCCCTGGTTGGCAATACCCTGATCTTTGAATTATCATTTAGCCTATTTTTGTCACATCTTACACTGAAGAACTTATATCCTCCTTAGGCAATGTTTTGTCCAAATCATAAATTTATCTTGTATACGTTTCCATCTTCTTAAACCACATTGCAGTATGTTCCATCACATTGGATATTTAAATGCCTTCTTCTAATGTTGGGTCTTTGGTTAGTAATTTCTCTTTTATTCTCTTGTTATTAGGTCACCTTACAATCTGATCCCTAATGAGAGAGTCACATAAACCACCAAATTGGCATGACATGACAATCCTCTTAAACTAGCCACATAAAAGGTGATGTCTTCATCAACTTTTTGTATGCTAAAAATGTTGTGACGTACCAGAAAAACATCTATTTTAATAATAAAACATAAATCTTGCATTTGCATTGCCATGTCATATACATTGTTAAACTGCTCATCACATATATCCAAAGAAATTTCTAGCAAATCCTCATACAATGTTCTGCCTTCTAATCCTAAGTGATGGGGAAAAAGCACTTGTTTTCTTTCTGGACTATATCTCTCACCACCTATTGCTCAAATATGCATAAAAAATATTATTTCCATTGTTTTTAGGGAATAGGTGGAACGCCAGTGTGGCCAGAAATATGGGAGGTGTTGCCATGGTTTGATCCATCATCATGAAGAATACCTGTAGAGAAAGATAAAACAACTAAAATAACAAGCCAATATAATAATTCAAAGTCACAAACTACCACAATAAATTATTATGGCAATTTGTATAGCACTTTAGTGTGTAGATGTCTATTTCTCCTTTTGTTTTTTCGTTCTCTCTGTCAAAGTTCAAGGAAGTTGTTGCCAAGATACCTTCCTGTAATTACTGTTGCCTAGTAGTTGTTCTTCAATATCTATGGTTGAGATACCAACTTATTCCTGGACAAGATTGGTAAAAAAGCTCCTGAAGGTGGGTTCCATGTTTGGATTACTGATTGTGACGCAGTGACTAGTGTAAGTAACGCTAGGGTCTGGGGAGCTAGCAGTTCTCCATTAATGCTGAACATTCATGTTCATGAAAGACATGCGCACTAGTAATTTTGCTGAAGTGGATAATAATCCATCACACTTGGGGTTGCTCAATACTTCACACGCACTGGATTGCTCATAAAGTTTGCATGCATATGCTGCTTGTGTCGAGGGAATAATGACTTCTCATTTGCAGGATTACTCATGCAAGGTTGCAATTGTTAAATAAATTCCCTTAGGGATGCTTTCCCCTAAATACCAGATGGAGAAATTGTTTAAACAATTACAATCAACTCACGTAGCCTTCGGTAAGGATGGTTAAAAAATTGGTAACAGAACTGTGCAAAGTGTGTTTTCATATAGGGCCTGATTTAGAACTCGGTGGATGCGTTACTACATCACAACAGTGACGGATATCATGGCCACCGAAATCTAAATCCGATTCTGTCCTATGGGAGTTAGATTTCGGCAGATGGGATATTCGTCACCGTTGTGACGGAGTACCCTGTCCACCGAGTTGTACATCAGGCCCATTCTCTGCAGGGTGGAAGCATCTTCTGTCTACCCCCTGCACAGATTGCAAGGTCCCGTTGCTCGTAATGTAAGGATACACAGAGATATTCATCTTTGAAAAGTTTTTATTTTGATACAGATTCTTCCAGCTTCTCCATCTCTCCCAATGTACTGGCTCACATTTCATATATTTACATCCATCTCCTGTTCCATATTCCACTAGCCCATGACAGAGCTAGTGTTCCCTCATCTCTACAGGGAGTCAGTGCAATTCCACAAGGATAGGTCTGACGTGGTAGTATTTCCTCAGGGCCTCCATGAGGCATGCTGCAGCTTGTAGGACACCAGGGAGCAGAGCGATGCTGTCATCCAGATGGAAAAGTATGAGGGCTTGAGCAGCACATATGGAGCCACTTTCTTGGACGAATGGTTTCACTTTCTTCAGTAGAGAGAGCTGGTACCCTCTTTGTTTTCTTGATGATGCAGTCTTTTAGGCTGTGTTACAGGTTAAGGGTAAATCCAATGACAATTCACTGAGCAAAATTCATCTAGGATAATTCTTCCTTGTTGTTTTTGGCAAGAAGCAGGACCTCTGTTTCAGTGGGATTGCCCTTCAGGTAGGGAGGCACTCATGGTGTAGTGCATTTTCTCAGAGCTGGGAGGATCAGGCCTGTCGTGCGAGCTTCTCAGATGATGACTTGAGTGAAGGAGACACTGATGAAGTTGAAAAGAGAGAGCTACTGAGGGTCAGTTTCCACCTTGGAAAAGTGGACATTAGGGGAGGCAGACCAGGGTAGCTCTCCATGTTCTCCCCAATGCCTTTTTCACATTGCAAATGTTTACCTTTTGAGTACAGCCCATCTGTTTAAAAGGCCTTTTTAGAGATGTGGTCTACACAAAAAAAAAATTGCACGTGTGAAGTGTGACTGCAAAGATGAAGGTCTGCTGTCCCTCACGGATCTCCATCTGTTGTTGTTCGTCTGTCATCCGTCTTTGTCGACGATGACCAAGGATATCACGTTGAGGAGGTTGACTGGGTACTGTGTGTCTGGCTGTGGCTGATCAGTCTGATGTGGGCTCAGAGAGCTCTGCCGCACGTTGGTCACAGGTGGTCTGCTGGGTTGGTTGGCGAAGAGTTGGCTATGGATTTGTGCAGCTCACGCTTCTTCTGCGCCTTTGTAGTCCTGCTCTGCTCATAGGAGGTAGCGCCTTTGCTGGTACAACTTCACCAGACAGGGCGGTCTTGCGCTAGGGTTTCCCAGGAGTCCTGGGCAATGCCAAAGCTCTTCAGAGAGACTTTCAGCATGTCCTTGAAGCACTTTCTCTGCCCCCTTGTGTGCATTTGCCTTCCGACAGTTCACCATAGAACAGTCTCTTGGGGTGGCGTGTGTCTGGCATACACACAAGGTGGCCTGCCCACCTGAATTGGGCTCTCATCAGCAGGGTGTAAATACTTGCCGACCAGCTTGAGAGAGGACATCTGTGTTTGGAACTTTGTCCTACACCAGGTAATTTTCAGCAGCCTTCTTTAGCAGTTCATGTGGCAGCGATTTAGCTTTTTGGCATGGCGCTCGTACACAGTCCATGTCTCACAGGCGTGTGGGCAGCAAGACTGCCTTATACACCTTTAGCTTTGTGGACAGTTTGACGCCTCTCCTCTCCCTCACTGACTCTCTCAGCCGTCCAAATGCAGACCCTGCCTTGGCGATGCGTGTGTCTACTTCATCATCAATGTTCACATATTTGTAGAGTGTGCTGCCGAGGTATGTAAATTTGTCAACAGCCTTCAGGATTTCTCCTTCAGCAGTGGTAGATGGTTCCGCATACGTCTTCTGCAGTGCGGGCAGATGCAGGACTTCAGTCTTCTTGGTACTGATAGTGAGACTGAAGTTTTTGCAGGCACTGGAAAAGCGGTTCATTCTCTGCTGCATCTGGGCCTCTGTAGCAGTGTTGAGTCTTCTTCAACCTTGGTCTTGGCCTGTAGCCTCCACAGGATGAAGAGCCTGCCATCAGTCCTATGTCTGATCTTGATGCTGGGTTCTTCGTCATCGTAGAAGGCGTCTGACAGCATGGCCGAAAACATCATGCTGAACAGCGTGGGTGCCAGTACACACCCTTGCTTGACTCCTTCGGTGACTGGGAAGGCATTGGAGGAGTCTCCATTGTCCAGTACAAGCGCCAGCTTGCCATCGTGGACCTGGCTCGTCATACTGATGAATGTGCATGGGCAGCAAAACTTCTCCATGATCCACCGTGTCAAGTCCACGAACGTTGTATAAAGGTCCCTGTTTTGTTCCTGGCACTTCTCCTGTAGTTGGCGTGCCCACACTCCCTCAGTCCCCTGTGAAGCCCCTCTGACTCTCTGGCAGGTGTCCATCTTCCATGTGTTGAGTGAGGGGGTTGAGGAGGACTCTGACAAGGATTTTGCCGGCAATGACCAGGAGAGTGTGGGGTGTCAGGGAGAGGTAGTACTTCTGATGGGGGGACACGTCCTACTCTTCGGAGTAGATCATCCACTTTGGTCCTCACCTGAGACTCAGCTCTTACTTGTGGCTCCTCGTAGCTGTCTGCATGCAACAGTGGCCACACCCCGGGCAACGGCTTCGACTGGCTGGCAAAACCAGGTGAGGGTAGCTGACGGGTCTGAAACTCTTGGTGAGTTGGGGCTTGTCTACCTATGCATGCAAAGACTGGATCTAGCGGACTGCACGGAGGAAATCAAAATGTTTCGACGGGCAGGAAGGCGGACTAAGCAAAGTGCTGTGGAGTGCAAATAGAGCACAGTGAGACACATTAGGACACTGCTGGCCATCCACTGCATCCCGACCCATCTCCAGTCATCTCGACTACATCCTGCCGCTGGATCAAGATAGGCGGGGACGAGAGAGTGAGGCTGACGATCTGCGCAACTCTCCCTCACTATAATCCAATTCATGCGCAAGTAAAGACACCCCCGCCAAGTCCTATGGCGATGGGCGAGTGACGATGCAGCAGGTGCGGATACACTTAAAGCTGTAGCCACAACCCCACACACAGGTGCCCCAGGGTAATGGATCGTTTTCTACTGGACCGACGCTGCAGTGGAGTTCGACAGACCCCTGGGTGTCTGAGCAGCCCTATTTAGAATTGCTCCGCTCACCTCCATGGTCTAAGGAAGGGGCTAGAAAAGGTGCCCTAAACATAGCCTGCTTCACCCTACCCCTGGCCTGCTGGCCGCGGCAGATGGGGATCCCATCCATGAGGTTGCATCACAAAGAAGAAAATATTGGTTACTCCACTCACCATTGGCAGAAGGAATGTGCGCCTGCTCATGGATAGCTCTAAAACAGACAGACCTGAGAGACGGACAGCACTTGTCGCAAGGGAACTCGACAGGTACAACATCCAGATCGCAGCCCTCGGCTAGTCCAGGTTGGCAGATAAAGGCCAGCTAACAGAAGTCAAAGCCAGCTATACCTTTTTCGGGGGTAGCCGCAGCAGCGATGAACGTCGTAAAGCAGGAGTCGGTTTCCCATCATATCTAATCTGATCAGCAAATGAGCGTGCCTCCCAAAAGGATTCAATGACCGACTCATGTCTCTGTGGCTCCCCCTCAAAGGAAAGCGCCACGCCACCTTCATCAGTGCATATGTCTCTACCATGACAAACCCAGAGGAGATCAAAGACAAGTTTTATGAAGACTTGGAGTCACTCATAGCGTCTGTGCCCAAGGAGGACAAGCTTGTCATCTTAGGCGACTTCAATGCCAGAGTTGGTGCCGACTACCAGACTTGAGAGGGAGCCACTGGGAGGAATGGAGTTGGCAAAAGCAACAGACCTGCGCAGCTCATAGCAAGACATGTTGGATGCACCCACGCAGCAAGCACTGGCATCTCATTGATTACGTCATAGTACGGAGAAGGGACAGGCAGGATGTTAGAGTGACTAAGGCCATGTGTGGCGCAGACTGCTGGACAGACCACAGACTCATCCTCTCAAAACTCAACATCCACATGCAGCTCAGGCGGCGCCCGCAGGGGAAAAAGCCTATAGGTGACTGAATGTCAGCAAACTAGAACGGCACTCTGTGTGCCAGAATCTCAGTGAGGACTTCAACAGTCAGCTTGACCAACTCAGCTTTGGCACAAACGGTGCAGAAGAGGACTGGGCACCTTTTAGAGATGTGGCCCACAACACCGCTCTCTCTCACTTGGACCAGAACACACGCAAACACCAGGACTGGTTCAACGACAGTGATGAAGACATTCAGAAGCTGCTGGATGAGAAGCGAGAAGCCTTCAGATCCCTCCAGCAAGACACTACATCTGTCTCCATCAAAAGCAAAGTGCAAGCAAAGCTCAGAGAGATGCACGACTCCTGGCTCACCAGAAAGGCAGATGGGATCTAGAAGTACGCTGATAGCAACAACTCCAAGCGTTTCTACAATGCCCTAAAGACAATCTATGGGCCACAGTCCTCTGGAAAACACCACTGCTCAGTGCCGATGGGTCCACTCTGCTCACTGACAAGAACGCCATCCTGAAAAGATGGGCTGAGCACTTCAACAATGTCCTGAACAGGCATGCCTCTATCAATGCAGAAGCCACTGACCGCATGTCGCAAGTCGCCATCAACACCTCCCTGGCAGAACCTTCAAAGGAATCAGAGGTTAAGGAAGCAATTAAGCTTCTTTCCAATGGTAAAGCACCAGGTGCTGACACCATTCCCAGCTGAAATATACAAGGCAGGGGGACCAGTCTTGTTGCAGAAGCTCACGGAGCTCTTTCAGACCATGTGGCAACAGGAAGTGATCCCTCAGGAGCTTAAGGATGTCTCCATCGTTCAGCTCTACAAGAGAAAGGGAAACAGGCAGTCTTGTGACAGCCACAGAGGAACCTTTCTCCTGGTCATTGCCGGCAAAGTCCTTGTACATTTGCAGTGGTGTTATAGGATTTGCAAACATAATCCCACCTCATTAATATTCATGTGGCAGGATTTGGTGAATCATAGCGAGGCGACATTTTGTGCTCCAACAGGTTTGTTCAACCGCCTCAGAGCTAACAGATCAATTCCTCACTCAAAAACCATCTCTGTGTCACACGCACCCTGCCAACATTAACCCTTACCCATCAACTTTTTCCAGGTCCAAATTCTCTAAAATAATAAGGTTTTTTTTGGTAACGGTGTCTCTTTAAGAAGCATTCCTATATGACAGAGCCACCATATCTGATGAACTGAAGACGTTTAAAGGTGCCAGTTAATAGTCAAAAAATGTTTATATTTTTTTGTGTACTATCCACAAATCGAACTTTAATGGTGTCCAATGGGGACCACCTAGAAAAAAAAGGCTCACCATTAAGTTCAACTGAGAACATGAGCATAGGAGCTCCATAAAAGAGCGAACACCCAAAATGGTGCCCTGCAACCTATTCACAAGGGCAGAGGGGCATCACAGGGTTGTATATCAGAATATCGTAAATACAAATATTGTGAGACATAAATATTGCATCCTAAATATTGTGCACAAAGATATTTTGCCATTGGATTTAGATCTTATATTAACTCCAATGGAGGGATGGTCTCAGAAATACTATTTAGGAATCAATATTTAAGTCAGAACATCTTCTGACTACAATATTCTGATTCCACACCCAGCAGGTTTGCTTTATAGTGTGGTACATGTTGTATCATGTTTTGTTCTGTTGTTTTGTTGAGGGTATTTGCGTAGTTTACATTCACCATCAATTGAATTGGATCGATGAATTGATACCAGACACTCTCATTCCTTCCAGATTTGTTCCCGACGATTCGACTGTAGCTCAGAATTTGGTTTAGCTAGTGATGCTGACACCAGTATCCCAGATTCTATTACAGAACTCAGTCTGGCTCTGCTAGTGATGCTGACACCAGTATCCCAGATTCTATTACAGACCTCAGTCTGGCTCTGCTAGTGATGCTGACACCAGTATCCCAGATTCTATAACAGACCTCAGTCTGGCTCCGCTAGTGATGCTGACACCAGTATCCCAGATTCTATTACAGGCCTCAGTCTGGCTCTGCTGGTGATGCTGACACCAGTATCCCAGATTCTATAACAGACCTCAGTCTGGCTCCGCTAGTGACACTGATGCCAGCATTGAGGATTCTATTACAAGCCTCAGTCTGGTTCAGCTAGTGATGCTGACACCAGTATCCCAGATTATATTACAGGCCTCAGTCTGGCTCTGCTGGTGATCCTGACACCAGTATCCCAGATTCCATTACAGGCCTCAGTCTGGCTCTGCTAGTGATGCTGACACCGGTATCCCAGATTCTATTACAAGCCTCAATCTGGTTTAGCTAGTGATATTGACACCAGTTCCCAGATTCTATTACAGACCTCAGTCTGGCTCTGCTAGTGATGCTGACACCAGTATCCAAGATTCTATTACAGGCCTCAGTCTGGCTCTGCTAGTGATGCTGATACCAGTATCCCAGATTCTATTACAGGCCTCAGTCTGGCTCTGATAGTGACACTGATGCCAGCATTGAGGATTCTATTACAAGCCTCAGTCTGGTTCAGCTAGTGACACTGATGCCAGCACCGAGAATTCTATTAAAGGCCTCAGTCAGTTCAGCTAGTGGTAATGATGCCAGCATCGTGGAGTCTATTACAGGCCTCAGCCTGGCTCTGCTAGTGTTTCTGACACCAGTATCACAGATTCTATTACAGGCCTCAGTCTGGCTCTGCTAGCGATGCTGACACCAGTATCCCAGATTCTATTACAGACCTCAGTCTGGTTTAGCTAGTGATATTGATACCAGTATCCCAGATTCTATTACAGGCCTCAGTCTGGCTCTGCTAGTGATATTGATACCAGTATCCCAGATTCTATTACAGGCCTCAGTCCGGCTCTGCTAGTGATGCTGACACCAGTATCCCATATTCTATTACAGGCCTCAGTCTGGCTCTGCTAGTGACACTGATCCCAGCATTGAGGATTCTATTACAAGCCTCAGTCTGGTTCAGCTAGTGATGCTGACACCAGTATCCCAGATTATATTACAGACCTCAGTCTGGCTCTGCTAGTGATGCTGACACCAGTATCCTTACAGACCTCAGTCTGGCTCTGCTAGTGATATTGACACCAGTATCCCAGATTCTATTACAGGCCTCAGTCTGGCTCTGCTGGGGATGCTGACACCAGTATCCCAGATTCTATTACAGGCCTCAGTCTGGTTTAGCTAGTGATATTAACACCAGTATCCCAGATTCTATTACAGGCCTCAGTCTGGCTCTGCTAGTGATGCTGACACCAGTATGCCAGATTCTATTACAGACCTCAGTCTGGCTCTGCTAGTGATGCTAAAACCAGTATCCCAGATTCTATTACAGACCTCAGTCGGGTTTAGCTAGTGATATTGACACCAGTATCCCAGATTCTATTACAGACCTCAGTCTGGCTCTGCTGGTGATGCTGACACCAGTATCCCAGATTCTATTACAGGCCTCAGTCCGGCTCTGCTAGTGATGCTGACACCAGTATCCCAGATTTTATTACAGGCCTCAGTCTGGCTCTGCTAGTGATGCTGATACCAGTATCCCAGATTCTATTACAGGCCTAAGTCTGGTTTATCTAGTGATATTGACACCAGTATCCCAGATTCTATTACAGACCTCAGTCTGGCTCTGCTAGTGATGCTGACACAAGTATCCCAGATTCTATTACATGCCTCAGTCTGGCTCTGCTAGTGATGCTGACACCAGTATCCCAGATTCTATTACAGGCCTCAGTCTGGTTTAGCTAGTGATATTGACACCAGTATCCCAGATTCTATTACAGACCTCAGTCTGGCTCTGCTAGTGATGCTGACACCAGTATCCCATATTCTATTACAGGCTTCAGTCTGGATCTGCTAGTGATGCTGACACCAGTATCCCAGATTCTATTACAGGCTTCAGTCTGGTTTAGCTAGTGATATTGACACCAGTATCCCAGATTCTATTACAGGCCTCAGTCTGGCTCTGCTAGTGATGCTGACACCAGTATCCCAGATTCTATTACAGACCTCAGTCTGGCTCTGCTAGTGATGCTGACACCAGTATCCCAGATTCTATTACAGGCCTCAATCTGGCTCTGCTAATGATGCTGACACCAGTATCCTTTCAGACCTCAGTCTGGCTCTGCTAGTGATGCTGAAACCAGTATCCTGGATTCTATTACAGGCCTCAGTCTGGTTTAGCTAGTGATATTGATACCAGTATCCCAGATTCTATTACAGGCCTCAGTATGGCTCTGCTAGTGATGCTGACACCAGTATCCTTACAGACCTCAGTCTGGCTCTGCTCGTAATGCTGAAACCAGTATCCTGGATTCTATTACAGGCCTCAGTCTGGTTTAGCTAGTGATGCTGACACCAGTATCCCAGATTCTATTACAGGCCTCAGTCTGGTTTAGCTAGTGATGCTGACACCAGTATCCCAGATTCTATTACAGACCTCAGTCTGGCTCTGCTAGTGATGCTGACACCAGTATCCTTACAGACCTCAGTCTGGCTCTGCTAGTGATATTGACACCAGTATCCCAGATTCTATTAGAGGCCTCAGTCTGGCTCTGCTGGTGATGCTGACACCAGTATCCCAGATTCTATTACAGGCCTCAGTCTGGTTTAGCTAGTGATATTGACACCAGTATCCCAGATTCTATTACAGGCCTCAGTCTGGCTCTGCTAGTGATGCTGACACCAGTATCCCAGATTCTATTACAGACCTCTGTCTGGCTCTGCTAGTGATGCTGACACCAGTATCCCAGATTCTATTACAGACCTCAGTCTGGTTTAGCTAGTGATATTGACACCAGTATCCCAGACTCTATTACAGACCTCAGTCTGGCTCCGCTGGTGATGCTGACACCAGTATCCCAGATTCTATTACAGGCCTCAGTCTGGTTTAGCTAGTGATATTGATACCAGTATCCCAGATTCTATTACAGGCCTCAGTCTGATTTAGCTAGTGATATTGACACCAGTATCGCAGATTCTATTATAGACCTCAGTCTGGCTCTGCTTGTGATGCTGACACCAGTATCCCAGATTCTATTACAGGCCTCAGTCTGGTTTAGCTAGTGATATTGACACCAGTATCCCAGATTCTATTACACGCCTCAGTCTGGCTCTGCTAGTGATGCTGACACCAGTATCCCAGATTCTATTGCAGACCTCAGTCTGGCTCTGCTAGTGATGCTGACACCAGTATCCCAGATTCTATTACAGGCCTCAATCTGGCTCTGCTAATGATGCTGACACCAGTATCCTTACAGACCTCAGTCTGGCTCTGCTAGTGATGCTGAAACCAGTATCCTGGATTCTATTACAGGCCTCAGTCTGGTTTAGCTAGTGATATTGACACCAGTATCCCAGATTCTATTACAGGCCTCAGTCTGGCTCTGCTAGTGATGCTGACACCAGTATCCCAGATTCTATTACAGACCTCTGTCTGGCTCTGCTAGTGATGCTGACACCAGTATCCCAGATTCTATTACAGACCTCAGTCTGGTTTAGCTAGTGATATTGACACCAGTATCCCAGATTCTATTACAGACCTCAGTCTGGCTCCGCTGGTGATGCTGACACCAGTATCCCAGATTCTATTACAGGCCTCAGTCCGGCTCTGCTAGTGATGTTGACACCAGTATCCCAGATTTTATTACAGGCCTCAGTCTGGTTCTGCTAGTGATGCTGATACCAGTATCCCAGATTCTATTACAGGCCTCAGTCTGGTTTAGCTAGTGATATTGACACCAGTATCGCAGATTCTATTATAGACCTCAGTCTGGCTCTACTTGTGATGCTGACACCAGTATCCCAGATTCTATTACAGGCCTCAGTCTGGTTTAGCTAGTGATATTGACACCAGTATCCCAGATTCTATTACAGGCCTCAGTCTGGCTCTGCTAGTGATGCTGACACCAGTATCCCAGATTCTATTACAGACCTCAGTCTGGCTCTGCTAGTGATGCTGACACCAGTATCCCAGATTCTATTACAGGCCTCAATCTGGCTCTGCTAATGATGCTGACACCAGTATCCCTACAGACCTCAGTCTGGCTCTGCTAGTGATGCTGAAACCAGTATCCTGGATTCTATTACAGGCCTCAGTCTGGTTTAGCTAGTGATATTGACACCAGTATCCCAGATTCTATTACAGGCCTCAGTCTGGCTCTGCTAGTGATGCTGACACCAGTATCCCAGATTCTATTACAGACCTCAGTCTGGCTCTGCTAGTGATGTTGACACCAGTATCCCAGATTCTATTACAGGCCTCAATCTGGCTCTGCTAATGATGCTGACACCAGTATCCTTACAGACCTCAGTCTGGCTCTGCTAGTGATGCTGAAACCAGTATCCTGGATTCTATTACAGGCCTCAGTCTGGTTTAGCTAGTGATATTGATACCAGTATCCCAGATTCTATTACAGGCCTCAGTATGGCTCTGCTAGTGATGCTGACACCAGTATCCTTACAGACCTCAGTCTGGCTCTGCTAGTGATGCTGAAACCAGTATCCTGGATTCTATTACAGGCCTCAGTCTGGTTTAGCTAGTGATGCTGACACCAGTATCCCAGATTCTATTACAGGCCTCAGTCTGGTTTAGCTAGTGATGCTGACACCAGTATCCCAGATTCTATTACAGACCTCAGTCTGGCTCTGCTAGTGATGCTGACACCAGTATCCTTACAGACCTCAGTCTGGCTCTGCTAGTGATATTGACACCAGTATCCCAGATTCTATTAGAGGCCTCAGTCTGGCTCTGCTGATGATGCTGACACCAGTATCCCAGATTCTATTACAGGCCTCAGTCTGGTTTAGCTAGTGATATTGACACCAGTATCCCAGATTCTATTACAGGCCTCAGTCTGGCTCTGCTAGTGATGCTGACACCAGTATCCCAGATTCTATTACAGACCTCTGTCTGGCTCTGCTAGTGATGCTGACACCAGTATCCCAGATTCTATTACAGACCTCAGTCTGGTTTAGCTAGTGATATTGACACCAGTATCCCAGATTCTATTACAGACCTCAGTCTGGCTCCGCTGGTGATGCTGACACCAGTATCCCAGATTCTATTACAGGCCTCAGTCTGGTTTAGCTAGTGATATTGATACCAGTATCCCAGATTCTATTACAGGCCTCAGTCTGATTTAGCTAGTGATATTGACACCAGTATCGCAGATTCTATTATAGACCTCAGTCTGGCTCTGCTTGTGATGCTGACACCAGTATCCCAGATTCTATTACAGGCCTCAGTCTGGTTTAGCTAGTGATATTGACACCAGTATCCCAGATTCTATTACAGGCCTCAGTCTGGCTCTGGTAGTGATGCTGACACCAGTATCCCAGATTCTATTACAGACCTCAGTCTGGCTCTGCTAGTGATGCTGACACCAGTATCCCAGATTCTATTACAGGCCTCAATCTGGCTCTGCTAATGATGCTGACACCAGTATCCTTACAGACCTCAGTCTGGCTCTGCTAGTGATGCTGAAACCAGTATCCTGGATTCTATTACAGGCCTCAGTCTGGTTTAGCTAGTGATATTGACACCAGTATCCCAGATTCTATTACAGGCCTCAGTCTGGCTCTGCTAGTGATGCTGACACCAGTATCCCAGATTCTATTACAGACCTCTGTCTGGCTCTGCTAGTGATGCTGACACCAGTATCCCAGATTCTATTACAGACCTCAGTCTGGTTTAGCTAGTGATATTGACACCAGTATACCAGATTCTATTACAGACCTCAGTCTGGCTCCGCTGGTGATGCTGACACCAGTATCCCAGATTCTATTACAGGCCTCAGTCCAGCTCTGCTAGTGATGTTGACACCAGTATCCCAGATTTTATTACAGGCCTCAGTCTGGCTCTGCTAGTGATGCTGATACCAGTATCCCAGATTCTATTACAGGCCTCAGTCTGGTTTAGCTAGTGATATTGACACCAGTATCGCAGATTCTATTATAGACCTCAGTCTGGCTCTACTTGTGATGCTGACACCAGTATCCCAGATTCTATTACAGGCCTCAGTCTGGTTTAGCTAGTGATATTGACACCAGTATCCCAGATTCTATTACAGGCCTCAGTCTGGCTCTGCTAGTGATGCTGACACCAGTATCCCAGATTCTATTACAGACCTCAGTCTGGCTCTGCTAGTGATGCTGACACCAGTATCCCAGATTCTATTACAGGCCTCAATCTGGCTCTGCTAATGATGCTGACACCAGTATCCCTACAGACCTCAGTCTGGCTCTGCTAGTGATATTGACACCAGTATCCCAGATTCTATTACAGGCCTCAGTCTGGCTCTGCTAGTGATGCTGACACCAGTATCCCAGATTCTATTACAGGCCTCAATCTGGCTCTGCTAATGATGCTGACACCAGTATCCTTACAGACCTCAGTCTGGCTCTGCTAGTGATGCTGAAACCAGTATCCTGGATTCTATTACAGGCCTCAGTCTGGTTTAGCTAGTGATATTGACACCAGTATCCCAGATTCTATTACAGGCCTCAGTCTGGCTCTGCTAGTGATGCTGACACCAGTATCCCAGATTCTATTACAGACCTCTGTCTGGCTCTGCTAGTGATGCTGACACCAGTATCCCAGATTCTATTACAGACCTCAGTCTGGTTTAGCTAGTGATATTGACACCAGTATCCCAGATTCTATTACAGACCTCAGTCTGGCTCCGCTGGTGATGCTGACACCAGTATCCCAGATTCTATTACAGGCCTCAGTCCGGCTCTGCTAGTGATGTTGACACCAGTATCCCAGATTTTATTACAGGCCTCAGTCTGGCTCTGCTAGTGATGCTGATACCAGTATCCCAGATTCTATTACAGGCCTCAGTCTGGTTTAGCTAGTGATATTGACACCAGTATCGCAGATTCTATTATAGACCTCAGTCTGGCTCTACTTGTGATGCTGACACCAGTATCCCAGATTCTATTACAGGCCTCAGTCTGGTTTAGCTAGTGATATTGACACCAGTATCCCAGATTCTATTACAGGCCTCAGTCTGGCTCTGCTAGTGATGCTGACACCAGTATCCCAGATTCTATTACAGACCTCAGTCTGGCTCTGCTAGTGATGCTGACACCAGTATCCCAGATTCTATTACAGGCCTCAATCTGGCTCTGCTAATGATGCTGACACCAGTATCCCTACAGACCTCAGTCTGGCTCTGCTAGTGATGCTGAAACCAGTATCCTGGATTCTATTACAGGCCTCAGTCTGGTTTAGCTAGTGATATTGACACCAGTATCCCAGATTCTATTACAGGCCTCAGTATGGCTCTGCTAGTGATGCTGACACCAGTATCCTTACAGACCTCAGTCTGGCTCTGCTAGTGATGCTGAAACCAGTATCCTGGATTCTATTACAGGCCTCAGTCTGGTTTAGCTAGTGATGCTGACACCAGTATCCCAGATTCTATTACAGGCCTCAGTCTGGTTTAGCTAGTGATGCTGACACCAGTATCCCAGATTCTATTACAGACCTCAGTCTGGCTCTGCTAGTGATGCTAACACCAGTATCCTTCCAGACCTCAGTCTGGCTCTGCTAGTGATATTGACACCAGTATCCCAGATTCTATTAGAGGCCTCAGTCTGGCTCTGCTGATGATGCTGACACCAGTATCCCAGATTCTATTACAGGCCTCAGTCTGGTTTAGCTAGTGATATTGACTCCAGTATCCCAGATTCTATTACAGGCCTCAGTCTGGCTCTGCTAGTGATGCTGACACCAGTATCCCAGATTCTATTACAGACCTCTGTCTGGCTCTGCTAGTGATGCTGACACCAGTATCCCAGATTCTATTACAGACCTCAGTCTGGTTTAGCTAGTGATATTGACACCAGTATCCCAGATTCTATTACAGACCTCAGTCTGGCTCCGCTGGTGATGCTGACACCAGTATCCCAGATTCTATTACAGGCCTCAGTCTGGTTTAGCTAGTGATATTGATACCAGTATCCCAGATTCTATTACAGGCCTCAGTCTGATTTAGCTAGTGATATTGACACCAGTATCGCAGATTCTATTATAGACCTCAGTCTGGCTCTGCTTGTGATGCTGACACCAGTATCCCAGATTCTATTACAGGCCTCAGTCTGGTTTAGCTAGTGATATTGACACCAGTATCCCAGATTCTATTACAGGCCTCAGTCTGGCTCTGGTAGTGATGCTGACACCAGTATCCCAGATTCTATTACAGACCTCAGTCTGGCTCTGCTAGTGATGCTGACACCAGTATCCCAGATTCTATTACAGGCCTCAATCTGGCTCTGCTAATGATGCTGACACCAGTATCCTTACAGACCTCAGTCTGGCTCTGCTAGTGATGCTGAAACCAGTATCCTGGATTCTATTACAGGCCTCAGTCTGGTTTAGCTAGTGATATTGACACCAGTATCCCAGATTCTATTACAGGCCTCAGTCTGGCTCTGCTAGTGATGCTGACACCAGTATCCCAGATTCTATTACAGACCTCTGTCTGGCTCTGCTAGTGATGCTGACACCAGTATCCCAGATTCTATTACAGACCTCAGTCTGGTTTAGCTAGTGATATTGACACCAGTATACCAGATTCTATTACAGACCTCAGTCTGGCTCCGCTGGTGATGCTGACACCAGTATCCCAGATTCTATTACAGGCCTCAGTCCAGCTCTGCTAGTGATGTTGACACCAGTATCCCAGATTTTATTACAGGCCTCAGTCTGGCTCTGCTAGTGATGCTGATACCAGTATCCCAGATTCTATTACAGGCCTCAGTCTGGTTTAGCTAGTGATATTGACACCAGTATCGCAGATTCTATTATAGACCTCAGTCTGGCTCTACTTGTGATGCTGACACCAGTATCCCAGATTCTATTACAGGCCTCAGTCTGGTTTAGCTAGTGATATTGACACCAGTATCCCAGATTCTATTACAGGCCTCAGTCTGGCTCTGCTAGTGATGCTGACACCAGTATCCCAGATTCTATTACAGGCCTCAATCTGGGTCTGCTAGTGATGCTGACACCAGTATCCCAGATTCTATTACAGGCCTCAATCTGGCCCTGCTAATGATGCTGACACCAGTATCCCTACAGACCTCAGTCTGGCTCTGCTAGTGATGCTGAAACCAGTATCCTGGATTCTATTACAGGCCTCAGTCTGGTTTAGCTAGTGATATTGATACCAGTATCCCAGATTTTATTACAGGCCTCAGTCGGGTTTAGCTAGTGATGCTGACACCAGTATCCCAGATTCTATTACAGACCTCAGTCTGGCTCTGCTAGTAATGCTGACACCAGTATCCCAGATTCTATTACAGGCCTCAGTATGGCTCTGCTAGTGATGCTGACACCAGTATCCTTACAGACCTCAGTCTTGCTCTGCTAGTGATGCTGAAACCAGTATCTTGTATTCTATTACAGGCCTCAGTCTGGTTTAGCTAGTGATGCTGACACCAGTATCCCAGATTCTATTACAGGCCTCAGTCTGGTTTAGCTAGTGATGCTGACACCAGTATCCCAGATTCTATTACAGACCTCAGTCTGGCTCTGCTAGTGATGCTGACACCAGTATCCTTACAGACCTCAGTCTAGCTCTGCTAGTGATATTGACACCAGTATCCCAGATTCTATTACAGGCCTCAGTCTGGCACTGCTGGTGATGCTGACTCCAGTATCCCAGATTCTATTACAGGCCTCAGTCTGGTTTAGCTAGTGATATTGACACCAGTATCCCAGATTCTATTACAGGCCTCAGTCTGGCTCTGCTAGTGATGCTGACACCAGTATCCCAGATTCTATTACAGACCTCTGTCTGGCTCTGCTAGTGATGCTTACACCAGTATCCCAGATTCTATTACAGACCTCAGTCTGGTTTAGCTAGTGATATTGACACCAGTATCCCAGATTCTATTACAGACCTCAGTCTGGCTCCGCTGGTGATGCTGACACCAGTATCCCAGATTCTATTACAGGCCTCAGTCCGGCTCTGCTAGTGATGTTGACACCAGTATCCCAGATTTTATTACAGGCCTCAGTCTGGCTCTGCTAGTGATGCTGATACCAGTATCCCAGATTCTATTACAGGCCTCAGTCTGGTTTAGCTAGTGATATTGACACCAGTATCGCAGATTCTATTATAGACCTCAGTCTGGCTCTGCTTGTGATGCTGACACCAGTATCCCAGATTCTATTACAGGCCTCAGTCTGGCTCTGCTAGTGATGCTGACTCCAGTATCCCAGATTCTATTACAGGCTTCAGTCTGGTTTAGCTAGTGATATTGACACCAGTATCCCAGATTCCATTACAGACCTCAGTCTGGCTCTGCTAGTGATGCTGACACCAGTATTCCATATTCTATTACAGGCCTCAGTCTGGATCTGCTAGTGATGCTGACACCAGTATCCCAGATTCTATTACAGGCATCAGTCTGGCTCTGATGGTGATGCTGACACCAGTATCCTTGCAGACCTCAGTCTGGCTCTGCTAGTGATGCTGACACCAGTATCCCAGATTCTATTACAGGCCTCAGTCTGGCTCTGCTAGTGATGCCGACACCAGTATCCCAGATTCTATTAAAGACCTCAGTCTGGTTTAGCTAGTGATATTGATACCAGTATCCCAGATTCTATTACAGGCCTCAGTCCGGCTCTGCTAGTGATGCTGACACCAGTATCCCAGATTCTATTACAGGCCTCAATCTGGCTCTGCTAGTGATGCTGACACCAGTATCCTTACAGACCTCAGTCTGGCTCTGCTAGTGATGCTGAAACCAGTATCCAGGATTCTATTACAGGCCTCAGTCTGGTTTAGCTAGTGATATTGATACCAGTATCCCAGATTCTATTACAGGCCTCAGTCTGGTTTAGCTAGTTATGCTGACACCAGTATCCCAGATTCTATTACAGACCTCAGTCTGGCTCTGCTAGTGATGCTGACACCAGTATCCCAGATTCTATTACAGGCCTCAGTCTGGCTCTGCTAGTGATGCTGACACCAGTATCCTTGCAGACCTCAGTCTGTCTCTGCTAGTGATGCTGAAACCAGTATCCTGGATCCTATTACATGCCTCAGTCTGGTTTAGCTAGTGATGCTGACACCAGTATCCCAGATTCTATTACAGGCCTCAGTCTGGTTTAGCTAGTGATGCTGACACCAGTATCCCAGATTATATTACAGACCTCAGTCTGGCTCTGCTAGTGATGCTGACACCAGTATCCTTACAGACCTCAGTCTGGCTCTGCTAGTGATATTGACACCAGTATCCCAGATTCTATTACAGGCCTCAGTTTGGCTCTGCTGGGGATGCTGACACCAGTATCCCAGATTCTATTACAGGCCTCAATCTGGCTCTGCTAGTGATGCTGACACCAGTATCCCAGATTCTATTACAGACCTCAGTCTGGCTCTGCTAGTGATGCTGACACCAGTATCCCAGATTCTATTACAGACCTCAGTCGGGTTTAGCTAGTGATATTGACACCAGTATCCCAGATTCTATTACAGACCTCAGTCTGCCTCTGCTGGTGATGCTGACACCAGTATCCCAGATTATATTACAGGCCTCAGTCCGGCTCTGCTAGTGATGCTGACACCAGTATCCCAGATTTTATTACAGGCCTCAGTCTGGCTCTGCCAGTGATGCTGATACCAGTATCCCAGATTCTATTACAGGCCTCAGTCTGGTTTATCTAGTGATATTGACACCAGTATCCCAGATTCTATTACAGACCTCAGTCTGGCTCTGCTAGTGATGCTGACACCAGTATCCCAGATTCTATTACAGGCCTCAGTCTGGCTCTGCTAGTGATGCTGACACCAGTATCCCAGATTCTATTACAGGCCTCAGTCTGGTTTAGCTAGTGATATTGACACCAGTATCCCAGATTCTATTACAGACCTCAGTCTGGCTCTGCTAGTGATGCTGACACCAGTATCCCATATTCTATTACAGGCTTCAGTCTGGATCTGCTAGTGATGCTGACACCAGTATCCCAGATTCTATTACAGGCCTCAGTCTGGTTTAGCTAGTGATATTGATACCAGTATCCCAGATTTTATTACAGGCCTCAGTCGGGTTTAGATAGTGATGCTGACACCAGTATCCCAGATTCTATTACAGACCTCAGTCTGGCTCTGCTAGTAATGTTGACACCAGTATCCCAGATTCTATTACAGGCCTCAGTATGGCTCTGCTAGTGATGCTGACACCAGTATCCTTACAGACCTCAGTCTGGCTCTGCTAGTGATGCTGAAACCAGTATCCTGGATTCTATTACAGGCCTCAGTCTGGTTTAGCTAGTGATGCTGACACCAGTATCCCAGATTCTATTACAGGCCTCAGTCTGGTTTAGCTAGTGATGCTGACACCAGTATCCCAGATTATATTACAGACCTCAGTCTGGCTCTGCTAGTGATGCTGACACCAGTATCCTTACAGACCTCAGTCTGGCTCTGCTAGTGATATTGACACCAGTATCCCAGATTCTATTACAGGCCTCAGTCTGGCTCTGCTGGGGATGCTGACACCAGTATCCCAGATTCTATTACAGGCCTCAGTCTGGTTTAGCTAGTGATATTAACACCAGTATCCCAGATTCTATTACAGGCCTCAGTCTGGCTCTGCTAGTGATGCTGACACCAGTATCCCAGATTCTATTACAGACCTCAGTCTGGCTCTGCTAGTGATGCTAACACCAGTATCCCAGATTCTATTACAGACCTCAGTCGGGTTTAGCTAGTGATATTGACACCAGTATCCCAGATTCTATTACAGACCTCAGTCCGGCTCTGCTAGTGATGCTGACACCAGTATCCCAGATTTTATTACAGGCCTCAGTCTGGCTCTGCCAGTGATGCTGATACCAGTATCCGAGATTCTATTACAGGCCTCAGTCTGGTTTATCTAGTGATATTGACACCAGTATCCCAGATTCTATTACAGACCTCAGTCTGGCTCTGCTAGTGATGCTGACACCAGTATCCCAGATTCTATTACAGGCCTCAGTCTGGATCTGCTAGTGATGCTGACACCAGTATCCCAGATTCTATTACAGGCATCAGTCTGGCTCTGATGGTGATGCTGACACCAGTATCCTTGCAGACCTCAGTCTGGCTCTGCTAGTGATGCTGACACCAGTATCCCAGATTCTATTACAGGCCTCAGTCTGGCTCTGCTAGTGATGCTGACACCAGTATCCCAGATTCTATTACAGGCCTCAATCTGGCTCTGCTAATGATGCTGACACCAGTATCCTTACAGACCTCAGTCTGGCTCTGCTAGTGATGCTGAAACCAGTATCCTGGATTCTATTACAGGCCTCAGTCTGGTTTAGCTAGTGATATTGACACCAGTATCCCAGATTCTATTACAGGCCTCAGTCTGGCTCTGCTAGTGATGCTGACACCAGTATCCCAGATTCTATTACAGACCTCTGTCTGGCTCTGCTAGTGATGCTGACACCAGTATCCCAGATTCTATTACAGACCTCAGTCTGGTTTAGCTAGTGATATTGACACCAGTATCCCAGATTCTATTACAGACCTCAGTCTGGCTCCGCTGGTGATGCTGACACCAGTATCCCAGATTCTATTACAGGCCTCAGTCCGGCTCTGCTAGTGATGTTGACACCAGTATCCCAGATTTTATTACAGGCCTCAGTCTGGCTCTGCTAGTGATGCTGATACCAGTATCCCAGATTCTATTACAGGCCTCAGTCTGGTTTAGCTAGTGATATTGACACCAGTATCGCAGATTCTATTATAGACCTCAGTCTGGCTCTACTTGTGATGCTGACACCAGTATCCCAGATTCTATTACAGGCCTCAGTCTGGTTTAGCTAGTGATATTGACACCAGTATCCCAGATTCTATTAC
Organism: Pleurodeles waltl; assembly: GCF_031143425.1. Lineage (NCBI taxonomy): Eukaryota > Metazoa > Chordata > Amphibia > Caudata > Salamandridae > Pleurodeles > Pleurodeles waltl. The sequence goes on from NC_090436.1 coordinate 21,106,523, forward strand.
AGGCCTCAGTCTGGCTCTGCTAGTGATGCTGACACCAGTATCCCAGATTCTATTACAGACCTCAGTCTGGCTCTGCTAGTGATGCTGACACCAGTATCCCAGATTCTATTACAGGCCTCAATCTGGCTCTGCTAATGATGCTGACACCAGTATCCCTACAGACCTCAGTCTGGCTCTGCTAGTGATGCTGAAACCAGTATCCTGGATTCTATTACAGGCCTCAGTCTGGTTTAGCTAGTGATATTGACACCAGTATCCCAGATTCTATTACAGGCCTCAGTCTGGCTCTGCTAGTGATGCTGACACCAGTATCCCAGATTCTATTACAGACCTCAGTCTGGCTCTGCTAGTGATGCTGACACCAGTATCCCAGATTCTATTACAGGCCTCAATCTGGCTCTGCTAATGATGCTGACACCAGTATCCTTACAGACCTCAGTCTGGCTCTGCTAGTGATGCTGAAACCAGTATCCTGGATTCTATTACAGGCCTCAGTCTGGTTTAGCTAGTGATATTGATACCAGTATCCCAGATTCTATTACAGGCCTCAGTATGGCTCTGCTAGTGATGCTGACACCAGTATCCTTACAGACCTCAGTCTGGCTCTGCTAGTGATGCTGAAACCAGTATCCTGGATTCTATTACAGGCCTCAGTCTGGTTTAGCTAGTGATGCTGACACCAGTATCCCAGATTCTATTACAGGCCTCAGTCTGGTTTAGCTAGTGATGCTGACACCAGTATCCCAGATTCTATTACAGACCTCAGTCTGGCTCTGCTAGTGATGCTAACACCAGTATCCTTACAGACCTCAGTCTGGCTCTGCTAGTGATATTGACACCAGTATCCCAGATTCTATTAGAGGCCTCAGTCTGGCTCTGCTGATGATGCTGACACCAGTATCCCAGATTCTATTACAGGCCTCAGTCTGGTTTAGCTAGTGATATTGACTCCAGTATCCCAGATTCTATTACAGGCCTCAGTCTGGCTCTGCTAGTGATGCTGACACCAGTATCCCAGATTCTATTACAGACCTCTGTCTGGCTCTGCTAGTGATGCTGACACCAGTATCCCAGATTCTATTACAGACCTCAGTCTGGTTTAGCTAGTGATATTGACACCAGTATCCCAGATTCTATTACAGACCTCAGTCTGGCTCCGCTGGTGATGCTGACACCAGTATCCCAGATTCTATTACAGGCCTCAGTCTGGTTTAGCTAGTGATATTGATACCAGTATCCCAGATTCTATTACAGGCCTCAGTCTGATTTAGCTAGTGATATTGACACCAGTATCGCAGATTCTATTATAGACCTCAGTCTGGCTCTGCTTGTGATGCTGACACCAGTATCCCAGATTCTATTACAGGCCTCAGTCTGGTTTAGCTAGTGATATTGACACCAGTATCCCAGATTCTATTACAGGCCTCAGTCTGGCTCTGGTAGTGATGCTGACACCAGTATCCCAGATTCTATTACAGACCTCAGTCTGGCTCTGCTAGTGATGCTGACACCAGTATCCCAGATTCTATTACAGGCCTCAATCTGGCTCTGCTAATGATGCTGACACCAGTATCCTTACAGACCTCAGTCTGGCTCTGCTAGTGATGCTGAAACCAGTATCCTGGATTCTATTACAGGCCTCAGTCTGGTTTAGCTAGTGATATTGACACCAGTATCCCAGATTCTATTACAGGCCTCAGTCTGGCTCTGCTAGTGATGCTGACACCAGTATCCCAGATTCTATTACAGACCTCTGTCTGGCTCTGCTAGTGATGCTGACACCAGTATCCCAGATTCTATTACAGACCTCAGTCTGGTTTAGCTAGTGATATTGACACCAGTATACCAGATTCTATTACAGACCTCAGTCTGGCTCCGCTGGTGATGCTGACACCAGTATCCCAGATTCTATTACAGGCCTCAGTCCAGCTCTGCTAGTGATGTTGACACCAGTATCCCAGATTTTATTACAGGCCTCAGTCTGGCTCTGCTAGTGATGCTGATACCAGTATCCCAGATTCTATTACAGGCCTCTGTCTGGTTTAGCTAGTGATATTGACACCAGTATCGCAGATTCTATTATAGACCTCAGTCTGGCTCTACTTGTGATGCTGACACCAGTATCCCAGATTCTATTACAGGCCTCAGTCTGGTTTAGCTAGTGATATTGACACCAGTATCCCAGATTCTATTACAGGCCTCAGTCTGGCTCTGCTAGTGATGCTGACACCAGTATCCCAGATTCTATTACAGGCCTCAATCTGGCTCTGCTAGTGATGCTGACACCAGTATCCCAGATTCTATTACAGGCCTCAATCTGGCTCTGCTAATGATGCTGACACCAGTATCCCTACAGACCTCAGTCTGGCTCTGCTAGTGATGCTGAAACCAGTATCCTGGATTCTATTACAGGCCTCAGTCTGGTTTAGCTAGTGATATTGATACCAGTATCCCAGATTTTATTACAGGCCTCAGTCGGGTTTAGCTAGTGATGCTGACACCAGTATCCCAGATTCTATTACAGACCTCAGTCTGGCTCTGCTAGTAATGCTGACACCAGTATCCCAGATTCTATTACAGGCCTCAGTATGGCTCTGCTAGTGATGCTGACACCAGTATCCTTACAGACCTCAGTCTTGCTCTGCTAGTGATGCTGAAACCAGTATCTTGTATTCTATTACAGGCCTCAGTCTGGTTTAGCTAGTGATGCTGACACCAGTATCCCAGATTCTATTACAGGCCTCAGTCTGGTTTAGCTAGTGATGCTGACACCAGTATCCCAGATTCTATTACAGACCTCAGTCTGGCTCTGCTAGTGATGCTGACACCAGTATCCTTACAGACCTCAGTCTAGCTCTGCTAGTGATATTGACACCAGTATCCCAGATTCTATTACAGGCCTCAGTCTGGCACTGCTGGTGATGCTGACACCAGTATCCCAGATTCTATTACAGGCCTCAGTCTGGTTTAGCTAGTGATATTGACACCAGTATCCCAGATTCTATTACAGGCCTCAGTCTGGCTCTGCTAGTGATGCTGACACCAGTATCCCAGATTCTATTACAGACCTCTGTCTGGCTCTGCTAGTGATGCTTACACCAGTATCCCAGATTCTATTACAGACCTCAGTCTGGTTTAGCTAGTGATATTGACACCAGTATCCCAGATTCTATTACAGACCTCAGTCTGGCTCCGCTGGTGATGCTGACACCAGTATCCCAGATTCTATTACAGGCCTCAGTCCGGCTCTGCTAGTGATGTTGACACCAGTATCCCAGATTTTATTACAGGCCTCAGTCTGGCTCTGCTAGTGATGCTGATACCAGTATCCCAGATTCTATTACAGGCCTCAGTCTGGTTTAGCTAGTGTTATTGACACCAGTATCGCAGATTCTATTATAGACCTCAGTCTGGCTCTGCTTGTGATGCTGACACCAGTATCCCAGATTCTATTACAGGCCTCAGTCTGGCTCTGCTAGTGATGCTGACACCAGTATCCCAGATTCTATTACAGGCCTCAGTCTGGTTTAGCTAGTGATATTGACACCAGTATCCCAGATTCCATTACAGACCTCAGTCTGGCTCTGCTAGTGATGCTGACACCAGTATTCCATATTCTATTACAGGCCTCAGTCTGGATCTGCTAGTGATGCTGACACCAGTATCCCAGATTCTATTACAGGCATCAGTCTGGCTCTGATGGTGATGCTGACACCAGTATCCTTGCAGACCTCAGTCTGGCTCTGCTAGTGATGCTGACACCAGTATCCCAGATTCTATTACAGGCCTCAGTCTGGCTCTGCTAGTGATGCCGACACCAGTATCCCAGATTCTATTAAAGACCTCAGTCTGGTTTAGCTAGTGATATTGATACCAGTATCCCAGATTCTATTACAGGCCTCAGTCCGGCTCTGCTAGTGATGCTGACACCAGTATCCCAGATTCTATTACAGGCCTCAATCTGGCTCTGCTAGTGATGCTGACACCAGTATCCTTACAGACCTCAGTCTGGCTCTGCTAGTGATGCTGAAACCAGTATCCAGGATTCTATTACAGGCCTCAGTCTGGTTTAGCTAGTGATATTGATACCAGTATCCCAGATTCTATTACAGGCCTCAGTCTGGTTTAGCTAGTTATGCTGACACCAGTATCCCAGATTCTATTACAGACCTCAGTCTGGCTCTGCTAGTGATGCTGACACCAGTATCCCAGATTCTATTACAGGCCTCAGTCTGGCTCTGCTAGTGATGCTGACACCAGTATCCTTGCAGACCTCAGTCTGTCTCTGCTAGTGATGCTGAAACCAGTATCCTGGATCCTATTACATGCCTCAGTCTGGTTTAGCTAGTGATGCTGACACCAGTATCCCAGATTCTATTACAGGCCTCAGTCTGGTTTAGCTAGTGATGCTGACACCAGTATCCCAGATTATATTACAGACCTCAGTCTGGCTCTGCTAGTGATGCTGACACCAGTATCCTTACAGACCTCAGTCTGGCTCTGCTAGTGATATTGACACCAGTATCCCAGATTCTATTACAGGCCTCAGTTTGGCTCTGCTGGGGATGCTGACACCAGTATCCCAGATTCTATTACAGGCCTCAATCTGGCTCTGCTAGTGATGCTGACACCAGTATCCCAGATTCTATTACAGACCTCAGTCTGGCTCTGCTAGTGATGCTGACACCAGTATCCCAGATTCTATTACAGACCTCAGTCGGGTTTAGCTAGTGATATTGACACCAGTATCCCAGATTCTATTACAGACCTCAGTCTGCCTCTGCTGGTGATGCTGACACCAGTATCCCAGATTATATTACAGGCCTCAGTCCGGCTCTGCTAGTGATGCTGACACCAGTATCCCAGATTTTATTACAGGCCTCAGTCTGGCTCTGCCAGTGATGCTGATACCAGTATCCCAGATTCTATTACAGGCCTCAGTCTGGTTTATCTAGTGATATTGACACCAGTATCCCAGATTCTATTACAGACCTCAGTCTGGCTCTGCTAGTGATGCTGACACCAGTATCCCAGATTCTATTACAGGCCTCAGTCTGGCTCTGCTAGTGATGCTGACACCAGTATCCCAGATTCTATTACAGGCCTCAGTCTGGTTTAGCTAGTGATATTGACACCAGTATCCCAGATTCTATTACAGACCTCAGTCTGGCTCTGCTAGTGATGCTGACACCAGTATCCCATATTCTATTACAGGCTTCAGTCTGGATCTGCTAGTGATGCTGACACCAGTATCCCAGATTCTATTACAGGCCTCAGTCTGGTTTAGCTAGTGATATTGATACCAGTATCCCAGATTTTATTACAGGCCTCAGTCGGGTTTAGATAGTTATGCTGACACCAGTATCCCAGATTCTATTACAGACCTCAGTCTGGCTCTGCTAGTAATGTTGACACCAGTATCCCAGATTCTATTACAGGCCTCAGTATGGCTCTGCTAGTGATGCTGACACCAGTATCCTTACAGACCTCAGTCTGGCTCTGCTAGTGATGCTGAAACCAGTATCCTGGATTCTATTACAGGCCTCAGTCTGGTTTAGCTAGTGATGCTGACACCAGTATCCCAGATTCTATTACAGGCCTCAGTCTGGTTTAGCTAGTGATGCTGACACCAGTATCCCAGATTATATTACAGACCTCAGTCTGGCTCTGCTAGTGATGCTGACACCAGTATCCTTACAGACCTCAGTCTGGCTCTGCTAGTGATATTGACACCAGTATCCCAGATTCTATTACAGGCCTCAGTCTGGCTCTGCTGGGGATGCTGACACCAGTATCCCAGATTCTATTACAGGCCTCAGTCTGGTTTAGCTAGTGATATTAACACCAGTATCCCAGATTCTATTACAGGCCTCAGTCTGGCTCTGCTAGTGATGCTGACACCAGTATCCCAGATTCTATTACAGACCTCAGTCTGGCTCTGCTAGTGATGCTAACACCAGTATCCCAGATTCTATTACAGACCTCAGTCGGGTTTAGCTAGTGATATTGACACCAGTATCCCAGATTCTATTACAGACCTCAGTCCGGCTCTGCTAGTGATGCTGACACCAGTATCCCAGATTTTATTACAGGCCTCAGTCTGGCTCTGCCAGTGATGCTGATACCAGTATCCCAGATTCTATTACAGGCCTCAGTCTGGTTTATCTAGTGATATTGACACCAGTATCCCAGATTCTATTACAGACCTCAGTCTGGCTCTGCTAGTGATGCTGACACCAGTATCCCAGATTCTATTACAGGCCTCAGTCTGGCTCTGCTAGTGATGCTGACACCAGTATCCCAGATTCTATTACAGGCCTCAGTCTGGTTTAGCTAGTGATATTGACACCAGTATCCCAGATTCTATTACAGACCTCAGTCTGGCTCTGCTAGTGATGCTGACACCAGTATCCCATATTCTATTACAGGCTTCAGTCTGGATCTGCTAGTGATGCTGACACCAGTATCCCAGATTCTATTACAGGCCTCAGTCTGGTTTAGCTAGTGATATTGATACCAGTATCCCAGATTTTATTACAGGCCTCAGTCGGGTTTAGATAGTGATGCTGACACCAGTATCCCAGATTCTATTACAGACCTCAGTCTGGCTCTGCTAGTAATGTTGACACCAGTATCCCAGATTCTATTACAGGCCTCAGTATGGCTCTGCTAGTGATGCTGACACCAGTATCCTTACAGACCTCAGTCTGGCTCTGCTAGTGATGCTGAAACCAGTATCCTGGATTCTATTACAGGCCTCAGTCTGGTTTAGCTAGTGATGCTGACACCAGTATCCCAGATTCTATTACAGGCCTCAGTCTGGTTTAGCTAGTGATGCTGACACCAGTATCCCAGATTATATTACAGACCTCAGTCTGGCTCTGCTAGTGATGCTGACACCAGTATCCTTACAGACCTCAGTCTGGCTCTGCTAGTGATATTGACACCAGTATCCCAGATTCTATTACAGGCCTCAGTCTGGCTCTGCTGGGGATGCTGACACCAGTATCCCAGATTCTATTACAGGCCTCAGTCTGGTTTAGCTAGTGATATTAACACCAGTATCCCAGATTCTATTACAGGCCTCAGTCTGGCTCTGCTAGTGATGCTGACACCAGTATCCCAGATTCTATTACAGACCTCAGTCTGGCTCTGCTAGTGATGCTAACACCAGTATCCCAGATTCTATTACAGACCTCAGTCGGGTTTAGCTAGTGATATTGACACCAGTATCCCAGATTCTATTACAGACCTCAGTCTGGCTCTGCTGGTGATGCTGACACCAGTATCCCAGATTCTATTACAGGCCTCAGTCCGGCTCTGCTAGTGATGCTGACACCAGTATCCCAGATTTTATTACAGGCCTCAGTCTGGCTCTGCTAGTGATGCTGATACCAGTATCCCAGATTCTATTACAGGCCTAAGTCTGGTTTATCTAGTGATATTGACACCAGTATCCCAGATTCTATTACAGACCTCAGTCTGGCTCTGCTAGTGATGCTGACACCAGTATCCCAGATTCTATTACATGCCTCAGTCTGGCTCTGCTAGTGATGCTGACACCAGTATCCCCGATTCTATTACAGGCCTCAGTCTGGTTTAGCTAGTGAAATTGACACCAGTATCCCAGATTCTATTACAGACCTCAGTCTGGCTCTGCTAGTGATGCTGACACCAGTATCCCATATTCTATTACAGGCTTCAGTCTGGATCTGCTAGTGATACTGACACCAGTATCCCAGATTCTATTACAGGCCTCAGTCTGGTTTAGCTAGTGATATTGACACCAGTATCCCAGATTCTATTACAGGCCTCAGTCTGGCTCTGCTAGTGATGCTGACACCAGTATCCCAGATTCTATTACAGACCTCAGTCTGGCTCTGCTAGTGATGCTGACACCAGTATCCCAGATTCTATTACAGGCCTCAATCTGGCTCTGCTAATGATGCTGACACCAGTATCCTTACAGACCTCAGTCTGGCTCTGCTAGTGATGCTGAAACCAGTATCCTGGATTCTATTACAGGCCTCAGTCTGGTTTAGCTAGTGATATTGATACCAGTATCCCAGATTCTATTACAGGCCTCAGTATGGCTCTGCTAGTGATGCTGACACCAGTATCCTTACAGACCTCAGTCTGGCTCTGCTAGTGATGCTGAAACCAGTATCCTGGATTCTATTACAGGCCTCAGTCTGGTTTAGCTAGTGATGCTGACACCAGTATCCCAGATTCTATTACAGGCCTCAGTCTGGTTTAGCTAGTGATGCTGACACCAGTATCCCAGATTCTATTACAGACCTCAGTCTGGCTCTGCTAGTGATGCTGACACCAGTATCCTTACAGACCTCAGTCTGGCTCTGCTAGTGATATTGACACCAGTATCCCAGATTCTATTACAGGCCTCAGTCTGGCTCTGCTGGTGATGCTGACACCAGTATCCCAGATTCTATTACAGGCCTCAGTCTGGTTTAGCTAGTGATATTGACACCAGTATCCCAGATTCTATTACAGACCTCAGTCTGGCTCCGCTGGTGATGCTGACACCAGTATCCCAGATTCTATTACAGGCCTCAGTCTGGTTTAGCTAGTGATATTGATACCAGTATCCCAGATTCTATTACAGGCCTCAGTCTGGTTTAGCTAGTGATATTGACACCAGTATCGCAGATTCTATTATAGACCTCAGTCTGGCTCTGCTTGTGATGCTGACACCAGTATCCCAGATTCTATTACAGGCCTCAGTCTGGTTTAGCTAGTGATATTGACACCAGTATCCCAGATTCTATTACAGGCCTCAGTCTGGCTCTGCTAGTGATGCTGACACCAGTATCCCAGATTCTATTACAGACCTCAGTCTGGCTCTGCTAGTGATGCTGACACCAGTATCCCAGATTCTATTACAGGCCTCAATCTGGCTCTGCTAATGATGCTGACACCAGTATCCTTACAGACCTCAGTCTGGCTCTGCTAGTGATGCTGAAACCAGTATCCTGTATTCTATTACAGGCCTCAGTCTGGTTTAGCTAGTGATATTGACACCAGTATCCCAGATTCTATTACAGGCCTCAGTCTGGCTCTGCTAGTGATGCTGACACCAGTATCCCAGATTCTATTACAGGCCTCAGTCTGGCTCTGCTAGTGATGCTGACACCAGTATCCCAGATTCTATTACAGGCCTCAGTCTGGTTTAGCTAGTGATATTGACACCAGTATCCCAGATTCTATTACAGACCTCAGTCTGGCTCTGCTAGTGATGCTGACACCAGTATCCCAGATTCTATTACAGACCTCAGTCTGGCTCTGCTTGTGATGCTGACACCAGTATCCCAGATTCTATTACAGACCTCAGTCTCGTTTAGCTAGTGATATTGACACCAGTATCCCAGATTCTATTACAGACCTCAGTCTGGCTCCGCTGGTGATGCTGACACCAGTATCCCAGATTCTATTACAGGCCTCAGTCCGGCTCTGCTAGTGATGTTGACACCAGTATCCTAGATTTTATTACAGGCCTCAGTCTGGCTCTGCTAGTGATGCTGATACCAGTATCCCAGATTCTATTACAGGCCTCAGTCTGGTTTAGCTAGTGATATTGACACCAGTATCGCAGATTCTATTATAGACCTCAGTCTGGCTCTACTTGTGATGCTGACACCAGTATCCCAGATTCTATTACAGGCCTCAGTCTGGTTTAGCTAGTGATATTGACACCAGTATCCCAGATTCTATTACAGGCCTCAGTCTGGCTCTGCTAGTGATGCTGACACCAGTATCCCAGATTCTATTACAGACCTCAGTCTGGCTCTGCTAGTGATGCTGACACCAGTATCCCAGATTCTATTACAGGCCTCAATCTGGCTCTGCTAATGATGCTGACACCAGTATCCTTACAGACCTCAGTCTGGCTCTGCTAGTGATATTGACACCAGTATCCCAGATTCTATTAGAGGCCTCAGTCTGGCTCTGCTGGTGATGCTGACACCAGTATCCCAGATTCTATTACAGGCCTCAGTCTGGTTTAGCTAGTGATATTGACACCAGTATCCCAGATTCTATTACAGGCCTCAGTCTGGCTCTGCTAGTGATGCTGACACCAGTATCCCAGATTCTATTACAGACCTCTGTCTGGCTCTGCTAGTGATGCTGACACCAGTATCCCAGATTCTATTACAGACCTCAGTCTGGTTTAGCTAGTGATATTGACACCAGTATCCCAGACTCTATTACAGACCTCAGTCTGGCTCCGCTGGTGATGCTGACACCAGTATCCCAGATTCTATTACAGGCCTCAGTCTGGTTTAGCTAGTGATATTGATACCAGTATCCCAGATTCTATTACAGGCCTCAGTCTGATTTAGCTAGTGATATTGACACCAGTATCGCAGATTCTATTATAGACCTCAGTCAAGCTCTGCTTGTGATGCTGACACCAGTATCCCAGATTCTATTACAGGCCTCAGTCTGGTTTAGCTAGTGATATTGACACCAGTATCCCAGATTCTATTACACGCCTCAGTCTGGCTCTGCTAGTGATGCTGACACCAGTATCCCAGATTCTATTGCAGACCTCAGTCTGGCTCTGCTAGTGATGCTGACACCAGTATCCCAGATTCTATTTCAGGCCTCAATCTGGCTCTGCTAATGATGCTGACACCAGTATCCTTACAGACCTCACTCTGGCTCTGCTAGTGATGCTGAAACCAGTATCCTGGATTCTATTACAGGCCTCAGTCTGGTTTAGCTAGTGATATTGACACCAGTATCCCAGATTCTATTACAGGCCTCAGTCTGGCTCTGCTAGTGATGCTGACACCAGTATCCCAGATTCTATTACAGACCTCTGTCTGGCTCTGCTAGTGATGCTGACACCAGTATCCCAGATTCTATTACAGACCTCAGTCTGGTTTAGCTAGTGATATTGACACCAGTATCCCAGATTCTATTACAGACCTCAGTCTGGCTCCGCTGGTGATGCTGACACCAGTATCCCAGATTCTATTACAGGCCTCAGTCCGGCTCTGCTAGTGATGTTGACACCAGTATCCCAGATTTTATTACAGGCCTCAGTCTGGCTCTGCTAGTGATGCTGATACCAGTATCCCAGATTCTATTACAGGCCTCAGTCTGGTTTAGCTAGTGATATTGACACCAGTATCGCAGATTCTATTATAGACCTCAGTCTGGCTCTACTTGTGATGCTGACACCAGTATCCCAGATTCTATTACAGGCCTCAGTCTGGTTTAGCTAGTGATATTGACACCAGTATCCCAGATTCTATTACAGGCCTCAGTCTGGCTCTGCTAGTGATGCTGACACCAGTATCCCAGATTCTATTACAGACCTCAGTCTGGCTCTGCTAGTGATGCTGACACCAGTATCCCAGATTATATTTCAGGCCTCAATCTGGCTCTGCTAATGATGCTGACACCAGTATCCCTACAGACCTCAGTCTGGCTCTGCTAGTGATGCTGAAACCAGTATCCTGGATTCTATTACAGGCCTCAGTCTGGTTTAGCTAGTGATATTGACACCAGTATCCCAGATTCTATTACAGGCCTCAGTCTGGCTCTGCTAGTGATGCTGACACCAGTATCCCAGATTCTATTACAGACCTCAGTCTGGCTCTGCTAGTGATGCTGACACCAGTATCCCAGATTCTATTACAGGCCTCAATCTGGCTCTGCTAATGATGCTGACACCAGTATCCTTACAGACCTCAGTCTGGCTCTGCTAGTGATGCTGAAACCAGTATCCTGGATTCTATTACAGGCCTCAGTCTGGTTTAGCTAGTGATATTGATACCAGTATCCCAGATTCTATTACAGGCCTCAGTATGGCTCTGCTAGTGATGCTGACACCAGTATCCTTACAGACCTCAGTCTGGCTCTGCTAGTGATGCTGAAACCAGTATCCTGGATTCTATTACAGGCCTCAGTCTGGTTTAGCTAGTGATGCTGACACCAGTATCCCAGATTCTATTACAGGCCTCAGTCTGGTTTAGCTAGTGATGCTGACACCAGTATCCCAGATTCTATTACAGACCTCAGTCTGGCTCTGCTAGTGATGCTGACACCAGTATCCTTACAGACCTCAGTCTGGCTCTGCTAGTGATATTGACACCAGTATCCCAGATTCTATTAGAGGCCTCAGTCTGGCTCTGCTGATGATGCTGACACCAGTATCCCAGATTCTATTACAGGCCTCAGTCTGGTTTAGCTAGTGATATTGACACCAGTATCCCAGATTCTATTACAGGCCTCAGTCTGGCTCTGCTAGTGATGCTGACACCAGTATCCCAGATTCTATTACAGACCTCTGTCTGGCTCTGCTAGTGATGCTGACACCAGTATCCCAGATTCTATTACAGACCTCAGTCTGGTTTAGCTAGTGATATTGACACCAGTATCCCAGATTCTATTACAGACCTCAGTCTGGCTCCGCTGGTGATGCTGACACCAGTATCCCAGATTCTATTACAGGCCTCAGTCTGGTTTAGCTAGTGATATTGATACCAGTATCCCAGATTCTATTACAGGCCTCAGTCTGATTTAGCTAGTGATATTGACACCAGTATCGCAGATTCTATTATAGACCTCAGTCTGGCTCTGCTTGTGATGCTGACACCAATATCCCAGATTCTATTACAGGCCTCAGTCTGGTTTAGCTAGTGATATTGACACCAGTATCCCAGATTCTATTACAGGCCTCAGTCTGGCTCTGGTAGTGATGCTGACACCAGTATCCCAGATTCTATTACAGACCTCAGTCTGGCTCTGCTAGTGTGGCTGACACCAGTATCCCAGATTCTATTACAGGCCTCAATCTGGCTCTGCTAATGATGCTGACACGAGTATCCTTACAGACCTCAGTCTGGCTCTGCTAGTGATGCTGAAACCAGTATCCTGGATTCTATTACAGGCCTCAGTCTGGTTTAGCTAGTGATATTGACACCAGTATCCCAGATTCTATTACAGGCCTCAGTCTGGCTCTGCTAGTGATGCTGACACCAGTATCCCAGATTCTATTACAGACCTCTGTCTGGCTCTGCTAGTGATGCTGACACCAGTATCCCAGATTCTATTACAGACCTCAGTCTGGTTTAGCTAGTGATATTGACACCAGTATACCAGATTCTATTACAGACCTCAGTCTGGCTCCGCTGGTGATGCTGACACCAGTATCCCAGATTCTATTACAGGCCTCAGTCCAGCTCTGCTAGTGATGTTGACACCAGTATCCCAGATTTTATTACAGGCCTCAGTCTGGCTCTGCTAGTGATGCTGATACCAGTATCCCAGATTCTATTACAGGCCTCAGTCTGGTTTAGCTAGTGATATTGACACCAGTATCGCAGATTCTATTATAGACCTCAGTCTGGCTCTACTTGTGATGCTGACACCAGTATCCCAGATTCTATTACAGGCCTCAGTCTGGTTTAGCTAGTGATATTGACACCAGTATCCCAGATTCTATTACAGGCCTCAGTCTGGCTCTGCTAGTGATGCTGACACCAGTATCCCAGATTCTATTACAGACCTCAGTCTGGCTCTGCTAGTGATGCTGACACCAGTATCCCAGATTCTATTACAGGCCTCAATCTGGCTCTGCTAATGATGCTGACACCAGTATCCCTACAGACCTCAGTCTGGCTCTGCTAGTGATATTGACACCAGTATCCCAGATTCTATTACAGGCCTCAGTCTGGCTCTGCTAGTGATGCTGACACCAGTATCCCAGATTCTATTACAGGCCTCAATCTGGCTCTGCTAATGATGCTGACACCAGTATCCTTACAGACCTCAGTCTGGCTCTGCTAGTGATGCTGAAACCAGTATCCTGGATTCTATTACAGGCCTCAGTCTGGTTTAGCTAGTGATATTGACACCAGTATCCCAGATTCTATTACAGGCCTCAGTCTGGCTCTGCTAGTGATGCTGACACCAGTATCCCAGATTCTATTACAGACCTCTGTCTGGCTCTGCTAGTGATGCTGACACCAGTATCCCAGATTCTATTACAGACCTCAGTCTGGTTTAGCTAGTGATATTGACACCAGTATCCCAGATTCTATTACAGACCTCAGTCTGGCTCCGCTGGTGATGCTGACACCAGTATCCCAGATTCTATTACAGGCCTCAGTCCGGCTCTGCTAGTGATGTTGACACCAGTATCCCAGATTTTATTACAGGCCTCAGTCTGGCTCTGCTAGTGATGCTGATACCAGTATCCCAGATTCTATTACAGGCCTCAGTCTGGTTTAGCTAGTGATATTGACACCAGTATCGCAGATTCTATTATAGACCTCAGTCTGGCTCTACTTGTGATGCTGACACCAGTATCCCAGATTCTATTACAGGCCTCAGTCTGGTTTAGCTAGTGATATTGACACCAGTATCCCAGATTCTATTACAGGCCTCAGTCTGGCTCTGCTAGTGATGCTGACACCAGTATCCCAGATTCTATTACAGACCTCAGTCTGGCTCTGCTAGTGATGCTGACACCAGTATCCCAGATTATATTTCAGGCCTCAATCTGGCTCTGCTAATGATGCTGACACCAGTATCCCTACAGACCTCAGTCTGGCTCTGCTAGTGATGCTGAAACCAGTATCCTGGATTCTATTACAGGCCTCAGTCTGGTTTAGCTAGTGATATTGACACCAGTATCCCAGATTCTATTACAGGCCTCAGTCTGGCTCTGCTAGTGATGCTGACACCAGTATCCCAGATTCTATTACAGACCTCAGTCTGGCTCTGCTAGTGATGCTGACACCAGTATCCCAGATTCTATTACAGGCCTCAATCTGGCTCTGCTAATGATGCTGACACCAGTATCCTTACAGACCTCAGTCTGGCTCTGCTAGTGATGCTGAAACCAGTATCCTGGATTCTATTACAGGCCTCAGTCTGGTTTAGCTAGTGATATTGATACCAGTATCCCAGATTCTATTACAGGCCTCAGTATGGCTCTGCTAGTGATGCTGACACCAGTATCCTTACAGACCTCAGTCTGGCTCTGCTAGTGATGCTGAAACCAGTATCCTGGATTCTATTACAGGCCTCAGTCTGGTTTAGCTAGTGATGCTGACACCAGTATCCCAGATTCTATTACAGGCCTCAGTCTGGTTTAGCTAGTGATGCTGACACCAGTATCCCAGATTCTATTACAGACCTCAGTCTGGCTC
The DNA here is from genome assembly GCF_031143425.1 of Pleurodeles waltl. Lineage (NCBI taxonomy): Eukaryota > Metazoa > Chordata > Amphibia > Caudata > Salamandridae > Pleurodeles > Pleurodeles waltl. The sequence continues at coordinate 21,121,708 of NC_090436.1, forward strand.
TGCTAGTGATGCTGACACCAGTATCCTTACAGACCTCAGTCTGGCTCTGCTAGTGATATTGACACCAGTATCCCAGATTCTATTAGAGGCCTCAGTCTGGCTCTGCTGATGATGCTGACACCAGTATCCCAGATTCTATTACAGGCCTCAGTCTGGTTTAGCTAGTGATATTGACACCAGTATCCCAGATTCTATTACAGGCCTCAGTCTGGCTCTGCTAGTGATGCTGACACCAGTATCCCAGATTCTATTACAGACCTCTGTCTGGCTCTGCTAGTGATGCTGACACCAGTATCCCAGATTCTATTACAGACCTCAGTCTGGTTTAGCTAGTGATATTGACACCAGTATCCCAGATTCTATTACAGACCTCAGTCTGGCTCCGCTGGTGATGCTGACACCAGTATCCCAGATTCTATTACAGGCCTCAGTCTGGTTTAGCTAGTGATATTGATACCAGTATCCCAGATTCTATTACAGGCCTCAGTCTGATTTAGCTAGTGATATTGACACCAGTATCGCAGATTCTATTATAGACCTCAGTCTGGCTCTGCTTGTGATGCTGACACCAATATCCCAGATTCTATTACAGGCCTCAGTCTGGTTTAGCTAGTGATATTGACACCAGTATCCCAGATTCTATTACAGGCCTCAGTCTCGCTCTGGTAGTGATGCTGACACCAGTATCCCAGATTCTATTACAGACCTCAGTCTGGCTCTGCTAGTGTGGCTGACACCAGTATCCCAGATTCTATTACAGGCCTCAATCTGGCTCTGCTAATGATGCTGACACGAGTATCCTTACAGACCTCAGTCTGGCTCTGCTAGTGATGCTGAAACCAGTATCCTGGATTCTATTACAGGCCTCAGTCTGGTTTAGCTAGTGATATTGACACCAGTATCCCAGATTCTATTACAGGCCTCAGTCTGGCTCTGCTAGTGATGCTGACACCAGTATCCCAGATTCTATTACAGACCTCTGTCTGGCTCTGCTAGTGATGCTGACACCAGTATCCCAGATTCTATTACAGACCTCAGTCTGGTTTAGCTAGTGATATTGACACCAGTATACCAGATTCTATTACAGACCTCAGTCTGGCTCCGCTGGTGATGCTGACACCAGTATCCCAGATTCTATTACAGGCCTCAGTCCAGCTCTGCTAGTGATGTTGACACCAGTATCCCAGATTTTATTACAGGCCTCAGTCTGGCTCTGCTAGTGATGCTGATACCAGTATCCCAGATTCTATTACAGGCCTCAGTCTGGTTTAGCTAGTGATATTGACACCAGTATCGCAGATTCTATTATAGACCTCAGTCTGGCTCTACTTGTGATGCTGACACCAGTATCCCAGATTCTATTACAGGCCTCAGTCTGGTTTAGCTAGTGATATTGACACCAGTATCCCAGATTCTATTACAGGCCTCAGTCTGGCTCTGCTAGTGATGCTGACACCAGTATCCCAGATTCTATTACAGACCTCAGTCTGGCTCTGCTAGTGATGCTGACACCAGTATCCCAGATTCTATTACAGGCCTCAATCTGGCTCTGCTAATGATGCTGACACCAGTATCCCTACAGACCTCAGTCTGGCTCTGCTAGTGATATTGACACCAGTATCCCAGATTCTATTACAGGCCTCAGTCTGGCTCTGCTAGTGATGCTGACACCAGTATCCCAGATTCTATTACAGGCCTCAATCTGGCTCTGCTAATGATGCTGACACCAGTATCCTTACAGACCTCAGTCTGGCTCTGCTAGTGATGCTGAAACCAGTATCCTGGATTCTATTACAGGCCTCAGTCTGGTTTAGCTAGTGATATTGACACCAGTATCCCAGATTCTATTACAGGCCTCAGTCTGGCTCTGCTAGTGATGCTGACACCAGTATCCCAGATTCTATTACAGACCTCTGTCTGGCTCTGCTAGTGATGCTGACACCAGTATCCCAGATTCTATTACAGAACTCAGTCTGGTTTAGCTAGTGATATTGACACCAGTATCCCAGATTCTATTACAGACCTCAGTCTGGCTCCGCTGGTGATGCTGACACCAGTATCCCAGATTCTATTACAGGCCTCAGTCCGGCTCTGCTAGTGATGTTGACACCAGTATCCCAGATTTTATTACAGGCCTCAGTCTGGCTCTGCTAGTGATGCTGATACCAGTATCCCAGATTCTATTACAGGCCTCAGTCTGGTTTAGCTAGTGATATTGACACCAGTATCGCAGATTCTATTATAGACCTCAGTCTGGCTCTACTTGTGATGCTGACACCAGTATCCCAGATTCTATTACAGGCCTCAGTCTGGTTTAGCTAGTGATATTGACACCAGTATCCCAGATTCTATTACAGGCCTCAGTCTGGCTCTGCTAGTGATGCTGACACCAGTATCCCAGATTCTATTACAGACCTCAGTCTGGCTCTGCTAGTGATGCTGACACCAGTATCCCAGATTCTATTACAGGCCTCAATCTGGCTCTGCTAATGATGCTGACACCAGTATCCCTACAGACCTCAGTCTGGCTCTGCTAGTGATGCTGAAACCAGTATCCTGGATTCTATTACAGGCCTCAGTCTGGTTTAGCTAGTGATATTGACACCAGTATCCCAGATTCTATTACAGGCCTCAGTCTGGCTCTGCTAGTGATGCTGACACCAGTATTCCAGATTCTATTACAGACCTCAGTCTGGCTCTGCTAGTGATGCTGACACCAGTATCCCAGATTCTATTACAGGCCTCAATCTGGCTCTGCTAATGATGCTGACACCAGTATCCTTACAGACCTCAGTCTGGCTCTGCTAGTGATGCTGAAACCAGTATCCTGGATTCTATTACAGGCCTCAGTCTGGTTTAGCTAGTGATATTGATACCAGTATCCCAGATTCTATTACAGGCCTCAGTATGGCTCTGCTAGTGATGCTGACACCAGTATCCTTACAGACCTCAGTCTGGCTCTGCTAGTGATGCTGAAACCAGTATCCTGGATTCTATTACAGGCCTCAGTCTGGTTTAGCTAGTGATGCTGACACCAGTATCCCAGATTCTATTACAGGCCTCAGTCTGGTTTAGCTAGTGATGCTGACACCAGTATCCCAGATTCTATTACAGACCTCAGTCTGGCTCTGCTAGTGATGCTAACACCAGTATCCTTACAGACCTCAGTCTGGCTCTGCTAGTGATATTGACACCAGTATCCCAGATTCTATTAGAGGCCTCAGTCTGGCTCTGCTGATGATGCTGACACCAGTATCCCAGATTCTATTACAGGCCTCAGTCTGGTTTAGCTAGTGATATTGACACCAGTATCCCAGATTCTATTACAGGCCTCAGTCTGGCTCTGCTAGTGATGCTGACACCAGTATCCCAGATTCTATTACAGACCTCTGTCTGGCTCTGCTAGTGATGCTGACACCAGTATCCCAGATTCTATTACAGACCTCAGTCTGGTTTAGCTAGTGATATTGACACCAGTATCCCAGATTCTATTACAGACCTCAGTCTGGCTCCGCTGGTGATGCTGACACCAGTATCCCAGATTCTATTACAGGCCTCAGTCTGGTTTAGCTAGTGATATTGATACCAGTATCCCAGATTCTATTACAGGCCTCAGTCTGATTTAGCTAGTGATATTGACACCAGTATCGCAGATTCTATTATAGACCTCAGTCTGGCTCTGCTTGTGATGCTGACACCAGTATCCCAGATTCTATTACAGGCCTCAGTCTGGTTTAGCTAGTGATATTGACACCAGTATCCCAGATTCTATTACAGGCCTCAGTCTGGCTCTGGTAGTGATGCTGACACCAGTATCCCAGATTCTATTACAGACCTCAGTCTGGCTCTGCTAGTGATGCTGACACCAGTATCCCAGATTCTATTACAGGCCTCAATCTGGCTCTGCTAATGATGCTGACACCAGTATCCTTACAGACCTCAGTCTGGCTCTGCTAGTGATGCTGAAACCAGTATCCTGGATTCTATTACAGGCCTCAGTCTGGTTTAGCTAGTGATATTGACACCAGTATCCCAGATTCTATTACAGGCTTCAGTCTGGCTCTGCTAGTGATGCTGACACCAGTATCCCAGATTCTATTACAGACCTCTGTCTGGCTCTGCTAGTGATGCTGACACCAGTATCCCAGATTCTATTACAGACCTCAGTCTGGTTTAGCTAGTGATATTGACACCAGTATACCAGATTCTATTACAGACCTCAGTCTGGCTCCGCTGGTGATGCTGACACCAGTATCCCAGATTCTATTACAGGCCTCAGTCCAGCTCTGCTAGTGATGTTGACACCAGTATCCCAGATTTTATTACAGGCCTCAGTCTGGCTCTGCTAGTGATGCTGATACCAGTATCCCAGATTCTATTACAGGCCTCAGTCTGGTTTAGCTAGTGATATTGACACCAGTATCGCAGATTCTATTATAGACCTCAGTCTGGCTCTACTTGTGATGCTGACACCAGTATCCCAGATTCTATTACAGGCCTCAGTCTGGTTTAGCTAGTGATATTGACACCAGTATCCCAGATTCTATTACAGGCCTCAATCTGGCTCTGCTAGTGATGCTGACACCAGTATCCCAGATTCTATTACAGACCTCAGTCTGGCTCTGCTAGTGATGCTGACACCAGTATCCCAGATTCTATTACAGGCCTCAATCTGGCTCTGCTAATGATGCTGACACCAGTATCCCTACAGACCTCAGTCTGGCTCTGCTAGTGATGCTGAAACCAGTATCCTGGATTCTATTACAGGCCTCAGTCTGGTTTAGCTAGTGATATTGATACCAGTATCCCAGATTTTATTACAGGCCTCAGTCGGGTTTAGCTAGTGATGCTGACACCAGTATCCCAGATTCTATTACAGACCTCAGTCTGGCTCTGCTAGTAATGCTGACACCAGTATCCCAGATTCTATTACAGGCCTCAGTATGGCTCTGCTAGTGATGCTGACACCAGTATCCTTACAGACCTCAGTCTTGCTCTGCTAGTGATGCTGAAACCAGTATCTTGTATTCTATTACAGGCCTCAGTCTGGTTTAGCTAGTGATGCTGACACCAGTATCCCAGATTCTATTACAGGCCTCAGTCTGGTTTAGCTAGTGATGCTGACACCAGTATCCCAGATTCTATTACAGACCTCAGTCTGGCTCTGCTAGTGATGCTGACACCAGTATCCTTACAGACCTCAGTCTAGCTCTGCTAGTGATATTGACACCAGTATCCCAGATTCTATTACAGGCCTCAGTCTGGCACTGCTGGTGATGCTGACACCAGTATCCCAGATTCTATTACAGGCCTCAGTCTGGTTTAGCTAGTGATATTGACACCAGTATCCCAGATTCTATTACAGGCCTCAGTCTGGCTCTGCTAGTGATGCTGACACCAGTATCCCAGATTCTATTACAGACCTCTGTCTGGCTCTGCTAGTGATGCTTACACCAGTATCCCAGATTCTATTACAGACCTCAGTCTGGTTTAGCTAGTGATATTGACACCAGTATCCCAGATTCTATTACAGACCTCAGTCTGGCTCCGCTGGTGATGCTGACACCAGTATCCCAGATTCTATTACAGGCCTCAGTCCGGCTCTGCTAGTGATGTTGACACCAGTATCCCAGATTTTATTACAGGCCTCAGTCTGGCTCTGCTAGTGATGCTGATACCAGTATCCCAGATTCTATTACAGGCCTCAGTCTGGTTTAGCTAGTGATATTGACACCAGTATCGCAGATTCTATTATAGACCTCAGTCTGGCTCTGCTTGTGATGCTGACACCAGTATCCCAGATTCTATTACAGGCCTCAGTCTGGCTCTGCTAGTGATGCTGACACCAGTATCCCAGATTCTATTACAGGCCTCAGTCTGGTTTAGCTAGTGATATTGACACCAGTATCCCAGATTCTATTACAGACCTCAGTCTGGCTCTGCTAGTGATGCTGACACCAGTATTCCATATTCTATTACAGGCCTCAGTCTGGATCTGCTAGTGATGCTGACACCAGTATCCCAGATTCTATTACAGGCATCAGTCTGGCTCTGATGGTGATGCTGACACCAGTATCCTTGCAGACCTCAGTCTGGCTCTGCTAGTGATGCTGACACCAGTATCCCAGATTCTATTACAGGCCTCAGTCTGGCTCTGCTAGTGATGCCGACACCAGTATCCCAGATTCTATTAAAGACCTCAGTCTGGTTTAGCTAGTGATATTGATACCAGTATCCCAGATTCTATTACAGGCCTCAGTCCGGCTCTGCTAGTGATGCTGACACCAGTATCCCAGATTCTATTACAGGCCTCAATCTGGCTCTGCTAGTGATGCTGACACCAGTATCCTTACAGACCTCAGTCTGGCTCTGCTAGTGATGCTGAAACCAGTATCCAGGATTCTATTACAGGCCTCAGTCTGGTTTAGCTAGTGATATTGATACCAGTATCCCAGATTCTATTACAGGCCTCAGTCTGGTTTAGCTAGTTATGCTGACACCAGTATCCCAGATTCTATTACAGACCTCAGTCTGGCTCTGCTAGTGATGCTGACACCAGTATCCCAGATTCTATTACAGGCCTCAGTCTGGCTCTGCTAGTGATGCTGACACCAGTATCCTTGCAGACCTCAGTCTGTCTCTGCTAGTGATGCTGAAACCAGTATCCTGGATTCTATTACATGCCTCAGTCTGGTTTAGCTAGTGATGCTGACACCAGTATCCCAGTTTCTATTACAGGCCTCAGTCTGGTTTAGCTAGTGATGCTGACACCAGTATCCCAGATTATATTACAGACCTCAGTCTGGCTCTGCTAGTGATGCTGACACCAGTATCCTTACAGACCTCAGTCTGGCTCTGCTAGTGATATTGACACCAGTATCCCAGATTCTATTACAGGCCTCAGTTTGGCTCTGCTGGGGATGCTGACACCAGTATCCCAGATTCTATTACAGGCCTCAATCTGGCTCTGCTAGTGATGCTGACACCAGTATCCCAGATTCTATTACAGACCTCAGTCTGGCTCTGCTAGTGATGCTGACACCAGTATCCCAGATTCTATTACAGACCTCAGTCGGGTTTAGCTAGTGATATTGACACCAGTATCCCAGATTCTATTACAGACCTCAGTCTGCCTCTGCTGGTGATGCTGACACCAGTATCCCAGATTATATTACAGGCCTCAGTCCGGCTCTGCTAGTGATGCTGACACCAGTATCCCAGATTTTATTACAGGCCTCAGTCTGGCTCTGCCAGTGATGCTGATACCAGTATCCCAGATTCTATTACAGGCCTCAGTCTGGTTTATCTAGTGATATTGACACCAGTATCCCAGATTCTATTACAGACCTCAGTCTGGCTCTGCTAGTGATGCTGACACCAGTATCCCAGATTCTATTACAGGCCTCAGTCTGGCTCTGCTAGTGATGCTGACACCAGTATCCCAGATTCTATTACAGGCCTCAGTCTGGTTTAGCTAGTGATATTGACACCAGTATCCCAGATTCTATTACAGACCTCAGTCTGGCTCTGCTAGTGATGCTGACACCAGTATCCCATATTCTATTACAGGCTTCAGTCTGGATCTGCTAGTGATGCTGACACCAGTATCCCAGATTCTATTACAGGCCTCAGTCTGGTTTAGCTAGTGATATTGATACCAGTATCCCAGATTTTATTACAGGCCTCAGTCGGGTTTAGATAGTGATGCTGACACCAGTATCCCAGATTCTATTACAGACCTCAGTCTGGCTCTGCTAGTAATGTTGACACCAGTATCCCAGATTCTATTACAGGCCTCAGTATGGCTCTGCTAGTGATGCTGACACCAGTATCCTTACAGACCTCAGTCTGGCTCTGCTAGTGATGCTGAAACCAGTATCCTGGATTCTATTACAGGCCTCAGTCTGGTTTAGCTAGTGATGCTGACACCAGTATCCCAGATTCTATTACAGGCCTCAGTCTGGTTTAGCTAGTGATGCTGACACCAGTATCCCAGATTATATTACAGACCTCAGTCTGGCTCTGCTAGTGATGCTGACACCAGTATCCTTACAGACCTCAGTCTGGCTCTGCTAGTGATATTGACACCAGTATCCCAGATTCTATTACAGGCCTCAGTCTGGCTCTGCTGGGGATGCTGACACCAGTATCCCAGATTCTATTACAGGCCTCAGTCTGGTTTAGCTAGTGATATTAACACCAGTATCCCAGATTCTATTACAGGCCTCAGTCTGGCTCTGCTAGTGATGCTGACACCAGTATCCCAGATTCTATTACAGACCTCAGTCTGGCTCTGCTAGTGATGCTAACACCAGTATCCCAGATTCTATTACAGACCTCAGTCGGGTTTAGCTAGTGATATTGACACCAGTATCCCAGATTCTATTACAGACCTCAGTCTGGCTCTGCTGGTGATGCTGACACCAGTATCCCAGATTCTATTACAGGCCTCAGTCCGGCTCTGCTAGTGATGCTGACACCAGTATCCCAGATTTTATTACAGGCCTCAGTCTGGCTCTGCTAGTGATGCTGATACCAGTATCCCAGATTCTATTACAGGCCTAAGTCTGGTTTATCTAGTGATATTGACACCAGTATCCCAGATTCTATTACAGACCTCAGTCTGGCTCTGCTAGTGATGCTGACACCAGTATCCCAGATTCTATTACATGCCTCAGTCTGGCTCTGCTAGTGATGCTGACACCAGTATCCCCGATTCTATTACAGGCCTCAGTCTGGTTTAGCTAGTGAAATTGACACCAGTATCCCAGATTCTATTACAGACCTCAGTCTGGCTCTGCTAGTGATGCTGACACCAGTATCCCATATTCTATTACAGGCTTCAGTCTGGATCTGCTAGTGATGCTGACACCAGTATCCCAGATTCTATTACAGGCCTCAGTCTGGTTTAGCTAGTGATATTGACACCAGTATCCCAGATTCTATTACAGGCCTCAGTCTGGCTCTGCTAGTGATGCTGACACCAGTATCCCAGATTCTATTACAGACCTCAGTCTGGCTCTGCTAGTGATGCTGACACCAGTATCCCAGATTCTATTACAGGCCTCAATCTGGCTCTGCTAATGATGCTGACACCAGTATCCTTACAGACCTCAGTCTGGCTCTGCTAGTGATGCTGAAACCAGTATCCTGGATTCTATTACAGGCCTCAGTCTGGTTTAGCTAGTGATATTGATACCAGTATCCCAGATTCTATTACAGGCCTCAGTATGGCTCTGCTAGTGATGCTGACACCAGTATCCTTACAGACCTCAGTCTGGCTCTGCTAGTGATGCTGAAACCAGTATCCTGGATTCTATTACAGGCCTCAGTCTGGTTTAGCTAGTGATGCTGACACCAGTATCCCAGATTCTATTACAGGCCTCAGTCTGGTTTAGCTAGTGATGCTGACACCAGTATCCCAGATTCTATTACAGACCTCAGTCTGGCTCTGCTAGTGATGCTGACACCAGTATCCTTACAGACCTCAGTCTGGCTCTGCTAGTGATATTGACACCAGTATCCCAGATTCTATTACAGGCCTCAGTCTGGCTCTGCTGGTGATGCTGACACCAGTATCCCAGATTCTATTACAGGCCTCAGTCTGGTTTAGCTAGTGATATTGACACCAGTATCCCAGATTCTATTACAGACCTCAGTCTGGCTCCGCTGGTGATGCTGACACCAGTATCCCAGATTCTATTACAGGCCTCAGTCTGGTTTAGCTAGTGATATTGATACCAGTATCCCAGATTCTATTACAGGCCTCAGTCTGGTTTAGCTAGTGATATTGACACCAGTATCGCAGATTCTATTATAGACCTCAGTCTGGCTCTGCTTGTGATGCTGACACCAGTATCCCAGATTCTATTACAGGCCTCAGTCTGGTTTAGCTAGTGATATTGACACCAGTATCCCAGATTCTATTACAGGCCTCAGTCTGGCTCTGCTAGTGATGCTGACACCAGTATCCCAGATTCTATTACAGACCTCAGTCTGGCTCTGCTAGTGATGCTGACACCAGTATCCCAGATTCTATTACAGGCCTCAATCTGGCTCTGCTAATGATGCTGACACCAGTATCCTTACAGACCTCAGTCTGGCTCTGCTAGTGATGCTGAAACCAGTATCCTGGATTCTATTACAGGCCTCAGTCTGGTTTAGCTAGTGATATTGACACCAGTATCCCAGATTCTATTACAGGCCTCAGTCTGGCTCTGCTAGTGATGCTGACACCAGTATCCCAGATTCTATTACAGGCCTCAGTCTGGCTCTGCTAGTGATGCTGACACCAGTATCCCAGATTCTATTACAGGCCTCAGTCTGGTTTAGCTAGTGATATTGACACCAGTATCCCAGATTCTATTACAGACCTCAGTCTGGCTCTGCTAGTGATGCTGACACCAGTATCCCAGATTCTATTACAGACCTCAGTCTGGCTCTGCTTGTGATGCTGACACCAGTATCCCAGATTCTATTACAGACCTCAGTCTCGTTTAGCTAGTGATATTGACACCAGTATCCCAGATTCTATTACAGACCTCAGTCTGGCTCCGCTGGTGATGCTGACACCAGTATCCCAGATTCTATTACAGGCCTCAGTCCGGCTCTGCTAGTGATGTTGACACCAGTATCCTAGATTTTATTACAGGCCTCAGTCTGGCTCTGCTAGTGATGCTGATACCAGTATCCCAGATTCTATTACAGGCCTCAGTCTGGTTTAGCTAGTGATATTGACACCAGTATCGCAGATTCTATTATAGACCTCAGTCTGGCTCTACTTGTGATGCTGACACCAGTATCCCAGATTCTATTACAGGCCTCAGTCTGGTTTAGCTAGTGATATTGACACCAGTATCCCAGATTCTATTACAGGCCTCAATCTGGCTCTGCTAATGATGCTGAAACCAGTATCCTTACAGACCTCAGTCTGGCTCTGCTAGTGATGCTGAAACCAGTATCCCGGATTCTATTACAGGCCTCAGTCTGGTTTAGCTAGTGATATTGATACCAGTATCCCAGATTTTATTACAGGCCTCAGTCGGGTTTAGCTAGTGATGCTGACACCAGTATCCCAGATTCTATTACAGACCTCAGTCTGGCTCTGCTAGTAATGCTGACACCAGTATCCCAGATTCTATTACAGGCCTCAGTCTGGCTCTGCTAGTGATATTGACACCAGTATCCCAGATTCTATTACAGGCCTCAGTCTGGCTCTGCTAGTGATGCTGACACCAGTATCCCAGATTCTATTACAGACCTCAGTCTGGCTCCGCTGGTGATGCTGACACCAGTATCCCAGATTCTATTACAGGCCTCAGTCTGGTTTAGCTAGTGATATTGATACCAGTATCCCAGATTCTATTACAGGCCTCAGTCTGATTTAGCTAGTGATATTGACACCAGTATCGCAGATTCTATTATAGACCTCAGTCTGGCTCTGCTTGTGATGCTGACACCAGTATCCCAGATTCTATTACAGGCCTCAGTCTGGTTTAGCTAGTGATATTGACACCAGTATCCCAGATTCTATTACAGGCCTCAGTCTGGCTCTGGTAGTGATGCTGACACCAGTATCCCAGATTCTATTACAGACCTCAGTCTGGCTCTGGTAGTGATGCTGACACCAGTATCCCAGATTCTATTACAGGCCTCAATCTGGCTCTGCTAATGATGCTGACACCAGTATCCTTACAGACCTCAGTCTGGCTCTGCTAGTGATGCTGAAACCAGTATCCTGGATTCTATTACAGGCCTCAGTCTGGTTTAGCTAGTGATATTGACACCAGTATCCCAGATTCTATTACAGGCCTCAGTCTGGCTCTGCTAGTGATGCTGACACCAGTATCCCAGATTCTATTACAGACCTCTGTCTGGCTCTGCTAGTGATGCTGACACCAGTATCCCAGATTCTATTACAGACCTCAGTCTGGTTTAGCTAGTGATATTGACACCAGTATACCAGATTCTATTACAGACCTCAGTCTGGCTCCGCTGGTGATGCTGACACCAGTATCCCAGATTCTATTACAGGCCTCAGTCCAGCTCTGCTAGTGATGTTGACACCAGTATCCCAGATTTTATTACAGGCCTCAGTCTGGCTCTGCTAGTGATGCTGATACCAGTATCCCAGATTCTATTACAGGCCTCAGTCTGGTTTAGCTAGTGATATTGACACCAGTATCGCAGATTCTATTATAGACCTCAGTCTGGCTCTACTTGTGATGCTGACACCAGTATCCCAGATTCTATTACAGGCCTCAGTCTGGTTTAGCTAGTGATATTGACACCAGTATCCCAGATTCTATTACAGGCCTCAATCTGGCTCTGCTAGTGATGCTGACACCAGTATCCCAGATTCTATTACAGACCTCAGTCTGGCTCTGCTAGTGATGCTGACACCAGTATCCCAGATTCTATTACAGGCCTCAATCTGGCTCTGCTAATGATGCTGACACCAGTATCCCTACAGACCTCAGTCTGGCTCTGCTAGTGATGCTGAAACCAGTATCCTGGATTCTATTACAGGCCTCAGTCTGGTTTAGCTAGTGATATTGATACCAGTATCCCAGATTTTATTACAGGCCTCAGTCGGGTTTAGCTAGTGATGCTGACACCAGTATCCCAGATTCTATTACAGACCTCAGTCTGGCTCTGCTAGTAATGCTGACACCAGTATCCCAGATTCTATTACAGGCCTCAGTATGGCTCTGCTAGTGATGCTGACACCAGTATCCTTACAGTCCTCAGTCTTGCTCTGCTAGTGATGCTGAAACCAGTATCTTGTATTCTATTACAGGCCTCAGTCTGGTTTAGCTAGTGATGCTGACACCAGTATCCCAGATTCTATTACAGGCCTCAGTCTGGTTTAGCTAGTGATGCTGACACCAGTATCCCAGATTCTATTACAGACCTCAGTCTGGCTCTGCTAGTGATGCTGACACCAGTATCCTTACAGACCTCAGTCTAGCTCTGCTAGTGATATTGACACCAGTATCCCAGATTCTATTACAGGCCTCAGTCTGGCACTGCTGGTGATGCTGACACCAGTATCCCAGATTCTATTACAGGCCTCAGTCTGGTTTAGCTAGTGATATTGACACCAGTATCCCAGATTCTATTACAGGCCTCAGTCTGGCTCTGCTAGTGATGCTGACACCAGTATCCCAGATTCTATTACAGACCTCTGTCTGGCTCTGCTAGTGATGCTTACACCAGTATCCCAGATTCTATTACAGACCTCAGTCTGGTTTAGCTAGTGATATTGACACCAGTATCCCAGATTCTATTACAGACCTCAGTCTGGCTCCGCTGGTGATGCTGACACCAGTATCCCAGATTCTATTACAGGCCTCAGTCCGGCTCTGCTAGTGATGTTGACACCAGTATCCCAGATTTTATTACAGGCCTCAGTCTGGCTCTGCTAGTGATGCTGATACCAGTATCCCAGATTCTATTACAGGCCTCAGTCTGGTTTAGCTAGTGATATTGACACCAGTATCGCAGATTCTATTATAGACCTCAGTCTGGCTCTGCTTGTGATGCTGACACCAGTATCCCAGATTCTATTACAGGCCTCAGTCTGGCTCTGCTAGTGATGCTGACACCAGTATCCCAGATTCTATTACAGGCCTCAGTCTGGTTTAGCTAGTGATATTGACACCAGTATCCCAGATTCTATTACAGACCTCAGTCTGGCTCTGCTAGTGATGCTGACACCAGTATTCCATATTCTATTACAGGCCTCAGTCTGGATCTGCTAGTGATGCTGACACCAGTATCCCAGATTCTATTACAGGCATCAGTCTGGCTCTGATGGTGATGCTGACACCAGTATCCTTGCAGACCTCAGTCTGGCTCTGCTAGTGATGCTGACACCAGTATCCCAGATTCTATTACAGGCCTCAGTCTGGCTCTGCTAGTGATGCCGACACCAGTATCCCAGATTCTATTAAAGACCTCAGTCTGGTTTAGCTAGTGATATTGATACCAGTATCCCAGATTCTATTACAGGCCTCAGTCCGGCTCTGCTAGTGATGCTGACACCAGTATCCCAGATTCTATTACAGGCCTCAATCTGGCTCTGCTAGTGATGCTGACACCAGTATCCTTACAGACCTCAGTCTGGCTCTGCTAGTGATGCTGAAACCAGTATCCAGGATTCTATTACAGGCCTCAGTCTGGTTTAGCTAGTGATATTGATACCAGTATCCCAGATTCTATTACAGGCCTCAGTCTGGTTTAGCTAGTTATGCTGACACCAGTATCCCAGATTCTATTACAGACCTCAGTCTGGCTCTGCTAGTGATGCTGACACCAGTATCCCAGATTCTATTACAGGCCTCAGTCTGGCTCTGCTAGTGATGCTGACACCAGTATCCTTGCAGACCTCAGTCTGTCTCTGCTAGTGATGCTGAAACCAGTATCCTGGATTCTATTACATGCCTCAGTCTGGTTTAGCTAGTGATGCTGACACCAGTATCCCAGTTTCTATTACAGGCCTCAGTCTGGTTTAGCTAGTGATGCTGACACCAGTATCCCAGATTATATTACAGACCTCAGTCTGGCTCTGCTAGTGATGCTGACACCAGTATCCTTACAGACCTCAGTCTGGCTCTGCTAGTGATATTGACACCAGTATCCCAGATTCTATTACAGGCCTCAGTTTGGCTCTGCTGGGGATGCTGACACCAGTATCCCAGATTCTATTACAGGCCTCAATCTGGCTCTGCTAGTGATGCTGACACCAGTATCCCAGATTCTATTACAGACCTCAGTCTGGCTCTGCTAGTGATGCTGACACCAGTATCCCAGATTCTATTACAGACCTCAGTCGGGTTTAGCTAGTGATATTGACACCAGTATCCCAGATTCTATTACAGACCTCAGTCTGCCTCTGCTGGTGATGCTGACACCAGTATCCCAGATTATATTAAAGGCCTCAGTCCGGCTCTGCTAGTGATGCTGACACCAGTATCCCAGATTTTATTACAGGCCTCAGTCTGGCTCTGCCAGTGATGCTGATACCAGTATCCCAGATTCTATTACAGGCCTCAGTCTGGTTTATCTAGTAATATTGACACCAGTATCCCAGATTCTATTACAGACCTCAGTCTGGCTCTGCTAGTGATGCTGACACCAGTATCCCAGATTCTATTACAGGCCTCAGTCTGGCTCTGCTAGTGATGCTGACACCAGTATCCCAGATTCTATTACAGGCCTCAGTCTGGTTTAGCTAGTGATATTGACACCAGTATCACAGATTCTATTACAGACCTCAGTCTGGCTCTGCTAGTGATGCTGACACCAGTATCCCATATTCTATTACAGGCTTCAGTCTGGATCTGCTAGTGATGCTGACACCAGTATCCCAGATTCTATTACAGGCCTCAGTCTGGTTTAGCTAGTGATATTGATACCAGTATCCCAGATTTTATTACAGGCCTCAGTCGGGTTTAGATAGTGATGCTGACACCAGTATCCCAGATTCTATTACAGACCTCAGTCTGGCTCTGCTAGTAATGTTGACACCAGTATCCCAGATTCTATTACAGGCCTCAGTATGGCTCTGCTAGTGATGCTGACACCAGTATCCTTACAGACCTCAGTCTGGCTCTGCTAGTGATGCTGAAACCAGTATCCTGGATTCTATTACAGGCCTCAGTCTGGTTTAGCTAGTGATGCTGACACCAGTATCCCAGATTCTATTACAGGCCTCAGTCTGGTTTAGCTAGTGATGCTGACACCAGTATCCCAGATTATTTTACAGACCTCAGTCTGGCTCTGCTAGTGATGCTGACACCAGTATCCTTACAGACCTCAGTCTGGCTCTGCTAGTGATATTGACACCAGTATCCCAGATTCTATTACAGGCCTCAGTCTGGCTCTGCTGGGGATGCTGACACCAGTATCCCAGATTCTATTACAGGCCTCAGTCTGGTTTAGCTAGTGATATTAACACCAGTATCCCAGATTCTATTACAGGCCTCAGTCTGGCTCTGCTAGTGATGCTGACACCAGTATCCCAGATTCTATTACAGACCTCAGTCTGGCTCTGCTAGTGATGCTAACACCAGTATCCCAGATTCTATTACAGACCTCAGTCGGGTTTAGCTAGTGATATTGACACCAGTATCCCAGATTCTATTACAGACCTCAGTCTGGCTCTGCTGGTGATGCTGACACCAGTATCCCAGATTCTATTACAGGCCTCAGTCCGGCTCTGCTAGTGATGCTGACACCAGTATCCCAGATTTTATTACAGGCCTCAGTCTGGCTCTGCTAGTGATGCTGATACCAGTATCCCAGATTCTATTACAGGCCTAAGTCTGGTTTATCTAGTGATATTGACACCAGTATCCCAGATTCTATTACAGACCTCAGTCTGGCTCTGCTAGTGATGCTGACACCAGTATCCCAGATTCTATTACATGCCTCAGTCTGGCTCTGCTAGTGATGCTGACACCAGTATCCCCGATTCTATTACAGGCCTCAGTCTGGTTTAGCTAGTGAAATTGACACCAGTATCCCAGATTCTATTACAGACCTCAGTCTGGCTCTGCTAGTGATGCTGACACCAGTATCCCATATTCTATTACAGGCTTCAGTCTGGATCTGCTAGTGATGCTGACACCAGTATCCCAGATTCTATTACAGGCCTCAGTCTGGTTTAGCTAGTGATATTGACACCAGTATCCCAGATTCTATTACAGGCCTCAGTCTGGCTCTGCTAGTGATGCTGACACCAGTATCCCAGATTCTATTACAGACCTCAGTCTGGCTCTGCTAGTGATGCTGACACCAGTATCCCAGATTCTATTACAGGCCTCAATCTGGCTCTGCTAATGATGCTGACACCAGTATCCTTACAGACCTCAGTCTGGCTCTGCTAGTGATGCTGAAACCAGTATCCTGGATTCTATTACAGGCCTCAGTCTGGTTTAGCTAGTGATATTGATACCAGTATCCCAGATTCTATTACAGGCCTCAGTATGGCTCTGCTAGTGATGCTGACACCAGTATCCTTACAGACCTCAGTCTGGCTCTGCTAGTGATGCTGAAACCAGTATCCTGGATTCTATTACAGGCCTCAGTCTGGTTTAGCTAGTGATGCTGACACCAGTATCCCAGATTCTATTACAGGCCTCAGTCTGGTTTAGCTAGTGATGCTGACACCAGTATCCCAGATTCTATTACAGACCTCAGTCTGGCTCTGCTAGTGATGCTGACACCAGTATCCTTACAGACCTCAGTCTGGCTCTGCTAGTGATATTGACACCAGTATCCCAGATTCTATTACAGGCCTCAGTCTGGCTCTGCTGGTGATGCTGACACCAGTATCCCAGATTCTATTACAGGCCTCAGTCTGGTTTAGCTAGTGATATTGACACCAGTATCCCAGATTCTATTACAGACCTCAGTCTGGCTCTGCTGGTGATGCTGACACCAGTATCCCAGATTCTATTACAGGCCTCAGTCTGGTTTAGCTAGTGATATTGATACCAGTATCCCAGATTCTATTACAGGCCTCAGTCTGGTTTAGCTAGTGATATTGACACCAGTATCGCAGATTCTATTATAGACCTCAGTCTGGCTCTGCTTGTGATGCTGACACCAGTATCCCAGATTCTATTACAGGCCTCAGTCTGGTTTAGCTAGTGAAATTGACACCAGTAACCCAGATTCTATTACAGGCCTCAGTCTGGCTCTGCTAGTGATGCTGACACCAGTATCCCAGATTCTATTACAGACCTCAGTCTGGCTCTGCTAGTGATGCTGACACCAGTATCCCAGATTCTATTACAGGCCTCAATCTGGCTCTGCTAATGATGCTGACACCAGTATCCTTACAGACCTCAGTCTGGCTCTGCTAGTGATGCTGAAACCAGTATCCTGGATTCTATTACAGGCCTCAGTCTGGTTTAGCTAGTGATATTGACACCAGTATCCCAGATTCTGTTACAGGCCTCAGTCTGGCTCTGCTAGTGATGCTGACACCAGTATCCCAGATTCTATTACAGGCCTCAGTCTGGCTCTGCTAGTGATGCTGACACCATGATCCCAGATTCTATTACAGGCCTCAGTCTGGTTTAGCTAGTGATATTGACACCAGTATCCCAGATTCTATTACAGACCTCAGTCTGGCTCTGCTAGTGATGCTGACACCAGTATCCCAGATTCTATTACAGACCTCAGTCTGGCTCTGCTTGTGATGCTGATACCAGTATCCCAGATTCTATTACAGACCTCAGTCTCGTTTAGCTAGTGATATTGACACCAGTATCCCAGATTCTATTACAGACCTCAGTCTGGCTCCGCTGGTGATGCTGACACCAGTATCCCAGATTCTATTACAGGCCTCAGTCCGGCTCTGCTAGTGATGTTGACACCAGTATCCCAGATTTTATTACAGGCCTCAGTCTGGCTCTGCTAGTGATGCTGATACCAGTATCCCAGATTCTATTACAGGCCTCAGTCTGGTTTAGCTAGTGATATTGACACCAGTATCGCAGATTCTATTATAGACCTCAGTCTGGCTCTACTTGTGATGCTGACACCAGTATCCCAGATTCTATTACAGGCCTCAGTCTGGTTTAGCTAGTGATATTGACACCAGTATCCCAGATTCTATTACAGGCCTCAGTCTGGCTCTGCTAGTGATGCTGACACCAGTATCCCAGATTCTATTACAGACCTCAGTCTGGCTCTGCTAGTGATGCTGACACCAGTATCCCAGATTCTATTACAGGCCTCAATCTGGCTCTGCTAATGATGCTGAAACCAGTATCCTTACAGACCTCAGTCTGGCTCTGCTAGTGATGCTGAAACCAGTATCCCGGATTCTATTACAGGCCTCAGTCTGGTTTAGCTAGTGATATTGATACCAGTATCCCAGATTTTATTACAGGCCTCAGTCGGGTTTAGCTAGTGATGCTGACACCAGTATCCCAGATTCTATTACAGACCTCAGTCTGGCTCTGCTAGTAATGCTGACACCAGTATCCCAGATTCTATTACAGGCCTCAGTCTGGCTCTGCTAGTGATATTGACACCAGTATCCCAGATTCTATTACAGGCCTCAGTCTGGCTCTGCTGGTGATGCTGACACCAGTATCCCAGATTCTATTACAGGCCTCAGTCTGGTTTAGCTAGTGATATTGACACCAGTATCCCAGATTCTATTACAGGCCTCAGTCTGGCTCTGCTAGTGATGCTGACACCAGTATCCCAGATTCTATTACAGACCTCTGTCTGGCTCTGCTAGTGATGCTGACACCAGTATGCCAGATTCTATTACAGACCTCAGTCTGGTTTAGCTAGTGATATTGACACCAGTATCCCAGATTCTATTACAGACCTCAGTCTGGCTCCGCTGGTGATGCTGACACCAGTATCCCAGATTCTATTACAGGCCTCAGTCCGGCTCTGCTAGTGATGTTGACACCAGTATCCCAGATTTTATTACAGGCCTCAGTCTGGCTCTGCTAGTGATGCTGATACCAGTATCCCAGATTCTATTACAGGCCTCAGTCTGGTTTAGCTAGTGATATTGACACCAGTATCGCAGATTCTATTATAGACCTCAGTCTGGCTCTGCTTGTGATGCTGACACCAGTATCCCAGATTCTATTACAGGCCTCAGTCTGGTTTAGCTAGTGATATTGACACCAGTATCCCAGATTCTATTACAGACCTCAGTCTGGCTCTGCTAGTGATGCTGACACCAGTATCCCATATTCTATTACAGGCCTCAGTCTGGATCTGCTAGTGATGCTGACACCAGTATCCCAGATTCTATTACAGGCATCAGTCTGGCTCTGATGGTGATGCTGACACCAGTATCCTTGCAGACCTCAGTCTGGCTCTGCTAGTGATGCTGACACCAGTATCCCAGATTCTATTACAGGCCTCAGTCTGGCTCTGCTAGTGATGCCGACACCAGTATCCCAGATTCTATTACAGACCTCAGTCTGGTTTAGCTAGTGATATTGATACCAGTATCCCAGATTCTATTACAGTCCTCAGTCCGGCTCTGCTAGTGATGCTGACACCAGTATCCCAGATTCTATTACAGGCCTCAATCTGGCTCTGCTAGTGATGCTGACACCAGTATCCTTACAGACCTCAGTCTGGCTCTGCTAGTGATGCTGAAACCAGTATCCAGGATTCTATTACAGGCCTCAGTCTGGTTCAGCTAGTGATATTGATACCAGTATCCCAGATTCTATTACAGGCCTCAGTCTGGTTTAGCTAGTTATGCTGACACCAGTATCCCAGATTCTATTACAGACCTCAGTCTGGCTCTGCTAGTGATGCTGACACCAGTATCCCAGATTCTATTACAGGCCTCAGTCTGGCTCTGCTAGTGATGCTGACACCAGTATCCTTGCAGACCTCAGTCTGTCTCTGCTAGTGATGCTGAAACCAGTATCCTGGATTCTATTACATGCCTCAGTCTGGTTTAGCTAGTGATGCTGACACCAGTATCCCAGATTCTATTACAGGCCTCAGTCTGGTTTAGCTAGTGATGCTGACACCAGTATCCCAGATTATATTACGGACCTCAGTCTGGCTCTGCTAGTGATGCTGACACCAGTATCCTTACAGACCTCAGTCTGGCTCTGCTAGTGATATTGACACCAGTATCCCAGATTCTATTACAGGCCTCAGTTTGGCTCTGCTGGGGATGCTGACACCAGTATCCCAGATTCTATTACAGGCCTCAGTCTGGCTCTGCTAGTGATGCTGACACCAGTATCCCAGATTCTATTACAGACCTCAGTCTGGCTCTGCTAGTGATGCTGACACCAGTATCCCAGATTCTATTACAGACCTCAGTCGGGTTTAGCTAGTGATATTGACACCAGTATCCCAGATTCTATTACAGACCTCAGTCTGCCTCTGCTGGTGATGCTGACACCAGTATCCCAGATTTTATTACAGGCCTCAGTCTGGCTCTGCCAGTGATGCTGATACCAGTATCCCAGATTCTATTACAGGCCTCAGTCTGGTTTATCTAGTGATATTGACACCAGTATCCCAGATTCTATTACAGACCTCAGTCTGGCTCTGCTAGTGATGCTGACACCAGTATCCCAGATTCTATTACAGGCCTCAGTCTGGCTCTCCTAGTGATGCTGACACAAGTATCCCAGATTCTATTACAGGCCTCAGTCTGGTTTAGCTAGAGATATTGACACCAGTATCCCAGATTCTATTACAGACCTCAGTCTGGCTCTGCTAGTGATGCTGACACCAGTATCCCATATTCTATTACAGGCTTCAGTCTGGATCTGCTAGTGATGCTGACACCAGTATCCCAGATTCTATTACAGGCCTCAGTCTGGTTTAGCTAGTGATATTGACACCAGTATCCCAGATTCTATTACAGGCCTCAGTCTGGCTCTGCTAGTGATGCTGACACCAGTATCCCAGATTCTATAACAGACCTCAGTCTGGCTCTGCTAGTGATGCTGACACCAGTATCCCAGATTCTATTACAGGCCTCAATCTGGCTCTGCTAGTGATGCTGACACCAGTATCCCAGATTCTATTACAGGCCTCAGTCTGGCTCTGCTGGTGATGCTGACACCAGTATCCCAGATTCTATTACAGGCCTCAGTCTGGTTTAGCTAGTGATATTGACACCAGTATCCCAGATTCTATTACAGACCTCAGTCTGGCTCCGCTGGTGATGCTGACACCAGTATCCCAGATTCTATTACAGGCCTCAGTCTGGTTTAGCTAGTGATATTGATACCAGTATCCCAGATTCTATTACAGGCCTCAGTCTGGTTTAGCTAGTGATATTGACACCAGTATCGCAGATTCTATTATAGACCTCAGTCTGGCTCTGCTTGTGATGCTGACACCAGTATCCCAGATTCTATTACAGGCCTCAGTCTGGTTTAGCTAGTGATATTGACACCAGTATCCCAGATTCTATTACAGGCCTCAGTCTGGCTCTGCTAGTGATGCTGACACCAGTATCCCAGATTCTATTACAGGCCTCAATCTGGCTCTGCTAATGATGCTGACACCAGTATCCTTACAGACCTCAGTCTGGCTCTGCTAGTGATGCTGAAACCAGTATCCTGGATTCTATTACAGGCCTCAGTCTGGTTTAGCTAGTGATATTGACACCAGTATCCCAGATTCTATTACAGGCCTCAGTCTGGCTCTGCTAGTGATGCTGACACCAGTATCCCAGATTCTATTACAGGCCTCAGTCTGGCTCTGCTAGTGATGCTGACACCAGTATCCCAGATTCTATTACAGGCCTCAGTCTGGTTTAGCTAGTGATATTGACACCAGTATCCCAGATTCTATTACAGACCTCAGTCTGGCTCTGCTAGTGATGCTGACACCAGTATCCCAGATTCTATTACAGACCTCTGTCTGGCTCTGCTAGTGATGCTGACACCAGTATCCCAGATTCTATTACAGACCTCAGTCTCGTTTAGCTAGTGATATTGACACCAGTATCCCAGATTCTATTACAGACCTCAGTCTGGCTCCGCTGGTGATGCTGACACCAGTATCCCAGATTCTATTACAGGCCTCAGTCCGGCTCTGCTAGTGATGTTGACACCAGTATCCTAGATTTTATTACAGGCCTCAGTCTAGCTCTGCTAGTGATGCTGATACCAGTATCCCAGATTCTATTACAGGCCTCAGTCTGGTTTAGCTAGTGATATTGACACCAGTATCGCAGATTCTATTATAGACCTCAGTCTGGCTCTACTTGTGATGCTGACACCAGTATCCCAGATTCTATTACAGGCCTCAGTCTGGTTTAGCTAGTGATATTGACACCAGTATCCCAGATTCTATTACAGGCCTCAGTCTGGCTCTGCTAGTGATGCTGACACCAGTATCCCAGATTCTATTACAGACCTCAGTCTGGCTCTGCTAGTGATGCTGACACCAGTATCCCAGATTCTATTACAGGCCTCAATCTGGCTCTGCTAATGATGCTGACACCAGTATCCTTACAGACCTCAGTCTGGCTCTGCTAGTGATGCTGAAACCAGTATCCTGGATTCTATTACAGGCCTCAGTCTGGTTTAGCTAGTGATATTGATACCAGTATCCCAGATTTTATTACAGGCCTCAGTCGGGTTTAGCTAGTGATGCTGACACCAGTATCCTAGATTCTATTACAGACCTCAGTCTGGCTCTGCTAGTAATGCTGACACCAGTATCCCAGATTCTATTACAGACCTCTGTCTGGCTCTGCTAGTGATGCTGACACCAGTATCCCAGATTCTATTACAGACCTCAGTCTGGTTTAGCTAGTGATATTGACACCAGTATACCAGATTCTATTACAGACCTCAGTCTGGCTCCGCTGGTGATGCTGACACCAGTATCCCAGATTCTATTACAGGCCTCAGTCCAGCTCTGCTAGTGATGTTGACACCAGTATCCCAGATTTTATTACAGGCCTCAGTCTGGCTCTGCTAGTGATGCTGATACCAGTATCCCAGATTCTATTACAGGCCTCAGTCTGGTTTAGCTAGTGATATTGACACCAGTATCGCAGATTCTATTATAGACCTCAGTCTGGCTCTACTTGTGATGCTGACACCAGTATCCCAGATTCTATTACAGGCCTCAGTCTGGTTTAGCTAGTGATATTGACACCAGTATCCCAGATTCTATTACAGGCCTCAATCTGGCTCTGCTAGTGATGCTGACACCAGTATCCCAGATTCTATTACAGACCTCAGTCTGGCTCTGCTAGTGATGCTGACACCAGTATCCCAGATTCTATTACAGGCCTCAATCTGGCTCTGCTAATGATGCTGACACCAGTATCCCTACAGACCTCAGTCTGGCTCTGCTAGTGATGCTGAAACCAGTATCCTGGATTCTATTACAGGCCTCAGTCTGGTTTAGCTAGTGATATTGATACCAGTATCCCAGATTTTATTACAGGCCTCAGTCGGGTTTAGCTAGTGATGCTGACACCAGTATCCCAGATTCTATTACAGACCTCAGTCTGGCTCTGCTAGTAATGCTGACACCAGTATCCCAGATTCTATTACAGGCCTCAGTATGGCTCTGCTAGTGATGCTGACACCAGTATCCTTACAGTCCTCAGTCTTGCTCTGCTAGTGATGCTGAAACCAGTATCTTGTATTCTATTACAGGCCTCAGTCTGGTTTAGCTAGTGATGCTGACACCAGTATCCCAGATTCTATTACAGGCCTCAGTCTGGTTTAGCTAGTGATGCTGACACCAGTATCCCAGATTCTATTACAGACCTCAGTCTGGCTCTGCTAGTGATGCTGACACCAGTATCCTTACAGACCTCAGTCTAGCTCTGCTAGTGATATTGACACCAGTATCCCAGATTCTATTACAGGCCTCAGTCTGGCACTGCTGGTGATGCTGACACCAGTATCCCAGATTCTATTACAGGCCTCAGTCTGGTTTAGCTAGTGATATTGACACCAGTATCCCAGATTCTATTACAGGCCTCAGTCTGGCTCTGCTAGTGATGCTGACACCAGTATCCCAGATTCTATTACAGACCTCTGTCTGGCTCTGCTAGTGATGCTTACACCAGTATCCCAGATTCTATTACAGACCTCAGTCTGGTTTAGCTAGTGATATTGACACCAGTATCCCAGATTCTATTACAGACCTCAGTCTGGCTCCGCTGGTGATGCTGACACCAGTATCCCAGATTCTATTACAGGCCTCAGTCCGGCTCTGCTAGTGATGTTGACACCAGTATCCCAGATTTTATTACAGGCCTCAGTCTGGCTCTGCTAGTGATGCTGATACCAGTATCCCAGATTCTATTACAGGCCTCAGTCTGGTTTAGCTAGTGATATTGACACCAGTATCGCAGATTCTATTATAGACCTCAGTCTGGCTCTGCTTGTGATGCTGACACCAGTATCCCAGATTCTATTACAGGCCTCAGTCTGGCTCTGCTAGTGATGCTGACACCAGTATCCCAGATTCTATTACAGGCCTCAGTCTGGTTTAGCTAGTGATATTGACACCAGTATCCCAGATTCTATTACAGACCTCAGTCTGGCTCTGCTAGTGATGCTGACACCAGTATTCCATATTCTATTACAGGCCTCAGTCTGGATCTGCTAGTGATGCTGACACCAGTATCCCAGATTCTATTACAGGCATCAGTCTGGCTCTGATGGTGATGCTGACACCAGTATCCTTGCAGACCTCAGTCTGGCTCTGCTAGTGATGCTGACACCAGTATCCCAGATTCTATTACAGGCCTCAGTCTGGCTCTGCTAGTGATGCCGACACCAGTATCCCAGATTCTATTAAAGACCTCAGTCTGGTTTAGCTAGTGATATTGATACCAGTATCCCAGATTCTATTACAGGCCTCAGTCCGGCTCTGCTAGTGATGCTGACACCAGTATCCCAGATTCTATTACAGGCCTCAATCTGGCTCTGCTAGTGATGCTGACACCAGTATCCTTACAGACCTCAGTCTGGCTCTGCTAGTGATGCTGAAACCAGTATCCAGGATTCTATTACAGGCCTCAGTCTGGTTTAGCTAGTGATATTGATACCAGTATCCCAGATTCTATTACAGGCCTCAGTCTGGTTTAGCTAGTTATGCTGACACCAGTATCCCAGATTCTATTACAGACCTCAGTCTGGCTCTGCTAGTGATGCTGACACCAGTATCCCAGATTCTATTACAGGCCTCAGTCTGGCTCTGCTAGTGATGCTGACACCAGTATCCTTGCAGACCTCAGTCTGTCTCTGCTAGTGATGCTGAAACCAGTATCCTGGATTCTATTACATGCCTCAGTCTGGTTTAGCTAGTGATGCTGACACCAGTATCCCAGTTTCTATTACAGGCCTCAGTCTGGTTTAGCTAGTGATGCTGACACCAGTATCCCAGATTATATTACAGACCTCAGTCTGGCTCTGCTAGTGATGCTGACACCAGTATCCTTACAGACCTCAGTCTGGCTCTGCTAGTGATATTGACACCAGTATCCCAGATTCTATTACAGGCCTCAGTTTGGCTCTGCTGGGGATGCTGACACCAGTATCCCAGATTCTATTACAGGCCTCAATCTGGCTCTGCTAGTGATGCTGACACCAGTATCCCAGATTCTATTACAGACCTCAGTCTGGCTCTGCTAGTGATGCTGACACCAGTATCCCAGATTCTATTACAGACCTCAGTCGGGTTTAGCTAGTGATATTGACACCAGTATCCCAGATTCTATTACAGACCTCAGTCTGCCTCTGCTGGTGATGCTGACACCAGTATCCCAGATTATATTAAAGGCCTCAGTCCGGCTCTGCTAGTGATGCTGACACCAGTATCCCAGATTTTATTACAGGCCTCAGTCTGGCTCTGCCAGTGATGCTGATACCAGTATCCCAGATTCTATTACAGGCCTCAGTCTGGTTTATCTAGTAATATTGACACCAGTATCCCAGATTCTATTACAGACCTCAGTCTGGCTCTGCTAGTGATGCTGACACCAGTATCCCAGATTCTATTACAGGCCTCAGTCTGGCTCTGCTAGTGATGCTGACACCAGTATCCCAGATTCTATTACAGGCCTCAGTCTGGTTTAGCTAGTGATATTGACACCAGTATCACAGATTCTATTACAGACCTCAGTCTGGCTCTGCTAGTGATGCTGACACCAGTATCCCATATTCTATTACAGGCTTCAGTCTGGATCTGCTAGTGATGCTGACACCAGTATCCCAGATTCTATTACAGGCCTCAGTCTGGTTTAGCTAGTGATATTGACACCAGTATCCCAGATTTTATTACAGGCCTCAGTCGGGTTTAGATAGTGATGCTGACACCAGTATCCCAGATTCTATTACAGACCTCAGTCTGGCTCTGCTAGTAATGTTGACACCAGTATCCCAGATTCTATTACAGGCCTCAGTATGGCTCTGCTAGTGATGCTGACACCAGTATCCTTACAGACCTCAGTCTGGCTCTGCTAGTGATGCTGAAACCAGTATCCTGGATTCTATTACAGGCCTCAGTCTGGTTTAGCTAGTGATGCTGACACCAGTATCCCAGATTCTATTACAGGCCTCAGTCTGGTTTAGCTAGTGATGCTGACACCAGTATCCCAGATTATTTTACAGACCTCAGTCTGGCTCTGCTAGTGATGCTGACACCAGTATCCTTACAGACCTCAGTCTGGCTCTGCTAGTGATATTGACACCAGTATCCCAGATTCTATTACAGGCCTCAGTCTGGCTCTGCTGGGGATGCTGACACCAGTATCCCAGATTCTATTACAGGCCTCAGTCTGGTTTAGCTAGTGATATTAACACCAGTATCCCAGATTCTATTACAGGCCTCAGTCTGGCTCTGCTAGTGATGCTGACACCAGTATCCCAGATTCTATTACAGACCTCAGTCTGGCTCTGCTAGTGATGCTAACACCAGTATCCCAGATTCTATTACAGACCTCAGTCGGGTTTAGCTAGTGATATTGACACCAGTATCCCAGATTCTATTACAGACCTCAGTCTGGCTCTGCTGGTGATGCTGACACCAGTATCCCAGATTCTATTACAGGCCTCAGTCCGGCTCTGCTAGTGATGCTGACACCAGTATCCCAGATTTTATTACAGGCCTCAGTCTGGCTCTGCTAGTGATGCTGATACCAGTATCCCAGATTCTATTACAGGCCTAAGTCTGGTTTATCTAGTGATATTGACACCAGTATCCCAGATTCTATTACAGACCTCAGTCTGGCTCTGCTAGTGATGCTGACACCAGTATCCCAGATTCTATTACATGCCTCAGTCTGGCTCTGCTAGTGATGCTGACACCAGTATCCCCGATTCTATTACAGGCCTCAGTCTGGTTTAGCTAGTGAAATTGACACCAGTATCCCAGATTCTATTACAGACCTCAGTCTGGCTCTGCTAGTGATGCTGACACCAGTATCCCATATTCTATTACAGGCTTCAGTCTGGATCTGCTAGTGATGCTGACACCAGTATCCCAGATTCTATTACAGGCCTCAGTCTGGTTTAGCTAGTGATATTGACACCAGTATCCCAGATTCTATTACAGGCCTCAGTCTGGCTCTGCTAGTGATGCTGACACCAGTATCCCAGATTCTATTACAGACCTCAGTCTGGCTCTGCTAGTGATGCTGACACCAGTATCCCAGATTCTATTACAGGCCTCAATCTGGCTCTGCTAATGATGCTGACACCAGTATCCTTACAGACCTCAGTCTGGCTCTGCTAGTGATGCTGAAACCAGTATCCTGGATTCTATTACAGGCCTCAGTCTGGTTTAGCTAGTGATATTGATACCAGTATCCCAGATTCTATTACAGGCCTCAGTATGGCTCTGCTAGTGATGCTGACACCAGTATCCTTACAGACCTCAGTCTGGCTCTGCTAGTGATGCTGAAACCAGTATCCTGGATTCTATTACAGGCCTCAGTCTGGTTTAGCTAGTGATGCTGACACCAGTATCCCAGATTCTATTACAGGCCTCAGTCTGGTTTAGCTAGTGATGCTGACACCAGTATCCCAGATTCTATTACAGACCTCAGTCTGGCTCTGCTAGTGATGCTGACACCAGTATCCTTACAGACCTCAGTCTGGCTCTGCTAGTGATATTGACACCAGTATCCCAGATTCTATTACAGGCCTCAGTCTGGCTCTGCTGGTGATGCTGACACCAGTATCCCAGATTCTATTACAGGCCTCAGTCTGGTTTAGCTAGTGATATTGACACCAGTATCCCAGATTCTATTACAGACCTCAGTCTGGCTCTGCTGGTGATGCTGACACCAGTATCCCAGATTCTATTACAGGCCTCAGTCTGGTTTAGCTAGTGATATTGATACCAGTATCCCAGATTCTATTACAGGCCTCAGTCTGGTTTAGCTAGTGATATTGACACCAGTATCGCAGATTCTATTATAGACCTCAGTCTGGCTCTGCTTGTGATGCTGACACCAGTATCCCAGATTCTATTACAGGCCTCAGTCTGGTTTAGCTAGTGAAATTGACACCAGTAACCCAGATTCTATTACAGGCCTCAGTCTGGCTCTGCTAGTGATGCTGACACCAGTATCCCAGATTCTATTACAGACCTCAGTCTGGCTCTGCTAGTGATGCTGACACCAGTATCCCAGATTCTATTACAGGCCTCAATCTGGCTCTGCTAATGATGCTGACACCAGTATCCTTACAGACCTCAGTCTGGCTCTGCTAGTGATGCTGAAACCAGTATCCTGGATTCTATTACAGGCCTCAGTCTGGTTTAGCTAGTGATATTGACACCAGTATCCCAGATTCTGTTACAGGCCTCAGTCTGGCTCTGCTAGTGATGCTGACACCAGTATCCCAGATTCTATTACAGGCCTCAGTCTGGCTCTGCTAGTGATGCTGACACCATGATCCCAGATTCTATTACAGGCCTCAGTCTGGTTTAGCTAGTGATATTGACACCAGTATCCCAGATTCTATTACAGACCTCAGTCTGGCTCTGCTAGTGATGCTGACACCAGTATCCCAGATTCTATTACAGACCTCAGTCTGGCTCTGCTTGTGATGCTGATACCAGTATCCCAGATTCTATTACAGACCTCAGTCTCGTTTAGCTAGTGATATTGACACCAGTATCCCAGATTCTATTACAGACCTCAGTCTGGCTCCGCTGGTGATGCTGACACCAGTATCCCAGATTCTATTACAGGCCTCAGTCCGGCTCTGCTAGTGATGTTGACACCAGTATCCCAGATTTTATTACAGGCCTCAGTCTGGCTCTGCTAGTGATGCTGATACCAGTATCCCAGATTCTATTACAGGCCTCAGTCTGGTTTAGCTAGTGATATTGACACCAGTATCGCAGATTCTATTATAGACCTCAGTCTGGCTCTACTTGTGATGCTGACACCAGTATCCCAGATTCTATTACAGGCCTCAGTCTGGTTTAGCTAGTGATATTGACACCAGTATCCCAGATTCTATTACAGGCCTCAGTCTGGCTCTGCTAGTGATGCTGACACCAGTATCCCAGATTCTATTACAGACCTCAGTCTGGCTCTGCTAGTGATGCTGACACCAGTATCCCAGATTCTATTACAGGCCTCAATCTGGCTCTGCTAATGATGCTGAAACCAGTATCCTTACAGACCTCAGTCTGGCTCTGCTAGTGATGCTGAAACCAGTATCCCGGATTCTATTACAGGCCTCAGTCTGGTTTAGCTAGTGATATTGATACCAGTATCCCAGATTTTATTACAGGCCTCAGTCGGGTTTAGCTAGTGATGCTGACACCAGTATCCCAGATTCTATTACAGACCTCAGTCTGGCTCTGCTAGTAATGCTGACACCAGTATCCCAGATTCTATTACAGGCCTCAGTCTGGCTCTGCTAGTGATATTGACACCAGTATCCCAGATTCTATTACAGGCCTCAGTCTGGCTCTGCTGGTGATGCTGACACCAGTATCCCAGATTCTATTACAGGCCTCAGTCTGGTTTAGCTAGTGATATTGACACCAGTATCCCAGATTCTATTACAGGCCTCAGTCTGGCTCTGCTAGTGATGCTGACACCAGTATCCCAGATTCTATTACAGACCTCTGTCTGGCTCTGCTAGTGATGCTGACACCAGTATCCCAGATTCTATTACAGACCTCAGTCTGGTTTAGCTAGTGATATTGACACCAGTATCCCAGATTCTATTACAGACCTCAGTCTGGCTCCGCTGGTGATGCTGACACCAGTATCCCAGATTCTATTACAGGCCTCAGTCCGGCTCTGCTAGTGATGTTGACACCAGTATCCCAGATTTTATTACAGGCCTCAGTCTGGCTCTGCTAGTGATGCTGATACCAGTATCCCAGATTCTATTACAGGCCTCAGTCTGGTTTAGCTAGTGATATTGACACCAGTATCGCAGATTCTATTATAGACCTCAGTCTGGCTCTGCTTGTGATGCTGACACCAGTATCCCAGATTCTATTACAGGCCTCAGTCTGGTTTAGCTAGTGATATTGACACCAGTATCCCAGATTCTATTACAGACCTCAGTCTGGCTCTGCTAGTGATGCTGACACCAGTATCCCATATTCTATTACAGGCCTCAGTCTGGATCTGCTAGTGATGCTGACACCAGTATCCCAGATTCTATTACAGGCCTCAGTCTGGCTCTGCTAGTGATGCCGACACCAGTATCCCAGATTCTATTACAGACCTCAGTCTGGTTTAGCTAGTGATATTGATACCAGTATCCCAGATTCTATTACAGTCCTCAGTCCGGCTCTGCTAGTGATGCTGACACCAGTATCCCAGATTCTATTACAGGCCTCAATCTGGCTCTGCTAGTGATGCTGACACCAGTATCCTTACAGACCTCAGTCTGGCTCTGCTAGTGATGCTGAAACCAGTATCCAGGATTCTATTACAGGCCTCAGTCTGGTTCAGCTAGTGATATTGATACCAGTATCCCAGATTCTATTACAGGCCTCAGTCTGGTTTAGCTAGTTATGCTGACACCAGTATCCCAGATTCTATTACAGACCTCAGTCTGGCTCTGCTAGTGATGCTGACACCAGTATCCCAGATTCTATTACAGGCCTCAGTCTGGCTCTGCTAGTGATGCTGACACCAGTATCCTTGCAGACCTCAGTCTGTCTCTGCTAGTGATGCTGAAACCAGTATCCTGGATTCTATTACATGCCTCAGTCTGGTTTAGCTAGTGATGCTGACACCAGTATCCCAGATTCTATTACAGGCCTCAGTCTGGTTTAGCTAGTGATGCTGACACCAGTATCCCAGATTATATTACGGACCTCAGTCTGGCTCTGCTAGTGATGCTGACACCAGTATCCTTACAGACCTCAGTCTGGCTCTGCTAGTGATATTGACACCAGTATCCCAGATTCTATTACAGGCCTCAGTTTGGCTCTGCTGGGGATGCTGACACCAGTATCCCAGATTCTATTACAGGCCTCAGTCTGGCTCTGCTAGTGATGCTGACACCAGTATCCCAGATTCTATTACAGACCTCAGTCTGGCTCTGCTAGTGATGCTGACACCAGTATCCCAGATTCTATTACAGACCTCAGTCGGGTTTAGCTAGTGATATTGACACCAGTATCCCAGATTCTATTACAGACCTCAGTCTGCCTCTGCTGGTGATGCTGACACCAGTATCCCAGATTTTATTACAGGCCTCAGTCTGGCTCTGCCAGTGATGCTGATACCAGTATCCCAGATTCTATTACAGGCCTCAGTCTGGTTTATCTAGTGATATTGACACCAGTATCCCAGATTCTATTACAGACCTCAGTCTGGCTCTGCTAGTGATGCTGACACCAGTATCCCAGATTCTATTACAGGCCTCAGTCTGGCTCTCCTAGTGATGCTGACACAAGTATCCCAGATTCTATTACAGGCCTCAGTCTGGTTTAGCTAGAGATATTGACACCAGTATCCCAGATTCTATTACAGACCTCAGTCTGGCTCTGCTAGTGATGCTGACACCAGTATCCCATATTCTATTACAGGCTTCAGTCTGGATCTGCTAGTGATGCTGACACCAGTATCCCAGATTCTATTACAGGCCTCAGTCTGGTTTAGCTAGTGATATTGACACCAGTATCCCAGATTCTATTACAGGCCTCAGTCTGGCTCTGCTAGTGATGCTGACACCAGTATCCCAGATTCTATTACAGGCCTCAATCTGGCTCTGCTAGTGATGCTGACACCAGTATCCCAGATTCTATTACAGGCCTCAGTCTGGCTCTGCTGGTGATGCTGACACCAGTATCCCAGATTCTATTACAGGCCTCAGTCTGGTTTAGCTAGTGATATTGACACCAGTATCCCAGATTCTATTACAGACCTCAGTCTGGCTCCGCTGGTGATGCTGACACCAGTATCCCAGATTCTATTACAGGCCTCAGTCTGGTTTAGCTAGTGATATTGATACCAGTATCCCAGATTCTATTACAGGCCTCAGTCTGGTTTAGCTAGTGATATTGACACCAGTATCGCAGATTCTATTATAGACCTCAGTCTGGCTCTGCTTGTGATGCTGACACCAGTATCCCAGATTCTATTACAGGCCTCAGTCTGGTTTAGCTAGTGATATTGACACCAGTATCCCAGATTCTATTACAGGCCTCAGTCTGGCTCTGCTAGTGATGCTGACACCAGTATCCCAGATTCTATTACAGGCCTCAATCTGGCTCTGCTAATGATGCTGACACCAGTATCCTTACAGACCTCAGTCTGGCTCTGCTAGTGATGCTGAAACCAGTATCCTGGATTCTATTACAGGCCTCAGTCTGGTTTAGCTAGTGATATTGACACCAGTATCCCAGATTCTATTACAGGCCTCAGTCTGGCTCTGCTAGTGATGCTGACACCAGTATCCCAGATTCTATTACAGGCCTCAGTCTGGCTCTGCTAGTGATGCTGACACCAGTATCCCAGATTCTATTACAGGCCTCAGTCTGGTTTAGCTAGTGATATTGACACCAGTATCCCAGATTCTATTACAGACCTCAGTCTGGCTCTGCTAGTGATGCTGACACCAGTATCCCAGATTCTATTACAGACCTCTGTCTGGCTCTGCTAGTGATGCTGACACCAGTATCCCAGATTCTATTACAGACCTCAGTCTCGTTTAGCTAGTGATATTGACACCAGTATCCCAGATTCTATTACAGACCTCAGTCTGGCTCCGCTGGTGATGCTGACACCAGTATCCCAGATTCTATTACAGGCCTCAGTCCGGCTCTGCTAGTGATGTTGACACCAGTATCCTAGATTTTATTACAGGCCTCAGTCTAGCTCTGCTAGTGATGCTGATACCAGTATCCCAGATTCTATTACAGGCCTCAGTCTGGTTTAGCTAGTGATATTGACACCAGTATCGCAGATTCTATTATAGACCTCAGTCTGGCTCTACTTGTGATGCTGACACCAGTATCCCAGATTCTATTACAGGCCTCAGTCTGGTTTAGCTAGTGATATTGACACCAGTATCCCAGATTCTATTACAGGCCTCAGTCTGGCTCTGCTAGTGATGCTGACACCAGTATCCCAGATTCTATTACAGACCTCAGTCTGGCTCTGCTAGTGATGCTGACACCAGTATCCCAGATTCTATTACAGGCCTCAATCTGGCTCTGCTAATGATGCTGACACCAGTATCCTTACAGACCTCAGTCTGGCTCTGCTAGTGATGCTGAAACCAGTATCCTGGATTCTATTACAGGCCTCAGTCTGGTTTAGCTAGTGATATTGATACCAGTATCCCAGATTTTATTACAGGCCTCAGTCGGGTTTAGCTAGTGATGCTGACACCAGTATCCTAGATTCTATTACAGACCTCAGTCTGGCTCTGCTAGTAATGCTGACACCAGTATCCCAGATTCTATTACAGGCCTCAGTCTGGCTCTGCTAGTGATATTGACACCAGTATCCCAGATTCTATTACAGGCCTCAGTCTGGCTCTGCTGGTGATGCTGACACCAGTATCCCAGATTCTATTACAGGCCTCAGTCTGTTTTAGCTAGTGATATTGACACCAGTATCCCAGATTCTATTACAGGCCTCAGTCTGGCTCTGCTAGTGATGCTGACACCAGTATCCCAGATTCTATTACAGACCTCTGTCTGGCTCTGCTAGTGATGCTGACACCAGTATCCCAGATTCTATTACAGACCTCAGTCTGGTTTAGCTAGTGATATTGACACCAGTATCCCAGATTCTATTACAGACCTCAGTCTGGCTCCGCTGGTGATGCTGACACCAGTATCCCAGATTCTATTACAGGCCTCAGTCTGGCTCTGCTAGTGATGTTGACACCAGTATCCCAGATTTTATTACAGGCCTCAGACTGGCTCTGCTAGTGATGCTGATACCAGTATCCCAGATTCTATTACAGGCCTCAGTCTGGTTTAGCTAGTGATATTGACACCAGTATCCCAGATTCTATTACAGACCTCAGTCTGGCTCTGCTAGTGATGCTGACACCAGTATCCCATATTCTATTACAGACCTCAGTCTGGATCTGCTAGTGATGCTGACACCAGTATCCCAGATTCTATTACAGGCATCAGTCTGGCTCTGATGGTGATGCTGACACCAGTATCCTTGCAGACCTCAGTCTGGCTCTGCTAGTGATGCTGACACCAGTATCCCAGATTCTATTACAGGCCTCAGTCTGGCTCTGCTAGTAATGCCGACACCAGTATCCCAGATTCTATTACAGACCTCAGTCTGGTTTAGCTAGTGATATTGATACCAGTATCCCAGATTCTATTACAGGCCTCAGTCCAGCTCTGCTAGTGATGCTGACACCAGTATCCCAGATTCTATTACAGGCCTCAATCTGGCTCTGCTAGTGATGCTGACACCAGTATCCTTACAGACCTCAGTCTGGCTCTGCTAGTGATGCTGAAACCAGTATCCAGGATTCTATTACAGGCCTCAGTCTGGTTTAGCTAGTGATATTGATACCAGTATCCCAGATTCTATTACAGGCCTCAGTCTGGTTTAGCTAGTTATGCTGACACCAGTATCCCAGATTCTATTACAGACCTCAGTGTGGCTCTGCTAGTGATGCTGACACCAGTATCCCAGATTCTATTACAGGCCTCAGTCTGGCTCTGCTAGTGATGCTGACACCAGTATCCTTGCAGACCTCAGTCTGTCTCTGCTAGTGATGCTGAAACCAGTATCCTGGATTCTATTACATGCCTCAGTCTGGTTTAGCTAGTGATGCTGACACCAGTATCCCAGATTCTATTACAGGCCTCAGTCTGGTTTAGCTAGTGATGCTGACACCAGTATCCCAGATTATATTACAGACCTCAGTCTGGCTCTGCTAGTGATGCTGACACCAGTATCCTTACAGACCTCAGTCTGGCTCTGCTAGTGATATTGACACCAGTATCCCATATTCTATTACAGGCCTCAGTTTGGCTCTGCTGGGGATGCTGACACCAGTATCCCAGATTCTATTACAGGCCTCAGTCTGGCTCTGCTAGTGATGCTGACACCAGTATCCCAGATTCTATTACAGACCTCAGTCTGGCTCTGCTAGTGATGCTGACACCAGTATCCCAGATTCTATTACAGACCTCAGTCGGGTTTAGCTAGTGATATTGACACCAGTATCCCAGATTCTATTACAGACCTCAGTCTGCCTCTGCTGGTGATGCTGACACCAGTATCCCAGATTTTATTACAGGCCTCAGTCTGGCTCTGCCAGTGATGCTGATACCAGTATCCCAGATTCTATTACAGGCCTCAGTCTGGTTTATCTAGTGATATTGACACCAGTATCCCAGATTCTATTACAGACCTCAGTCTGGCTCTGCTAGTGATGCTGACACCAGTATCCCAGATTCTATTACAGGCCTCAGTCTGGCTCTGCTAGTGATGCTGACACCAGTATCCCAGATTCTATTACAGGCCTCAGTCTGGTTTAGCTAGTGATATTGACACCAGTATCCCAGATTCTATTACAGACCTCAGTCTGGCTCTACTAGTGATGCTGACACCAGTATCCCATATTCTATTACAGGCTTCAGTCTGGATCTGCTAGTGATGCTGACACCAGTATCCCAGATTCTATTACAGGCCTCAGTCTGGTTTAGCTAGTGATATTGACACCAGTATCCCAGATTTTATTACAGGCCTCAGTCTGGCTCTGCTAGTGATGCTGACACCAGTATCCCAGATTCTATAACAGTCCTCAGTCTGGCTCTGCTAGTGATGCTGACACCAGTATCCCAGATTCTATTACAGGCCTCAATCTGGCTCTGCTAGTGATGCTGACACCAGTATCCTTACAGACCTCAGTCTGGCTCTGCTAGTGATGCTGACACCAGTATCCCAGATTCTATTACAGGCCTCAGTCTGGTTTAGCTAGTGATATTGACACCAGTATCCCATATTCTATTACAGGCTTCAGTCTGGATCTGCTAGTGATGCTGACACCAGTATCCCAGATTCTATTACAGGCCTCAGTCTGGTTTAGCTAGTGATATTGACACCAGTATCCCAGATTCTATTACAGGCCTCAGTCTGGCTCTGCTAGTGATGCTGACACCAGTATCCCAGATTCTATAACAGACCTCAGTCTGGCTCTGCTAGTGATGCTGACACCAGCATCCCAGATTCTATTACAGGCCTCAATCTGGCTCTGCTAGTGATGCTGACACCAGTATCCTTACAGACCTCAGTCTGGCTCTGCTAGTGATGCTGACACCAGTATCCCAGATTCTATTACAGGCCTCAGTCTGGTTTAGCTAGTGATATTGACACCAGTATCCCATATTCTATTACAGGCTTCAGTCTGGATCTGCTAGTGATGCTGACACCAGTATCCCAGATTCTATTACAGGCCTCAGTCTGGTTTAGCTAGTGATATTGACACCAGTATCCCAGATTCTATTACAGGCCTCAGTCTGGCTCTGCTAGTGATGCTGACACCAGTATCCCAGATTCTATAACAGACCTCAGTCTGGCTCTGCTAGTGATGCTGACACCAGTATCCCAGATTCTATTACAGGCCTCAATCTGGCTCTGCTAGTGATGCTGACACCAGTATCCCAGATTCTATTACAGGCCTCAGTCTGGCTCTGCTAGTGATGCTGACACCAGTATCCCAGATTCTATTACAGACCTCAGTCGGGTTTAGCTAGTGATATTGACACCAGTATCCCAGATTCTATTACAGACCTCAGTCTGCCTCTGCTGGTGATGCTGACACCAGTATCCCAGATTTTATTACAGGCCTCAGTCTGGCTCTGCCAGTGATGCTGATACCAGTATCCCAGATTCTATTACAGGCCTCAGTCTGGTTTATCTAGTGATATTGACACCAGTATCCCAGATTCTATTACAGACCTCAGTCTGGCTCTGCTAGTGATGCTGACACCAGTATCCCAGATTCTATTACAGGCCTCAGTCTGGCTCTGCTAGTGATGCTGACACCAGTATCCCAGATTCTATTACAGGCCTCAGTCTGGTTTAGCTAGTGATATTGACACCAGTATCCCAGATTCTATTACAGACCTCAGTCTGGCTCTACTAGTGATGCTGACACCAGTATCCCAGATTCTATTACAGGCTTCAGTCTGGATCTGCTAGTGATGCTGACACCAGTATCCCAGATTCTATTACAGGCCTCAGTCTGGTTTAGCTAGTGATATTGACACCAGTATCCCAGATTTTATTACAGGCCTCAGTCTGGCTCTGCTAGTGATGCTGACACCAGTATCCCAGATTCTATAACAGACCTCAGTCTGGCTCTGCTAGTGATGCTGACACCAGTATCCCAGATTCTATTACAGGCCTCAATCTGGCTCTGCTAGTGATGCTGACACCAGTATCCTTACAGACCTCAGTCTGGCTCTGCTAGTGATGCTGACACCAGTATCCCAGATTCTATTACAGGCCTCAGTCTGGTTTAGCTAGTGATATTGACACCAGTATCCCATATTCTATTACAGGCTTCAGTCTGGATCTGCTAGTGATGCTGACACCAGTATCCCAGATTCTATTACAGGCCTCAGTCTGGTTTAGCTAGTGATATTGACACCAGTATCCCAGATTCTATTACAGGCCTCAGTCTGGCTCTGCTAGTGATGCTGACACCAGTATCCCAGATTCTATAACAGACCTCAGTCTGGCTCTGCTAGTGATGCTGACACCAGCATCCCAGATTCTATTACAGGCCTCAATCTGGCTCTGCTAGTGATGCTGACACCAGTATCCTTACAGACCTCAGTCTGGCTCTGCTAGTGATGCTGACACCAGTATCCCAGATTCTATTACAGGCCTCAGTCTGGTTTAGCTAGTGATATTGACACCAGTATCCCATATTCTATTACAGGCTTCAGTCTGGATCTGCTAGTGATGCTGACACCAGTATCCCAGATTCTATTACAGGCCTCAGTCTGGTTTAGCTAGTGATATTGACACCAGTATCCCAGATTCTATTACAGGCCTCAGTCTGGCTCTGCTAGTGATGCTGACACCAGTATCCCAGATTCTATAACAGACCTCAGTCTGGCTCTGCTAGTGATACTGACACCAGTATCCCAGATTCTATTACAGGCCTCAATCTGGCTCTGCTAGTGATGCTGACACCAGTATCCTTACAGACCTCAGTCTGGCTCTGCTAGTGATGCTGAAACCAGTATCCTGGATTCTATTACTGGCCTCAGTCTGGTTTAGCTAGTGATATTGATACCAGTATCCCAGATTCTATTACAGGCCTCAGTCTGGCTCTGCTAGTGATGCTGACACCAGTATCCCAGATTCTATTACAGACCTCAGTCGGGTTTAGCTAGTGATATTGACACCAGTATCCCAGATTCTATTGCAGACCTCAGTCTGGCTCTGCTGGTCATGCTGACACCAGTATCCCAGATTCTATTACAGGCCTCAGTCCGGCTCTGCTAGTGATGCTGACACCAGTATCCCAGATTTTATTACAGGCCTCAGTCTGGCTCTGCTAGTGATGCTGACACCAGTATCCCAGATTCTATTACAGGCCTCAGTCTGGTTTATCTAGTGGTATTGACACCAGTATCCCAGATTCTATTACAGACCTCAGTCTGGCTCTGCTAGTGATGCTGACACCAGTATCCCAGATTCTATTACAGGCCTCAGTCTGGCTCTGCTAGTGATGCTGACACCAGTATCCCAGATTCTATTACAGGCCTCAGTCTGGTTTAGCTAGTGATATTGACACCAGTATCCCAGATTCTGTTACAGACCTCAGTCTGGCTCTGCTAGTGATGCTGACACCAGTATCCCATATTCTATTACAGGCTTCAGTCTGGATCTGCTAGTGATGCTGACACCAGTATCCCAGATTCTATTACAGGCCTCAGTCTGGTTTAGCTAGTGATATTGACACCAGTATCCCAGATTCGATTACAGGCCTCAGTCTGGCTCTGCTAGTGATGCTGACACCAGTATCCCAGATTCTATTACAGACCTCAGTCTGGCTCTGCTAGTGATGCTGACACCAGTATCCCAGATTCTATTACAGGCCTCAATCTGGCTCTGCTAGTGATGCTGACACCAGTATCCTTACAGACCTCAGTCTGGCTCTGCTAGTGATGCTGAAACCAGTATCCTGGATTCTATTACAGGCCTCAGTCTGGTTTAGCTAGTGATATTGATACCAGTATCCCAGATTCTATTACAGGCCTCAGTCGGGTTTAGCTAGTGATGCTGACACCAGTATCCCAGAATCTATTACAGACCTCAGTCTGGCTCTTCTAGTAATGCTGACACCAGTATCCCAGATTCTATTACAGGCCTCAGTATGGCTCTGCTAGTGATGCTGACACCAGTATCCTTGCAGACCTAAGTCTGTCTCAGCTAGTGATGCTGACACCAGTATCCCAGATTCTATTACAGGCCTCAATCTGGCTCTGCTAGTGATGCTGACACCAGTATCCCAGATTCTATTACAGACCTCAGTCTGGCTCTGCTAGTGATGCTGACACCAGTATCCCAGACTCTATTACAGGCCTCAATCTGGCTCTGCTAGTGATGCTGACACCAGTATCCTTACAGACCTCAGTCTGGCTCTGCTA
This sequence comes from Pleurodeles waltl, assembly GCF_031143425.1. Taxonomy (NCBI): domain Eukaryota; kingdom Metazoa; phylum Chordata; class Amphibia; order Caudata; family Salamandridae; genus Pleurodeles; species Pleurodeles waltl. Next base: position 21,162,310 of record NC_090436.1, read on the forward strand.
GTGATGCTGAAATCAGTATCCTGGATTCTATTACAGGCCTCAGTCTGGTCTAGCTAGTGATGCTGACACCAGTATCCCAGATTCTATTACAGGCCTCAGTCTGGTTTAGCTAGTGATGCTGACACCAGTATCCCAGATTCTATTACAGACCTCAGTCTGGCTCTGCTAGTGATGCTGACACCAGTATCCTTACAGACCTCAGTATGGCTCTGCTAGTGATATTGACACCAGTATCCCAGATTCTATTACAGGCCTCAGTCTGGCTCTGCTGGTGATGCTGACACCAGTATCCCAGATTCTATTACAGGCCTCAGTCTGGTTTAGCTAGTGATATTGACACCAGTATCCCAGATTCTATTACAGGCCTCAGTCTGGCTCTGCTAGTGATGCTGACACCAGTATCCCAGATTCTATTACAGACCTCAGTCTGGTTTAGCTAGTGATATTGATACCAGTATCCCAGATTCTATTACAGGCCTCAGTCCGGCTCTGCTAGTGATGCTGACACCAGTATCCCAGATTCTATTACAGGCCTCAATCTGGCTCTGCTAGTGATGCTGACACCAGTATCCTTACAGACCTCAGTCTGGCTCTGCTAGTGATGCTGAAACCAGTATCCAGGATTCTATTACAGGCCTCAGTCTGGTTTAGCTAGTGATATTGATACCAGTATCCCAGATTCTATTACAGGCCTCAGTCTGGTTTAGCTAGTTATGCTGACACCAGTATCCCAGATTCTATTACAGACCTCAGTCTGGCTCTGCTAGTGATGCTGACACCAGTATCCCAGATTCTATTACAGGCCTCAGTCTGGCTCTGCTAGTGATGCTGACACCAGTATCCTTGCAGACCTCAGTCTGTCTCTGCTAGTGATGCTGAAACCAGTATCCTGGATTCTATTACATGCCTCAGTCTGGTTTAGCTAGTGATGCTGACACCAGTATCCCAGATTCTATTACAGGCCTCAGTCTGGTTTAGCTAGTGATGCTGACACCAGTATCCCAGATTATATTACAGACCTCAGTCTGGCTCTGCTAGTGATGCTGACACCAGTATCCTTACAGACCTCAGTCTGGCTCTGCTAGTGATATTGACACCAGTATCCCAGATTCTATTACAGGCCTCAGTTTGGCTCTGCTGGGGATGCTGACACCAGTATCCCAGATTCTATTACAGGCCTCAGTCTGGCTCTGCTAGTGATGCTGACACCAGTATCCCAGATTCTATTACAGACCTCAGTCTGGCTCTGCTAGTGATGCTGACACCAGTATCCCAGATTTTATTACAGGCCTCAGTCTGGCTCTGCCAGTGATGCTGATACCAGTATCCCAGATTCTATTACAGGCCTCAGTCTGGTTTATCTAGTGATATTGACACCAGTATCCCAGATTCTATTACAGACCTCAGTCTGGCTCTGCTAGTGATGCTGACACCAGTATCCCAGATTCTATTACAGGCCTCAGTCTGGCTCTGCTAGTGATGCTGACACCAGTATCCCAGATTCTATTACAGGCCTCAGTCTGGTTTAGCTAGTGATATTGACACCAGTATCCCAGATTCTATTACAGACCTCAGTCTGGCTCTACTAGTGATGCTGACACCAGTATCCCATATTCTATTACAGGCTTCAGTCTGGATCTGCTAGTGATGCTGACACCAGTATCCCAGATTCTATTACAGGCCTCAGTCTGGTTTAGCTAGTGATATTGACACCAGTATCCCAGATTCTATTACAGGCCTCAGTCTGGCTCTGCTAGTGATGCTGACACCAGTATCCCAGATTCTATAACAGACCTCAGTCTGGCTCTGCTAGTGATGCTGACACCAGTATCCCAGATTCTATTACAGGCCTCAATCTGGCTCTGCTAGTGATGCTGACACCAGTATCCTTACAGACCTCAGTCTGGCTCTGCTAGTGATGCTGACACCAGTATCCCAGATTCTATTACAGGCCTCAGTCTGGTTTAGCTAGTGATATTGACACCAGTATCCCATATTCTATTACAGGCTTCAGTCTGGATCTGCTAGTGATGCTGACACCAGTATCCCAGATTCTATTACAGGCCTCAGTCTGGTTTAGCTAGTGATATTGACACCAGTATCCCAGATTCTATTACAGGCCTCAGTCTGGCTCTGCTAGTGATGCTGACACCAGTATCCCAGATTCTATAACAGACCTCAGTCTGGCTCTGCTAGTGATGCTGACACCAGTATCCCATATTCTATTACAGGCCTCAATCTGGCTCTGCTAGTGATGCTGACACCAGTATCCTTACAGACCTCAGTCTGGCTCTGCTAGTGATGCTGACACCAGTATCCCAGATTCTATTACAGGCCTCAGTCTGGTTTAGCTAGTGATATTGACACCAGTATCCCATATTCTATTACAGGCTTCAGTCTGGATCTGCTAGTGATGCTGACACCAGTATCCCAGATTCTATTACAGGCCTCAGTCTGGTTTAGCTAGTGATATTGACACCAGTATCCCAAATTCTATTACAGGCCTCAGTCTGGCTCTGCTAGTGATGCTGACACCAGTATCCCAGATTCTATAACAGACCTCAGTCTGGCTCTGCTAGTGATGCTGACACCAGTATCCCAGATTCTATTACAGGCCTCAATCTGGCTCTGCTAGTGATGCTGACACCAGTATCCTTACAGACCTCAGTCTGGCTCTGCTAGTGATGCTGAAACCAGTATCCTGGATTCTATTACTGGCCTCAGTCTGGTTTAGCTAGTGATATTGATACCAGTATCCCAGATTCTATTACAGGCCTCAGTCTGGCTCTGCTAGTGATGCTGACACCAGTATCCCAGATTCTATTACAGACCTCAGTCGGGTTTAGCTAGTGATATTGACACCAGTATCCCAGATTCTATTGCAGACCTCAGTCTGGCTCTGCTGGTCATGCTGACACCAGTATCCCAGATTCTATTACAGGCCTCAGTCCGGCTCTGCTAGTGATGCTGACACCAGTATCCCAGATTTTATTACAGGCCTCAGTCTGGCTCTGCTAGTGATGCTGACACCAGTATCCCAGATTCTATTACAGGCCTCAGTCTGGTTTATCTAGTGGTATTGACACCAGTATCCCAGATTCTATTACAGACCTCAGTCTGGCTCTGCTAGTGATGCTGACACCAGTATCCCAGATTCTATTACAGGCCTCAGTCTGGCTCTGCTAGTGATGCTGACACCAGTATCCCAGATTCTATTACAGGCCTCAGTCTGGTTTAGCTAGTGATATTGACACCAGTATCCCAGATTCTGTTACAGACCTCAGTCTGGATCTGCTAGTGATGCTGACACCAGTATCCCATATTCTATTACAGGCTTCAGTCTGGATCTGCTAGTGATGCTGACACCAGTATCCCAGATTCTATTACAGGCCTCAGTCTGGTTTAGCTAGTGATATTGACACCAGTATCCCAGATTCGATTACAGGCCTCAGTCTGGCTCTGCTAGTGATGCTGACACCAGTATCCCAGATTCTATTACAGACCTCAGTCTGGCTCTGCTAGTGATGCTGACACCAGTATCCCAGATTCTATTACAGGCCTCAATCTGGCTCTGCTAGTGATGCTGACACCAGTATCCTTACAGACCTCAGTCTGGCTCTGCTAGTGATGCTGAAACCAGTATCCTGGATTCTATTACAGGCCTCAGTCTGGTTTAGCTAGTGATATTGATAACAGTATCCCAGATTCTATTACAGGCCTCAGTCGGGTTTAGCTAGTGATGCTGACACCAGTATCCCAGAATCTATTACAGACCTCAGTCTGGCTCTTCTAGTAATGCTGACACCAGTATCCCAGATTCTATTACAGGCCTCAGTATGGCTCTGCTAGTGATGCTGACACCAGTATCCTTGCAGACCTAAGTCTGTCTCAGCTAGTGATGCTGACACCAGTATCCCAGATTCTATTACAGGCCTCAATCTGGCTCTGCTAGTGATGCTGACACCAGTATCCCAGATTCTATTACAGAACTCAGTCTGGCTCTGCTAGTGATGCTGACACCAGTATCCCAGATTCTATTACAGACCTCAGTCTGGCTCTGCTAGTGATGCTGACACCAGTATCCCAGACTCTATTACAGGCCTCAATCTGGCTCTGCTAGTGATGCTGACACCAGTATCCTTACAGACCTCAGTCTGGCTCTGCTAGTGATGCTGAAACCAGTATCCTGGATTCTATTACAGGCCTCAGTCTGGTCTAGCTAGTGATGCTGACACCAGTATCCCAGATTCTATTACAGGCCTCAGTCTGGTTTAGCTAGTGATGCTGACACCAGTATCCCAGATTCTATTACAGACCTCAGTCTGGCTCTGCTAGTGATGCTGACACCAGTATCCTTACAGACCTCAGTATGGCTCTGCTAGTGATATTGACACCAGTATCCCAGATTCTATTACAGGCCTCAGTCTGGCTCTGCTGGTGATGCTGACACCAGTATCCCAGATTCTATTACAGGCCTCAGTCTGGTTTAGCTAGTGATATTGACACCAGTATCCCAGATTCTATTACAGGCCTCAGTCTGGCTCTGCTAGTGATGCTGACACCAGTATCCCAGATTCTATTACAGACCTCAGTCTGGCTCTGCTAGTGATGCTGACACCAGTATCCCAGATTCTATTACAGACCTCAGTCTGGTCTAGCTAGTGATATTGACACCAGTATCCCATATTCTATTACAGACCTCAGTCTGGCTCTGCTGGTGATGCTGACACCAGTATCCCAGATTCTATTACAGGCCTCAGTCCAGCTCTGCTAGTGATGTTGACACCAGTATCCCAGATTTTATTACAGGCCTCAGTCTGGCTCTGCTAGTGATGCTGATACCAGTATCCCAGATTCTATTACAGGCCTCAGTCTGGTTTAGCTAGTGATATTGACACCAGTATCGCAGATTCTATTATAGACCTCAGTCTGGCTCTACTTGTGATGCTGACACCAGTATCCCAGATTCTATTACAGGCCTCAGTCTGGCTCTGCTAGTGATGCTGACACCAGTATCCCAGATTCTATTACAGGCCTCAGTCTGGTTTAGCTAGTGATATTGACACCAGTATCCCAGATTCTATTACAGACCTCAGTCTGGCTCTGCTAGTGATGCTGACACCAGTATCCCTTATTCTATTACAGGCCTCAGTCTGGATCTGCTAGTGATGCTGACACCAGTATCCCAGATTCTATTACAGGCATCAGTCTGGCTCTGATGGTGATGCTGACACCAGTACCCTTGCAGACCTCAGTCTGGCTCTGCTAGTGATGCTGACACCAGTATCCCAGATTCTATTACAGACCTCAGTCTGGCTCTGCTAGTGATGCCGACACCAGTATCCCAGATTGTATTACAGACCTCAGTCTGGTTTAGCTAGTGATATTGATACAAGTATCCCAGATTCTATTACAGGCCTCAGTCCGGCTCTGCTAGTGATGCTGACACCAGTATCCCAGATTCTATTACAGGCCTCAATCTGGCTCTGCTAGTGATGCTGACACCAGTATCCTTACAGACCTCAGTCTGGCTCTGCTAGTGATGCTGAAACCAGTATCCTGGATTCTATTACAGGCCTCAGTCTGGTTTAGCTAGTGATATTGATACCAGTATCCCAGATTCTATTACAGGCCTCAGTCTGGATTAGCTAGTGATGCTGACACCAGTATCCCAGATTCTATTACAGGCCTCAGTCTGGCTCTGCTAGTGATGCTGACACCAGTATCCTTGCAGACCTCAGTCTGTCTCTGCTAGTGATGCTGACACCAGTATCCCAGATTCTATTACAGGCCTCAATCTGGCTCTGCTAGTGATGCTGACACCAGTATCCTTACAGACCTCAGTCTGGCTCTGCTAGTGATGCTGAAACCAGTATCCTGGATTCTATTACAGGCCTCAGTCTGGTTTAGCTAGTGATGCTGACACCAGTATCCCAGATTCTATTACAGGCCTCAGTCTGGTTTAGCTAGTTATGCTGACACCAGTATTCCAGATTCTATTACAGCCCTCAGTCTGGCTCTGCTAGTGATGCTGACACCAGTATCCCAGATTGTATTACAGACCTCAGTCTGGCTCTGCTAATGATATTGACACCAGTATCCCAGATTCTATTACAGGCCTCAGTCTGGTTTAGCTAGTGATATTGACACCAGTATCCCAGATTCTATTACAGACCTCAGTCTGGCTCTGCTAGTGATGCTGACACCAGTATCCCAGATTGTATTACAGACCTCAGTCTGGCTCTGCTAGTGATGCTGACACCAGTATCCCAGATTCTATTACAGGTCTCAATCTGGCTCTCCTAGTGATGCTGACACCAGTATCATTACAGACCTCAGTCTGGCTCTGCTAGTGATGCTGAAACCAGTATCCTGGATTCTATTACAGGCCTCAGTCTGGTTTAGCTAGTGATATTGATACCAGTATCCCAGATTCTATTACAGGTCTCAGTCTGGTTTAGCTAGTGATGCTGACACCAGTATCCCAGATTCTATTACAGACCTCAGTCTGGCTCTGCTAGTGATGCTGACACCAGTATCCTTACAGGCCTCAGTCTGGCTCTGCTAGTGATGCTGACACCAGTATCCCAGATTCTATTACAGGCCTCAGTCTGGCTCTGCTAGTGATGCTGACACCAGTATCCTTGCAGACCTCAGTCTGTCTCTGCTAGTGATGCTGAAACCAGTATCCTGGATTCTATTACAGGCCTCAGTCTGGTTTAGCTAGTGATACTGACACCAGTATCCCAGATTCTATTACAGGCCTCAGTCTGGTTTAGCTAGTGATGCTGACACCAGTATCCCAGATTATATTACAGACCTCAGTCTGGCTCTGCTAGTGATGCTGACACCAGTATCCTTACAGACCTCAGTCTGGCTCTGCTAGTGATATTGACACCAGTATCCCAGATTCAATTACAGGCCTCAGTCTGGCTCTGCTGGGGATGCTGACACCAGTATCCCAGATTCTATTACAGGCCTCAGTCTGGTTTAGCTAGTGATATTAACACCAGTATCCCAGATTCTATTACAGGCCTCAGTCTGGCTCTGCTAGTGATGCTGACACCAGTATCCCAGATTCTATTACAGACCTCAGTCTGGCTCTGCTAGTGATGCTGACACCAGTATCCCAGATTCTATTACAGACCTCAGTCGGGTTTAGCTAGTGATATTGACACCAGTATCCCAGATTCTATTACAGACCTCAGTCTGGCTCTGCTGGTGATGCTGACACCAGTATCCCAGATTCTATTACAGGCCTCAGTCCGGCTCTGCTAGTGATGCTGACACCAGTATCCCAGATTTTATTACAGGCCTCAGTCTGGCTCTGCTAGTGATGCTGATACCAGTATCCCAGATTCTATTACAGGCCTCAGTCTGGTTTATCTAGTGATATTGACACCAGTATCCCAGATTCTATTACAGACCTCAGTCTGCCTCTGCTAGTGATGCTGACACCAGTATCCCAGATTCTATTACAGGCCTCAGTCTGGCTCTGCTAGTGATGCTGACACCAGTATCCCAGATTCTATTACAGGCCTCAGTCTGGTTTAGCTAGTGATATTGACACCTGTATCCCAGATTCTATTACAGACCTCAGTCTGGCTCTGCTAGTGATGCTGACACCAGTATCCCATATTCTATTACAGGCTTCAGTCTGGATCTGCTAGTGATGCTGACACCAGTATCCCAGATTCTATTACAGGCCTCAGTCTGGTTTAGCTAGTGATATTGACACCAGTATCCCAGATTCTATTACAGGCCTCAGTCTGGCTCTGCTAGTGATGCTGACACCAGTATCCCAGATTCTATTACAGACCTCAGTCTGGCTCTGCTAGTGATGCTGACACCAGTATCCCAGATTCTATTACAGGCCTCAATCTGGCTCTGCTAGTGATGCTGACACCAGTATCCTTACAGACCTCAGTCTGGCTCTGCTAGTGATGCTGAAACCATTATCCTGGATTCTATTACAGGTCTCAGTGTGGTTTAGCTAGTGATATTGATACCAGTATCCCAGATTCTATTACAGGCCTCAGTCGGGTTTAGCTAGTGATGCTGACACCAGTATCCCAGATTCTATTACAGACCTCAGTCTGGCTCTGCTAGTAATGCTGACACCAGTATCCCAGATTCTTTTACAGGCCTCAGTATGGGTCTGCTAGTGATGCTGACACCAGTATCCTTACAGACCTCAGTCTGGCTCTGCTAGTGATGCTGAAACCAGTATCCTGGATTCTATTACAGGCCTCAGTCTGGTTTAGCTAGTGATGCTGACACCAGTATCCCAGATTCTATTACAGGCCTCAGTCTGGTTTAGCTAGTGATGCTGACACCAGTATCCCAGATTCTATTACAGACCTCAGTCTGGCTCTGCTAGTGATGCTGACACCAGTATCCTTACAGACCTCAGTCTGGCTCTGCTAGTGATATTGACACCAGTATCCCCGATTCTATTACAGGCCTCAGTCTGGCTCTGCTAGTGATGCTGACACCAGTATCCCAGATTCTATTACAGGCCTCAGTCTGGTTTAGCTAGTGATATTGACACCAGTATCCCAGATTCTATTACAGGCCTCAGTCTGGCTCTGCTAGTGATGCTGACACCAGTATCCCAGATTCTATTACAGACCTCAGTCTGGCTCTGCTAGTGATGCTGACACCAGTATCCCAGATTCTATTACAGACCTCAGTCTGGTTTAGCTAGTGATATTGACACCAGTATCCCAGATTCTATTACAGACCTCAGTCTGCCTCTGCTGGTGATGCTGACACCAGTATCCCAGATTCTATTACAGGCCTCAGTCCGGCTCTGCTAGTGATGCTGACACCAGTATCCCAGATTTTATTACAGGCCTCAGTCTGGCTCTGCCAGTGATGCTGATACCAGTATCCCAGATTCTATTACAGGCCTCAGTCTGGTTTATCTAGTGATATTGACACCAGTATCCCAGATTCTATTACAGACCTCAGTCTGGCTCTGCTAGTGATGCTGACACCAGTATCCCAGATTCTATTACAGTCCTCAGTCTGGCTCTGCCGGTGATGCTGACACCAGTATCCCAGATTCTATTACAGGCCTCAGTCTGGTTTAGCTAGTGATATTGACACCAGTATCCCAGATTCTATTACAGACCTCAGTCTGGCTCTGCTAGTGATGCTGACACCAGTATCCCATATTCTATTACAGGCTTCAGTCTGGATCTGCTAGTGATGCTGACACCAGTATCCCAGATTCTATTACAGGCCTCAGTCTGGTTTAGCTAGTGATATTGACACCAGTATCCCAGATTCTATTACAGGCCTCAGTCTGGCTCTGCTAGTGATGCTGACACCAGTATCCCAGATTCTATAACAGACCTCAGTCTGGCTCTGCTAGTGATGCTGACACCAGTATCCCAGATTCTATTACAGGCCTCAATCTGGCTCTGCTAGTGATGCTGACACCAGTATCCTTACAGACCTCAGTCTGGCTCTGCTAGTGATGCTGATACCAGTATCCCAGATTCTATTACAGGCCTCAGTCTGGTTTATCTAGTTATATTGACACCAGTATCCCAGATTCTATTACAGACCTCAGTCTGCCTCTGCTAGTGATGCTGACACCAGTATCCCAGATTCTATTACAGGCCTCAGTCTGGCTCTGCTAGTGATGCTGACACCAGTATCCCAGATTCTATTACAGGCCTCAGTCTGGTTTAGCTAGTGATATTGACACCTGTATCCCAGATTCTATTACAGACCTCAGTCTGGCTCTGCTAGTGATGCTGACACCAGTATCCCATATTCTATTACAGGCTTCAGTCTGGATCTGCTAGTGATGCTGACACCAGTATCCCAGATTCTATTACAGGCCTCAGTCTGGTTTAGCTAGTGATATTGACACCAGTATCCCAGATTCTATTACAGGCCTCAGTCTGGCTCTGCTAGTGATGCTGACACCAGTATCCCAGATTCTATTACAGGCCTCAATCTGGCTCTGCTAGTGATGCTGACACCAGTATCCTTACAGACCTCAGTCTGGCTCTGCTAGTGATGCTGAAACCATTATCCTGGATTCTATTACAGGTCTCAGTGTGGTTTAGCTAGTGATATTGATACCAGTATCCCAGATTCTATTACAGGCCTCAGTCGGGTTTAGCTAGTGATGCTGACACCAGTATCCCAGATTCTATTACAGACCTCAGTCTGGCTCTGCTAGTAATGCTGACACCAGTATCCCAGATTCTTTTACAGGCCTCAGTATGGGTCTGCTAGTGATGCTGACACCAGTATCCTTACAGACCTCAGTCTGGCTCTGCTAGTGATGCTGAAACCAGTATCCTGGATTCTATTACAGGCCTCAGTCTGGTTTAGCTAGTGATGCTGACACCAGTATCCCAGATTCTATTACAGGCCTCAGTCTGGTTTAGCTAGTGATGCTGACACCAGTATCCCAGATTCTATTACAGACCTCAGTCTGGCTCTGCTAGTGATGCTGACACCAGTATCCTTACAGACCTCAGTCTGGCTCTGCTAGTGATATTGACACCAGTATCCCCGATTCTATTACAGGCCTCAGTCTGGCTCTGCTAGTGATGCTGACACCAGTATCCCAGATTCTATTACATGCCTCAGTCTGGTTTAGCTAGTGATATTGACACCAGTATCCCAGATTCTATTACAGGCCTCAGTCTGGCTCTGCTAGTGATGCTGACACCAGTATCCCAGATTCTATTACAGACCTCAGTCTGGCTCTGCTAGTGATGCTGACACCAGTATCCCAGATTCTATTACAGACCTCAGTCTGGTTTAGCTAGTGATATTGACACCAGTATCCCAGATTCTATTACAGACCTCAGTCTGCCTCTGCTGGTGATGCTGACACCAGTATCCCAGATTCTATTACAGGCCTCAGTCCGGCTCTGCTAGTGATGCTGACACCAGTATCCCAGATTTTATTACAGGCCTCAGTCTGGCTCTGCCAGTGATGCTGATACCAGTATCCCAGATTCTATTACAGGCCTCAGTCTGGTTTATCTAGTGATATTGACACCAGTATCCCAGATTCTATTACAGACCTCAGTCTGGCTCTGCTAGTGATGCTGACACCAGTATCCCAGATTCTATTACAGGCCTCAGTCTGGCTCTGCCAGTGATGCTGACACCAGTATCCCAGATTCTATTACAGGCCTCAGTCTGGTTTAGCTAGTGATATTGACACCAGTATCCCAGATTCTATTACAGACCTCAGTCTGGCTCTGCTAGTGATGCTGACACCAGTATCCCATATTCTATTACAGGCTTCAGTCTGGATCTGCTAGTGATGCTGACACCAGTATCCCAGATTCTATTACAGGCCTCAGTCTGGTTTAGCTAGTGATATTGACACCAGTATCCCAGATTCTATTACAGGCCTCAGTCTGGCTCTGCTAGTGATGCTGACACCAGTATCCCAGATTCTATAACAGACCTCAGTCTGGCTCTGCTAGTGATGCTGACACCAGTATCCCAGATTCTATTACAGGCATCAATCTGGCTCTGCTAGTGATGCTGACACCAGTATCCTTACAGACCTCAGTCTGGCTCTGCTAGTGATGCTGAAACCAGTATCCTGGATTCTATTACAGGCCTCAGTCTGGTTTAGCTAGTGATATTGACACCAGTATCCCAGATTCTATTACAGGCCTCAGTCTGGCTCTGCTAGTGATGCTGACACCAGTATCCCAGATTCTATTACAGACCTCTGTCTGGCTCTGCTAGTGATGCTGACACCAGTATCCCAGATTCTATTACAGGCCTCAGTCTGGCTCTGCTAGTGATGCTGACACCAGTATCCCAGATTCTATTACAGGCCTCAGTCTGGTTTAGCTAGTGATATTGACACCAGTATCCCAGATTCTATTACAGACCTCAGTCTGGCTCTGCTAGTGATGCTGACACCAGTATCCCATATTCTATTACAGGCTTCAGTCTGGATCTGCTAGTGATGCTGACACCAGTATCCCAGATTCTATTACAGGCCTCAGTCTGGTTTAGCTAGTGATATTGACACCAGTATCCCAGATTCTATTACAGGCCTCAGTCTGGCTCTGCTAGTGATGCTGACACCAGTATCCCAGATTCTATAACAGACCTCAGTCTGGCTCTGCTAGTGATGCTGACACCAGTATCCCAGATTCTATTACAGGCCTCAATCTGGCTCTGCTAGTGATGCTGACACCAGTATCCTTACAGACCTCAGTCTGGCTCTGCTAGTGATGCTGACACCAGTATCCCAGATTCTATTACAGGCCTCAGTCTGGTTTAGCTAGTGATATTGACACCAGTATCCCATATTCTATTACAGGCTACAGTCTGGATCTGCTAGTGACGCTGAAACAGTATCCCAGATTCTATTACAGGCCTCAGTCTGGTTTAGCTAGTGATATTGACACCAGTATCCCAGATTCTATTACTGTCCTCAGTCTGGCTCTGCTAGTGATGCTGACACCAGTATCCCAGATTCTATAACAGACCTCAGTCTGGCTCTGCTAGTGATGCTGACACCAGTATCCCAGATTCTATTACAGGCCTCAATCTGGCTCTGCTAGTGATGCTGACACCAGTATCCTTACAGACCTCAGTCTGGCTCTGCTAGTGATGCTGACACCAGTATCCCAGATTCTATTACAGGCCTCAGTCTGGTTTAGCTAGTGATATTGACACCAGTATCCCATATTCTATTACAGGCTTCAGTCTGGATCTGCTAGTGATGCTGACACCAGTATCCCAGATTCTATTACCGGCCTCAGTCTGGTTTAGCTAGTGATATTGACACCAGTATCCCAGATTCTATTACAGGCCTCAGTCTGGCTCTGCTAGTGATGCTGACACCAGTATCCCAGATTCTATAACAGACCTCAGTCTGGCTCTGCTAGTGATGCTGACACCAGTATCCCAGATTCTATTACAGGCCTCAATCTGGCTCTGCTAGTGATGCTGACACCAGTATCCTTACAGACCTCAGTCTGGCTCTGCTAGTGATGCTGAAACCAGTATCCTGGATTCTATTACAGGCCTCAGTCTGGTTTAGCTAGTGATATTGATACCAGTATCCCAGATTCTATTACAGGCCTCAGTCTGGCTCTGCTAGTGATGCTGACACCAGTATCCCAGATTCTATTACAGACCTCAGTCGGGTTTAGCTAGTGATATTGACACCAGTATCCCAGATTCTATTGCAGACCTCAGTCTGGCTCTGCTGGTCATGCTGACACCAGTATCCCAGATTCTATTACAGGCCTCAGTCCGGCTCTGCTAGTGATGCTGACACCAGTATCCCAGATTTTATTACAGGCCTCAGTCTGGCTCTGCTAGTGATGCTGACACCAGTATCCCAGATTCTATTACAGGCCTCAGTCTGGTTTATCTAGTGGTATTGACACCAGTATCCCAGATTCTATTACAGACCTCAGTCTGGCTCTGCTAGTGATGCTGACACCAGTATCCCAGATTCTATTACAGGCCTCAGTCTGGCTCTGCTAGTGATGCTGACACCAGTATCCAAGATTCTATTACAGGCCTCAGTCTGGTTTAGCTAGTGATATTGACACCAGTATCCCAGATTATATTACAGACCTCAGTCTGGCTCTGCTAGTGATGCTGACACCAGTATCCCATATTCTATTACAGGCTTCAGTCTGGATCTGCTAGTGATGCTGACACCAGTATCCCAGATTCTATTACAGGCCTCAGTCTGGTTTAGCTAGTGATATTGACACCAGTATCCCAGATTCGATTACAGGCCTCAGTCTGGCTCTGCTAGTGATGCTGACACCAGTATCCCAGATTCTATTACAGACCTCAGTCTGGCTCTACTAGTGATGCTGACACCAGTATCCCAGATTCTATTACAGGCCTCAATCTGGCTCTGCTAGTGATGCTGACACCAGTATCCTTACAGACCTCAGTCTGGCTCTGCTAGTGATGCTGAAACCAGTATCCTGGATTCTATTACAGGCCTCAGTCTGGTTTAGCTAGTGATATTGATACCAGTATCCCAGATTCTATTACAGGCCTCAGTCAGGTTTAGCTAGTGATGCTGACACCAGTATCCCAGAATCTATTACAGACCTCAGTCTGGCTCTTCTAGTAATGCTGACACCAGTATCCCAGATTCTATTACAGGCCTCAGTATGGCTCTGCTAGTGATGCTGACACCAGTATCCTTGCAGACCTAAGTCTGTCTCAGCTAGTGATGCTGACACCAGTATCCCAGATTCTATTACAGGCCTCAATCTGGCTCTGCTAGTGATGCTGACACCAGTATCCCAGATTCTATTACAGAACTCAGTCTGGCTCTGCTAGTGATGCTGACACCAGTATCCCAGATTCTATTACAGACCTCAGTCTGGCTCTGCTAGTGATGCTGACACCAGTATCCCAGACTCTATTACAGGCCTCAATCTGGCTCTGCTAGTGATGCTGACACAAGTATCCTTACAGACCTCAGTCTGGCTCTGCTAGTGATGCTGAAACCAGTATCCTGGATTCTATTACAGGCCTCAGTCTGGTTTAGCTAGTGATGCTGACACCAGTATCCCAGATTCTATTGCAGGCCTCAGTCTGGTTTAGCTAGTGATGCTGACACCAGTATCCCAGATTCTATTACAGACCTCAGTCTGGCTCTGCTAGTGATGCTGACACCAGTATCCTTACAGACCTCAGTATGGCTCTGCTAGTGATATTGACACCAGTATCCCAGATTCTATTACAGGCCTCAGTCTGGCTCTGCTGGTGATGCTGACACCAGTATCCCAGATTCTATTACAGGCCTCAGTCTGGTTTAGCTAGTGATATTGACACCAGTATCCCAGATTCTATTACAGGCCTCAGTCTGGCTCTGCTAGTGATGCTGACACCAGTATCCCAGATTCTATTACAGACCTCAGTCTGGCTCTGCTAGTGATGCTGACACCAGTATCCCAGATTCTATTACAGACCTCAGTCTGGTCTAGCTAGTGATATTGACACCAGTATCCCATATTCTATTACAGACCTCAGTCTGGCTCTGCTGGTGATGCTGACACCAGTATCCCAGATTCTATTACAGGCCTCAGTCCAGCTCTGCTAGTGATGTTGACACCAGTATCCCAGATTTTATTACAGGCCTCAGTCTGGCTCTGCTAGTGATGCTGATACCAGTATCCCAGATTCTATTACAGGCCTCAGTCTGGTTTAGCTAGTGATATTGACACCAGTATCGCAGATTCTATTATAGACCTCAGTCTGGCTCTACTTGTGATGCTGACACCAGTATCCCAGATTCTATTACAGGCCTCAGTCTGGCTCTGCTAGTGATGCTGACACCAGTATCCCAGATTCTATTACAGGCCTCAGTCTGGTTTAGCTAGTGATATTGACACCAGTATCCCAGATTCTATTACAGACCTCAGTCTGGCTCTGCTAGTGATGCTGACACCAGTATCCCATATTCTATTACAGGCCTCAGTCTGGATCTGCTAGTGATGCTGACACCAGTATCCCAGATTCTATTACAGGCATCAGTCTGGCTCTGATGGTGATGCTGACACCAGTACCCTTGCAGACCTCAGTCTGGCTCTGCTAGTGATGCTGACACCAGTATCCCAGATTCTATTACAGGCCTCAGTCTGGCTCTGCTAGTGATGCCGACACCAGTATCCCAGATTCTATTACAGACCTCAGTCTGGTTTAGCTAGTGATATTGATACAAGTATCCCAGATTCTATTACAGGCCTCAGTCCGGCTCTGCTAGTGATGCTGACACCAGTATCCCAGATTCTATTACAGGCCTCAATCTGGCTCTGCTAGTGATGCTGACACCAGTATCCTTACAGACCTCAGTCTGGCTCTGCTAGTGATGCTGAAACCAGTATCCTGGATTCTATTACAGGCCTCAGTCTGGTTTAGCTAGTGATATTGATACCAGTATCCCAGATTCTATTACAGGCCTCAGTCTGGATTAGCTAGTGATGCTGACACCAGTATCCCAGATTCTATTACAGGCCTCAGTCTGGCTCTGCTAGTGATGCTGACACCAGTATCCTTGCAGACCTCAGTCTGTCTCTGCTAGTGATGCTGACACCAGTATCCCAGATTCTATTACAGGCCTCAATCTGGCTCTGCTAGTGATGCTGACACCAGTATCCTTACAGACCTCAGTCTGGCTCTGCTAGTGATGCTGAAACCAGTATCCTGGATTCTATTACAGGCCTCAGTCTGGTTTAGCTAGTGATGCTGACACCAGTATCCCAGATTCTATTACAGGCCTCAGTCTGGTTTAGCTAGTTATGCTGACACCAGTATTCCAGATTCTATTACAGACCTCAGTCTGGCTCTGCTAGTGATGCTGACACCAGTATCCTTACAGACCTCAGTCTGGCTCTGCTAATGATATTGACACCAGTATCCCAGATTCTATTACAGGCCTCAGTCTGGCTCTGCTGGTGATGCTGACACCAGTATCCCAAATTCTATTACAGGCCTCAGTCTGGTTTAGCTAGTGATATTGACACCAGTATCCCAGATTCAATTACCGACCTCAGTCTGGCTCTGCTTGTGATGCTGACACCAGTATCCCAGATTCTATTACAGACCTCAGTCTGGCTCTGCTAGTGATGCTGACACCAGTATCCCAGATTCTATTACAGGTCTCAATCTGGCTCTCCTAGTGATGCTGACACCAGTATCATTACAGACCTCAGTCTGGCTCTGCTAGTGATGCTGAAACCAGTATCCTGGATTCTATTACAGGCCTCAGTCTGGTTTAGCTAGTGATATTGATACCAGTATCCCAGATTCTATTACAGGTCTCAGTCTGGTTTAGCTAGTGATGCTGACACCAGTATCCCAGATTCTATTACAGACCTCAGTCTGGCTCTGCTAGTGATGCTGACACCAGTATCCTTACAGGCCTCAGTCTGGCTCTGCTAGTGATGCTGTCACCAGTATCCCAGATTCTATTACAGGCCTCAGTCTGGCTCTGCTAGTGATGCTGACACCAGTATCCTTGCAGACCTCAGTCTGTCTCTGCTAGTGATGCTGAAACCAGTATCCTGGATTCTATTACAGGCCTCAGTCTGGTTTAGCTAGTGATGCTGACACCAGTATCTCAGATTCTATTACAGGCCTCAGTCTGGTTTAGCTAGTGATGCTGACACCAGTATCCCAGATTATATTACAGACCTCAGTCTGGCTCTGCTAGTGATGCTGACACCAGTATCCTTACAGACCTCAGTCTGGCTCTGCTAGTGATATTGACACCAGTATCCCAGATTCAATTACAGGCCTCAGTCTGGCTCTGCTGGGGATGCTGACACCAGTATCCCCGATTCTATTACAGGCCTCAGTCTGGTTTAGCTAGTGATATTAACACCAGTATCCCAGATTCTATTACAGGCCTCAGTCTGGCTCTGCTAGTGATGCTGACACCAGTATCCCAGATTCTATTACAGACCTCAGTCTGGCTCTGCTAGTGATGCTGACACCAGTATCCCAGATTCTATTACAGACCTCAGTCGGGTTTAGCTAGTGATATTGACACCAGTATCCCAGATTCTATTACAGACCTCAGTCTGGCTCTGCTGGTGATGCTGACACCAGTATCCCAGATTCTATTACAGGCCTCAGTCCGGCTCTGCTAGTGATGCTGACACCAGTATCCCAGATTTTATTACAGGCCTCAGTCTGGCTCTGCTAGTGATGCTGATACCAGTATCCCAGATTCTATTACAGGCCTCAGTCTGGTTTATCTAGTTATATTGACACCAGTATCCCAGATTCTATTACAGACCTCAGTCTGCCTCTGCTAGTGATGCTGACACCAGTATCCCAGATTCTATTACAGGCCTCAGTCTGGCTCTGCTAGTGATGCTGACACCAGTATCCCAGATTCTATTACAGGCCTCAGTCTGGTTTAGCTAGTGATATTGACACCTGTATCCCAGATTCTATTACAGACCTCAGTCTGGCTCTGCTAGTGATGCTGACACCAGTATCCCATATTCTATTACAGGCTTCAGTCTGGATCTGCTAGTGATGCTGACACCAGTATCCCAGATTCTATTACAGGCCTCAGTCTGGTTTAGCTAGTGATATTGACACCAGTATCCCAGATTCTATTACAGGCCTCAGTCTGGCTCTGCTAGTGATGCTGACACCAGTATCCCAGATTCTATTACAGACCTCAGTCTGGCTCTGCTAGTGATGCTGACACCAGTATCCCAGATTCTATTACAGGCCTCAATCTGGCTCTGCTAGTGATGCTGACACCAGTATCCTTACAGACCTCAGTCTGGCTCTGCTAGTGATGCTGAAACCATTATCCTGGATTCTATTACAGGTCTCAGTCTGGTTTAGCTAGTGATATTGATACCAGTATCCCAGATTCTATTACAGGCCTCAGTCGGGTTTAGCTAGTGATGCTGACACCAGTATCCCAGATTCTATTACAGACCTCAGTCTGGCTCTGCTAGTAATGCTGACACCAGTATCCCAGATTCTTTTACAGGCCTCAGTATGGGTCTGCTAGTGATGCTGACACCAGTATCCTTACAGACCTCAGTCTGGCTCTGCTAGTGATGCTGAAACCAGTATCCTGGATTCTATTACAGGCCTCAGTCTGGTTTAGCTAGTGATGCTGACACCAGTATCCCAGATTCTATTACAGGCCTCAGTCTGGTTTAGCTAGTGATGCTGACACCAGTATCCCAGATTCTATTACAGACCTCAGTCTGGCTCTGCTAGTGATGCTGACACCAGTATCCTTACAGACCTCAGTCTGGCTCTGCTAGTGATATTGACACCAGTATCCCAGATTCTATTACAGGCCTCAGTCTGGCTCTGCTAGTGATGCTGACACCAGTATCCCAGATTCTATTACAGGCCTCAGTCTGGTTTAGCTAGTGATATTGACACCAGTATCCCAGATTCTATTACAGGCCTCAGTCTGGCTCTGCTAGTGATGCTGACACCAGTATCCCCGATTCTATTACAGACCTCAGTCTGGCTCTGCTAGTGATGCTGACACCAGTATCCCAGATTCTATTACAGACCTCAGTCTGGTTTAGCTAGTGATATTGACACCAGTATCCCAGATTCTATTACAGACCTCAGTCTGCCTCTGCTGGTGATGCTGACACCAGTATCCCAGATTCTATTACAGGCCTCAGTCCGGCTCTGCTAGTGATGCTGACACCAGTATCCCAGATTTTATTACAGGCCTCAGTCTGGCTCTGCCAGTGATGCTGATACCAGTATCCCAGATTCTATTACAGGCCTCAGTCTGGTTTATCTAGTGATATTGACACCAGTATCCCAGATTCTATTACAGACCTCAGTCTGGCTCTGCTAGTGATGCTGACACCAGTATCCCAGATTCTATTACAGGCCTCAGTCTGGCTCTGCCAGTGATGCTGACACCAGTATCCCAGATTCTATTACAGGCCTCAGTCTGGTTTAGCTAGTGATATTGACACCAGTATCCCAGATTCTATTACGGACCTCAGTCTGGCTCTGCTAGTGATGCTGACACCAGTATCCCATATTCTATTACAGGCTTCAGTCTGGATCTTCTAGTGATGCTGACACCAGTATCCCAGATTCTATTACAGGCCTCAGTCTGGTTTAGCTAGTGATATTGACACCAGTATCCCAGATTCTATTACAGGCCTCAGTCTGGCTCTGCTAGTGATGCTGACACCAGTATCCCAGATTCTATAA
This sequence comes from Pleurodeles waltl, assembly GCF_031143425.1. NCBI lineage: Eukaryota > Metazoa > Chordata > Amphibia > Caudata > Salamandridae > Pleurodeles > Pleurodeles waltl. The sequence continues at coordinate 21,182,032 of NC_090436.1, forward strand.
CAGACCTCAGTCTGGCTCTGCTAGTGATGCTGACACCAGTATCCCAGATTCTATTACAGGCCTCAATCTGGCTCTGCTAGTGATGCTGACACCAGTATTCTTACAGACCTCAGTCTGGCTCTGCTAGTGATGCTGAAACCAGTATCCTGGATTCTATTACAGGCCTCAGTCTGGTTTAGCTAGTGATATTGATACCAGTATGCCAGATTCTATTACAGGCCTCAGTCTGGCTCTGCTAGTGATGCTGAAACCAGTATCCCAGATTCTATTACAGGCCTCAGTCCGGCTCTGCTAGTGATGCTGACACCAGTATCCCAGATTTTATTACAGGCCTCAGTCTGGCTCTGCTAGTGATGCTGACACCAGTATCCCAGATTCTATTACAGGCCTCCGTCTGGTTTATCTAGTGGTATTGACACCAGTATCCCAGATTCTATTACAGACCTCAGTCTGGCTCTGCTAGTGATGCTGACACCAGTATCCCAGATTCTATTACAGGCCTCAGTCTGGCTCTGCTAGTGATGCTGACACCAGTAACCCAGATTCTATTACAGGCCTCAGTCTGGTTTAGCTAGTGATATTGACACCAGTATCCCAGATTCTTTTACAGACCTCAGTCTGGCTCTGCTAGTGATGCTGACATCAGTATCCCATATTCTATTACAGGCTTCACTCAGGATCTGCTAGTGATGCTGACACCAGTATCCCAGATTCTATTACAGGCCTCAGTCTGGTTTAGCTAGTGATATTGACACCAGTATCCCAGATTCTTTTACAGACCTCAGTCTGGCTCTGCTAGTGATGCTGACACCAGTATCCCAGATTCTATTACAGGCCTCAATCTGGCTCTGCTAGTGATGCTGACACCAGTATCCTTACAGACCTCAGTCTGGCTCTGCTAGTGATGCTGAAACCAGTATCCTGGATTCTATTACAGGCCTCAATCTGGTTTAGCTAGTGATATTGATACCAGTATCCCAGATTCTATTACATGTCTCAGTCTGGTTTAGCTAGTGATGCTGACACCAGTATCCCAGATTCTATTACAGACCTCAGTCTGGCTCTTCTAGTAATGCTGACACCAGTATCCCAGATTCTATTACAGGCCTCAGTATGGCTCTGCTAGTGATGCTGACACCAGTATCCTTCCAGACCTAAGTCTGTCTCAGCTAGTGATGCTGACACCAGTATCCCAGATTCTATTACAGGCCTCAAACTGGCTCTGCTAGTGATGCTGACACCAGTATCCCTGACTCTATTACAGGCCTCAATCTGGCACTGCTAGTGATGCTGACACCAGTATCCTTACAGACCTCAGTCTGGCTCTGCTAGTGATGCTGAAACCAGTATCCTGGATTCTATTACAGGCCTCAGTCTGGTTTAGCTAGTGATGCTGACACCAGTATCCCAGATTCTATTACAGGCCTCAGTCTGGTTTAGCTAGTGATGCTGACACCAGTATCCCAGATTCTATTACAGACCTCAGTCTGGCTCTGCTAGTGATGCTAACACCAGTATCCTTACAGACCTCAGTATGGCTCTGCTAGTGATATTGACACCAGTATCCCAGATTCTATTACAGGCCTCAGTCTGGCTCTGCTGGTGATGCTGACACCAGTATCCCAGATTCTATTACAGGCCTCAGTCTGGTTTAGCTAGTGATATTGACACCAGTATCCCAGATAATATTACAGGCCTCAGTCTGGCTCTGCTAGTGATGCTGACACCAGTATCCCAGATTCTATTACAGACCTCAGTCTGGCTCTGCTAGTGATGCTGACACCAGTATCCCAGATTCTATTACAGACCTCAGTCTGGTTTAGCTAGTGATATTGACACCAGTATCCCATATTCTATTACAGACCTCAGTCTGGCTCTGCTGGTGATGCTGACACCAGTATCCCAGATTCTATTACAGGCCTCAGTCCGGCTCTGCTAGTGATGTTGACACCAGTATCCCAGATTTTATTACAGGCCTCAGTCTGGCTCTGCTAGTGAAGCTGATACCAGTATCCCAGATTCTATTACAGGCCTCAGTCTGGTTTAGCTTGTGATATTGACACCAGTATCGCAGATTCTATTATAGACCTCAGTCTGGCTCTGCTTGTGATGCTGACACCAGTATCCCAGATTCTATTACAGGCCTCAGTCTGGCTCTGCTAGTGATGCTGACACCAGTATGTCAGATTCTATTACAAGCCTCAGTCTGGTTTAGCTAGTGATATTGACACCAGTATCCCAGATTCTATTACAGACCTCAGTCTGGATCTGCTACCAGTATCCCAGATTCTATTACAGGCATCAGTCTGGCTCTGATGATGATGCTGACACCAGTATCTTTGCAGACCTCAATCTGGCTCTGCTAGTGATGCTTACACCAGTATCCCAGATTCTATTACAGGCCTCAGTCTGGCTCTGCTAGTGATGCCGACACCAGTATCCCAGATTCTATTACAGACCTCAGTCTGGTTTAGCTAGTGATATTGATAAAAGTATCCCAGATTCTATTACAGGCCTCAGTCCGGCTCTGCTAGTGATGCTGACACCAGTATCCCAGATTCTATTACAGGCCTCAATCTGGCTCTGCTAGTGATGCTGACACCAGTATCCTTACAGACCTCAGTCTGGCTCTGCTAGTGATGATGAAACCAGTATCCTGGATTCTATTACAGGCCTCAGTCTGGTTTAGCTAGTGATATTGATACCAGTATCCCAGATTCAATTACAGGCCTCAGTCTGGATTAGCTAGTGATGCTGACACCAGTATCCCAGATTCTATTTCAGACCTCAGTCTGGCTCTCCTAGTGATGCTGACACCAGTATCCCAGATTCTATTACAGGCCTCAGTCTGGCTCTGCTAGTGATGCTGACACCAGTATCCTTGCAGACCTCAGTCTGTCTCTGCTAGTGATGCTGACACCAGTATCCCAGATTCTATTACAGGCCTCAATCTGGCTCTGCTAGTGATGCTGACACCAGTATCCTTACAGACCTCAGTCTGGCTCTGCTAGTGATGCTGAAACCAGCATCCTGGATTCTATTACAGGCCTCAGTCTGGTTTAGCTAGTGATGCTGACACCAGTATCCCAGATTCTATTACAGGCCTCAGTCTGGTTTAGCTAGTGATGCTGACACCAGTATTCCAGATTCTATTACAGACCTCAGTCTGGCTCTGCTAGTGATGCTGACACCAGTATCCTTACAGACCTCAGTCTGGCTCTGCTAGTGATGCTGAAACCAGTATCCTGGATTCTATTACAGGCCTTAGTCTTGTTTAGCTAGTGATGCTGACACCAGTATTCCAGATTCTATTACAGACCTCAATCTGGCTCTGCTAGTGATGCTGACACCAGTATCCCAGATTCTATTACAGGCCTCAGTATGGCTCTGCTAGTGATGCTGACACCAGTATCCTTCCAGACCTAAGTCTGTCTCAGCTAGTGATGCTGACACCAGTATCCCAGATTCTATTACAGGCCTCAATCTGGCTCTGCTAGTGATGCTGACACCAGTATCCCTGACTCTATTACAGGCCTCAATCTGGCTCTGCTAGTGATGCTGACACCAGTATCCTTACAGACCTCAGTCTGGCTCTGCTAGTGATGCTGAAACCAGTATCCTGGATTCTATTACAGGCCTCAGTCTGGTTTAGCTAGTGATGCTGACACCAGTATCCCAGATTCTATTACAGGCCTCAGTCTGGTTTAGCTAGTGATGCTGACACCAGTATCCCAGATTCTATTACAGACCTCAGTCTGGCTCTTCTAGTAATGCTGACACCAGTATCCCAGATTCTATTACAGGCCTCAGTATGGCTCTGCTAGTGATGCTGACACCAGTATCCTTCCAGACCTAAGTCTGTCTCAGCTAGTCATGCTGACACCAGTATCCCAGATTCTATTACAGGCCTCAATCTGGCTCTGCTAGTGATGCTGACACCAGTATCCCTGACTCTATTACAGGCCTCAATCTGGCTCTGCTAGTGATGCTGACACCAGTATCCTTACAGACCTCAGTCTGGCTCTGCTAGTGATGCTGAAACCAGTATCCTGGATTCTATTACAGGCCTCAGTCTGGTTTAGCTAGTGATGCTGACACCAGTATCCCAGATTCTATTACAGGCCTCAGTCTGGTTTAGCTAGTGATGCTGACACCAGTATCCCAGATTCTATTACAGACCTCAGTCTGGCTCTGCTAGTGATGCTAACACCAGTATCCTTACAGACCTCAGTATGGCTCTGCTAGTGATATTGACACCAGTATCCCAGATTCTATTACAGGCCTCAGTCTGGCTCTGCTGGTGATGCTGACACCAGTATCCCAGATTCTATTACAGGCCTCAGTCTGGTTTAGCTAGTGATATTGACACCAGTATCCCAGATAATATTACAGGCCTCAGTCTGGCTCTGCTAGTGATGCTGACACCAGTATCCCAGATTCTATTACAGATCTCAGTCTGGCTCTGCTAGTGATGCTGACACCAGTATACCAGATTCTATTACAGACCTCAGTCTGGTTTAGCTAGTGATATTGACACCAGTATCCCATATTCTATTACAGACCTCAGTCTGGCTCTGCTGGTGATGCTGACACCAGTATCCCAGATTCTATTACAGGCCTCAGTCCGGCTCTGCTAGTGATGTTGACACCAGTATCCCAGATTTTATTACAGGCCTCAGTCTGGCTCTGCTAGTGCTGCTGATACCAGTATCCCAGATTCTATTACAGGCCTCAGTCTGGTTTAGCTTGTGATATTGACACCAGTATCGCAGATTCTATTATAGACCTCAGTCTGGCTCTGCTTGTGATGCTGACACCAGTATCCCAGATTCTATTACAGGCCTCAGTCTGGCTCTGCTAGTGATGCTGACACCAGTATGCCAGATTCTATTACAAGCCTCAGTCTGGTTTAGCTAGTGATATTGACACCAGTATCCCAGATTCTATTACAGACCTCAGTCTGGCTCTGCTAGTGATGCTGACACCAGTATCCCATATTCTATTACAGGCCTCAGTCTGGATCTGCTACCAGTATCCCAGATTCTATTACAGGCATCAGTCTGGCTCTGATGATGATGCTGACACCAGCATCTTTGCAGACCTCAATCTGGCTCTGCTAGTGATGCTTACACCAGTATCCCAGATTCTATTACAGGCCTCAGTCTGGCTCTGCTAGTGATGCCGACACCAGTATCCCAGATTCTATTACAGACCTCAGTTTGGTTTAGCTAGTGATATTGATAAAAGTATCCCAGATTCTATTACAGGCCTCAGTCCGGCTCTGCTAGTGATGCTGACACCAGTATCCCAGATTCTATTACAGGCCTCAATCTGGCTCTGCTAGTGATGCTGACACCAGTATCCTTACAGACCTCAGTCTGGCTCTGCTATTGATGATGAAACCAGTATCCTGGATTCTATTACAGGCCTCAGTCTGGTTTAGCTAGTGATATTGATACCAGTATCCCAGATTCTATTACAGGCCTCAGTCTGGATTAGCTAGTGATGCTGACACCAGTATCCCAGATTCTATTACAGACCTCAGTCTGGCTCTCCTAGTGATGCTGACACCAGTATCCCAGATTCTATTACAGGCCTCAGTCTGGCTCTGCTAGTGATGCTGACACCAGTATCCTTGCAGACCTCAGTCTGTCTCTGCTAGTGATGCTGACACCAGTATCCCAGATTCTATTACAGGCCTCAATCTGGCTCTGCTAGTGATGCTGACACCAGTATCCTTACAGACCTCAGTCTGGCTCTGCTAGTGATGCTGAAACCAGCATCCTGGATTCTATTACAGGCCTCAGTCTGGTTTAGCTAGTGATGCTGACACCAGTATCCCAGATTCTATTACAGGCCTCAGTCTGGTTTAGCTAGTGATGCTGACACCAGTATTCCAGATTCTATTACAGACCTCAGTCTGGCTCTGCTAGTGATGCTGACACCAGTATCCTTACAGACCTCAGTCTGGCTCTGCTAGTGATGCTGAAACCAGTATCCTGGATTCTATTACAGGCCTTAGTCTTGTTTAGCTAGTGATGCTGACACCAGTATTCCAGATTCTATTACAGACCTCAATCTGGCTCTGCTAGTGATGCTGACACCAGTATCCCAGATTCTATTACAGGCCTCAGTATGGCTCTGCTAGTGATGCTGACACCAGTATCCTTCCAGACCTAAGTCTGTCTCAGCTAGTGATGCTGACACCAGTATCCCAGATTCTATTACAGGCCTCAATCTGGCTCTGCTAGTGATGCTGACACCAGTATCCCTGACTCTATTACAGGCCTCAATCTGGCTCTGCTAGTGATGCTGACACCAGTATCCTTACAGACCTCAGTCTGGCTCTGCTAGTGATGCTGAAACCAGTATCCTGGATTCTATTACAGGCCTCAGTCTGGTTTAGCTAGTGATGCTGACACCAGTATCCCAGATTCTATTACAGGCCTCAGTCTGGTTTAGCTAGTGATGCTGACACCAGTATCCCAGATTCTATTACAGACCTCAGTCTGGCTCTTCTAGTAATGCTGACACCAGTATCCCAGATTCTATTACAGGCCTCAGTATGGCTCTGCTAGTGATGCTGACACCAGTATCCTTCCAGACCTAAGTCTGTCTCAGCTAGTGATGCTGACACCAGTATCCCAGATTCTATTACAGGCCTCAATCTGGCTCTGCTAGTGATGCTGACACCAGTATCCCTGACTCTATTACAGGCCTCAATCTGGCTCTGCTAGTGATGCTGACACCAGTATCCTTACAGACCTCAGTCTGGCTCTGCTAGTGATGCTGAAACCAGTATCCTGGATTCTATTACAGGCCTCAGTCTGGTTTAGCTAGTGATGCTGACACCAGTATCCCAGATTCTATTACAGGCCTCAGTCTGGTTTAGCTAGTGATGCTGACACCAGTATCCCAGATTCTATTACAGACCTCAGTCTGGCTCTGCTAGTGATGCTACCACCAGTATCCTTACAGACCTCAGTATGGCTCTGCTAGTGATATTGACACCAGTATCCCAGATTCTATTACAGGCCTCAGTCTGGCTCTGCTGGTGATGCTGACACCAGTATCCCAGATTCTATTACAGGCCTCAGTCTGGTTTAGCTAGTGATATTGACACCAGTATCCCAGATAATATTACAGACCTCAGTCTGGCTCTGCTGGTGATGCTGACACCAGTATCCCAGATTCTATTACAGGCCTCAGTCCGGCTCTGCTAGTGATGTTGACACCAGTATCCCAGATTTTATTACAGGCCTCAGTCTGGCTCTGCTAGTGATGCTGATACCAGTATCCCAGATTCTATTACAGGCCTCAGTCTGGTTTAGCTTGTGATATTGACACCAGTATCGCAGATTCTATTATAGACCTCAGTCTGGCTCTGCTTGTGATGCTGACACCAGTATCCCAGATTCTATTACAGGCCTCAGTCTGGCTCTGCTAGTGATGCTGACACCAGTATGCCAGATTCTATTACAAGCCTCAGTCTGGTTTAGCTAGTGATATTGACACCAGTATCCCAGATTCTATTACAGACCTCAGTCTGGCTCTGCTAGTGATGCTGACACCAGTATCCCATATTCTATTACAGGCCTCAGTCTGGATCTGCTACCAGTATCCCAGATTCTATTACAGGCATCAGTCTGGCTCTGATGATGATGCTGACACCAGTATCTTTGCAGACCTCAATCTGGCTCTGCTAGTGATGCTTACACCAGTATCCCAGATTCTATTACAGGCCTCAGTCTGGCTCTGCTAGTGATGCCGACACCAGTATCCCAGATTCTATTACAGACCTCAGTCTGGTTTAGCTAGTGATATTGATAAAAGTATCCCAGATTCTATTACAGGCCTCAGTCCGGCTCTGCTAGTGATGCTGACACCAGTATCCCAGATTCTATTACAGGCCTCAATCTGGCTCTGCTAGTGATGCTGACACCAGTATCCTTACAGACCTCAGTCTGGCTCTGCTAGTGATGATGAAACCAGTATCCTGGATTCTATTACAGGCCTCAGTCTGGTTTAGCTAGTGATATTGATACCAGTATCCCAGATTCTATTACAGGCCTCAGTCTGGATTAGCTAGTGATGCTGACACCAGTATCCCAGATTCTATTACAGACCTCAGTCTGGCTCTCCTAGTGATGCTGACACCAGTATCCCAGATTCTATTACAGGCCTCAGTATCGGTCTGCTAGTGATGCTGACACCAGTATCCCAGATTCTATTACAGGCCTCAATCTGGCTCTGCTAGTGATGCTGACACCAGTATCCTTACAGACCTCAGTCTGGCTCTGCTAGTGATGCTGAAACCAGTATCCTGGATTCTATTACAGGCCTCAGTCTGGTTTAGCTAGTGATGCTGACACCAGTATCCCAGATTCTATTACAGGCCTCAGTCTGGTTTAGCTAGTGATGCTGACACCAGTATTCCAGATTCTATTACAGACCTCAGTCTGGCTCTGCTAGTGATGCTGACACCAGTATCCTTACAGACCTCAGTCTGGCTCTGCTAATGATATTGACACCAGTATCCCAGATTCTATTACAGGCCTGAGTCTGGCTCTGCTGGTGATGCTGACACCAGTATCCCAGATTCTATTACAGGCCTCAGTCTGGTTTAGCTAGTGATATTGACACCAGTATCCCAGATTCTATTACAGACCTCAGTCTGGCTCTGCTAGTGATGCTGACACCAGTATCCCAGATTATATTACAGACCTCAGTCTGGCTCTGCTAGTGATGCTGACACCAGTATCCCAGATTCTATTACAGGCCTCAATCTGGCTCTGCTAGTGATGCTGACACTAGTATCCTTACAGACCTCAGTCTGGCTCTGCTAGTGATGCTGAAACCAGTATCCTGGATTCTATTACAGGCCTCAGTCTGGTTTAGCTAGTGATATTGATACCAGTATCCCAGATTCTATTACAGGTCTCAGTCTGGTTTAGCTAGTGATGCTGACACCAGTATCCCAGATTCTATTACAGACCTCAGTCTGGCTCTGCTAGTGATGCTGACACCAGTATCCTTACAGGCCTCAGTCTGGCCCTGCTAGTGATGCTGACACCAGTATCCCAGATTCTATTACAGGCCTCAGTCTGGCTCTGCTAGTGATGCTGACACCAGTATCCTTGCAGACCTCAGTCTGTCTCTGCTAGTGATGCTGAAACCAGTATCCTGGATTCTATTACAGGCCTCAGTCTGGTTTAGCTAGTGATGCTGACACCAGTATCCCAGATTCTATTACAGGCCTCAGTCTGGTTTAGCTAGTGATGCTGACACCAGTATCCCAGATTATATTACAGACCTCAGTCTGGCTCTGCTAGTGATGTTCACACCAGTATCCTTACAGACCTCAGTCTGGCTCTGCTAGTGATATTGACACCAGTATCCCAGATTCAATTACAGGCCTCAGTCTGGCTCTGCTGGGGATGCTGACACCAGTATCCCAGATTCTATTACAGGCCTCAGTCTGGTTTAGCTAGTGATATTAACACCAGTATCCCAGATTCTATTACAGGCCTCAGTCTGGCTCTGCTAGTGATGCTGACACCAGTATCCCAGATTCTATTACAGACCTCAGTCTGGCTCTGCTAGTGATGCTGACACCAGTATCCCAGATTCTATTGCAGACCTCAGTCGGGTTTAGCTAGTGATATTGACACCAGTATCCCAGATTCTATTACAGACCTCAGTCTGGCTCTGCTGGTGATGCTGACACCAGTATCCCAGATTCTATTACAGGCCTCAGTCCGGCTCTGCTAGTGATGCTGACACCAGTATCCCAGATTTTATTACAGGCCTCAGTCTGGCTCTGCTAGTGATGCTGATACCAGTATCCCAGATTCTATTACAGGCCTCAGTCTGGTTTATCTAGTTATATTGACACCAGTATCCCAGATTCTATTACAGACCTCAGTCTGCCTCTGCTAGTGATGCTGACACCAGTATCCCAGATTCTATTACAGGCCTCAGTCTGGCTCTGCTAGTGATGCTGACACCAGTATCCCAGATTCTATTACAGGCCTCAGTCTGGTTTAGCTAGTGATATTGACACCTGTATCCCAGATTCTATTACAGACCTCAGTCTGGCTCTGCTAGTGATGCTGACACCAGTATCCCATATTCTATTACAGGCTTCAGTCTGGATCTGCTAGTGATGCTGACACCAGTATCCCAGATTCTATTACAGGCCTCAGTCTGGTTTAGCTAGTGATATTGACACCAGTATCCCAGATTCTATTACAGGCCTCAGTCTGGCTCTGCTAGTGATGCTGACACCAGTATCCCAGATTCTATTACAGACCTCAGTCTGGCTCTGCTAGTGATGCTGACACCAGTATCCCAGATTCTATTACAGGCCTCAATCTGGCTCTGCTAGTGATGCTGACACCAGTATCCTTACAGACCTCAGTCTGGCTCTGCTAGTGATGCTGAAACCATTATCCTGGATTCTATTACAGGTCTCAGTCCGGTTTAGCTAGTGATATTGATACCAGTATCCCAGATTCTATTACAGGCCTCAGTCGGGTTTAGCTAGTGATGCTGACACCAGTATCCCAGATTCTATTACAGACCTCAGTCTGGCTCTGCTAGTAATGCTGACACCAGTATCCCAGATTCTTTTACAGGCCTCAGTATGGGTCTGCTAGTGATGCTGACACCAGTATCCTTACAGACCTCAGTCTGGCTCTGCTAGTGATATTGACACCAGTATCCCAGATTCTATTACAGGCCTCAGTCTGGCTCTGCTAGTGATGCTGACACCAGTATCCCAGATTCTATTACAGGCCTCAGTCTGGTTTAGCTAGTGATATTGACACCAGTATCCCAGATTCTATTACAGGCCTCAGTCTGGCTCTGCTAGTGATGCTGACACCAGTATCCCAGATTCTATTACAGACCTCAGTCTGGCTCTGCTAGTGATGCTGACACCAGTATCCCAGATTCTATTACAGACCTCAGTCTGGTTTAGCTAGTGATATTGACACCAGTATCCCAGATTCTATTACAGACCTCAGTCTGCCTCTGCTGGTGATGCTGACACCAGTATCCCAGATTCTATTACAGGCCTCAGTCCGGCTCTGCTAGTGATGCTGACACCAGTATCCCAGATTTTATTACAGGCCTCAGTCTGGCTCTGCCAGTGATGCTGATACCAGTATCCCAGATTCTATTACAGGCCTCAGTCTGGTTTATCTAGTGATATTGACACCAGTATCCCAGATTCTATTACAGACCTCAGTCTGGCTCTGCTAGTGATGCTGACACCAGTATCCCAGATTCTATTACAGGCCTCAGTCTGGCTCTGCCAGTGATGCTGACACCAGTATCCCAGATTCTATTACAGGCCTCAGTCTGGTTTAGCTAGTGATATTGACACCAGTATCCCAGATTCTATTACAGACCTCAGTCTGGCTCTGCTAGTGATGCTGACACCAGTATCCCATATTCTATTAAAGGCTTCAGTCTGGATCTGCTAGTGATGCTGACACCAGTATCCCAGATTCTATTACAGGCCTCAGTCTGGTTTAGCTAGTGATATTGACACCAGTATCCCAGATTCTATTACAGGCCTCAGTCTGGCTCTGCTAGTGATGCTGACACCAGTATCCCAGATTCTATAACAGACCTCAGTCTGGCTCTGCTAGTGATGCTGACACCAGTATCCCAGATTCTATTACAGGCCTCAATCTGGCTCTGCTAGTGGTGCTGACACCAGTATCCTTACAGACCTCAGTCTGGCTCTGCTAGTGATGCTGAAACCAGTATCCTGGATTCTATTACAGGCCTCAGTCTGGTTTAGCTAGTGATATTGATACCAGTATGCCAGATTCTATTACAGGCCTCAGTCTGGCTCTGCTAGTGATGCTGACACCAGTATCCCAGATTCTATTACAGACCTCAGTCGGGTTTAGCTAGTGATATTGACACCAGTATCCCAGATTCTATTGCAGACCTCAGTCTGGCTCTGCTGGACATGCTGACACCAGTATCCCAGATTCTATTACAGGCCTCAGTCCGGCTCTGCTAGTGATGCTGACACTAGTATCCCAGATTTTATTACAGGCCTCAGTCTGGCTCTGCTAGTGATGCTGACACCAGTATCCCAGATTCTATTACAGGCCTCTGTCTGGTTTATCTAGTGGTATTGACACCAGTATCCCAGATTCTATTACAGACCTCAGTCTGGCTCTGCTAGTGATGCTGACACCAGTATCCCAGATTCTATTACAGGCCTCAGTCTGGCTCTGCTAGTGATGCTGACACCAGTATCCCAGATTCTATTACAGGCCTCAGTCTGGTTTAGCTAGTGATATTGACACCAGTATCCCAGATTCTATTACAGGCCTCAGTCTGGCTCTGCTAGTGATGCTGACACCAGTATCCCATATTCTATTACAGGCTTCACTCAGGATCTGCTAGTGATGCTGACACCAGTATCCCAGATTCTATTACAGGCCTCAGTCTGGTTTAGCTAGTGATATTGACACCAGTATCCCAGATTCTATTACAGACCTCAGTCTGGCTCTGCTAGTGATGCTGACACCAGTATCCCAGATTCTATTACAGGCCTCAATCTGGCTCTGCTAGTGATGCTGACACCAGTATCCTTACAGACCTCAGTCTGGCTCTACTAGTGATGCTGAAACCAGTATCCTGGATTCTATTAAAGGCCTCAATCTGGTTTAGCTAGTGATATTGATACCAGTATCCCAGATTCTATTACATGTCTCAGTCTGGTTTAGCTAGTGATGCTGAAACCAGTATCCTGGATTCTATTAAAGGCCTCAATCTGGTTTAGCTAGTGATATTGATACCAGTATCCCAGATTCTATTACATGTCTCAGTCTGGTTTAGCTAGTGATGCTGACACCAGTATCCCAGATTCTATTACAGACCTCAGTATGGCTCTGCTAGTGATGCTGACACCAGTATCCTTCCAGACCTAAGTCTGTCTCAGCTAGTGATGCTGACACCAGTATCCCAGATTCTATTACAGGCCTCAATCTGGCTCTGCTAGTGATGCTGACACCAGTATCCCTGACTCTATTACAGGCCTCAATCTGGCTCTTCTAGTAATGCTGACACCAGTATCCCAGATTCTATTACAGGCCTCAGTATGGCTCTGCTAGTGATGCTGACACCAGTATCCTTCCAGACCTAAGTCTGTCTCAGCTAGTGATGCTGACACCAGTATCCCAGATTCTATTACAGGCCTCAATCTGGCTCTGCTAGTGATGCTGACACCAGTATCCCTGACTCTATTACAGGCCTCAATCTGGCTCTGCTAGTGATGCTGACACCAGTATCCTTACAGACCTCAGTCTGGCTCTGCTAGTGATGCTGAAACCAGTATCCTGGATTCTATTACAGGCCTCAGTCTGGTTTAGCTAGTGATGCTGACACCAGTATCCCAGATTCTATTACAGGCCTCAGTCTGGTTTAGCTAGTGATGCTGACACCAGTATCCCAGATTCTATTACAGACCTCAGTCTGGCTCTGCTAGTGATGCTAACACCAGTATCCTTACAGACCTCAGTATGGCTCTGCTAGTGATATTGACACCAGTATCCCAGATTCTATTACAGGCCTCAGTCTGGCTCTGCTGGTGATGCTGACACCAGTATCCCAGATTCTATTACAGGCCTCAGTCTGGTTTAGCTAGTGATATTGACACCAGTATCCCAGATAATATTACAGGCCTCAGTCTGGCTCTGCTAGTGATGCTGACACCAGTATCCCAGATTCTATTACAGACCTCAGTCTGGCTCTGCTAGTGATGCTGACACCAGTATCCCAGATTCTATTACAGACCTCAGTCTGGTTTAGCTAGTGATATTGACACCAGTATCCCATATTGTATTACAGACCTCAGTCTGGCTCTGCTGGTGATGCTGACACCAGTATCCCAGATTCTATTACAGGCCTCAGTCCGGCTCTGCTAGTGATGTTGACACCAGTATCCCAGATTTTATTACAGGCCTCAGTCTGGCTCTGCTAGTGATGCTGATACCAGTATCCCAGATTCTATTACAGGCCTCAGTCTGGTTTAGCTTGTGATATTGACACCAGTATCGCAGATTCTATTATATACCTCAGTCTGGCTCTGCTTGTGATGCTGTCACCAGTATCCCAGATTCTATTACAGGCCTCAGTCTGGCTCTGCTAGTGATGCTGACACCAGTATGCCAGATTCTATTACAAGCCTCAGTCTGGTTTAGCTAGTGATATTGACACCAGTATCCCAGATTCTATTACAGACCTCAGTCTGGCTCTGCTAGTGATGCTGACACCAGTATCCCATATTCTATTACAGGCCTCAGTCTGGATCTGCTACCAGTATCCCAGATTCTATTACAGGCATCAGTCTGGCTCTGATGATGATGCTGACACCAGTATCTTTGCAGACCTCAATCTGGCTCTGCTAGTGATGCTTACACCAGTATCCCAGATTCTATTACAGGCCTCAGTCTGGCTCTGCTAGTGATGCCGACACCAGTATCCCAGATTCTATTACAGACCTCAGTCTGGTTTAGCTAGTGATATTGATAAAAGTATCCCAGATTCTATTACAGGCCTCAGTCCGGCTCTGCTAGTGATGCTGACACCAGTATCCCAGATTCTATTACAGGCCTCAATCTGGCTCTGCTAGTGATGCTGACACCAGTATCCTTACAGACCTCAGTCTGGCTCTGCTAGTGATGATGAAACCAGTATCCTGGATTCTATTACAGGCCTCAGTCTGGTTTAGCTAGTGATATTGATACCAGTATCCCAGATTCTATTACAGGCCTCAGTCTGGATTAGCTAGTGATGCTGACACCAGTATCCCAGATTCTATTACAGACCTCAGTCTGGCTCTCCTAGTGATGCTGACACCAGTATCCCAGATTCTATTACAGGCCTCAGTCTGGCTCTGCTAGTGATGCTGACACCAGTATCCTTGCAGACCTCCGTCTGTCTCTGCTAGTGATGCTGACACCAGTATCCCAGATTCTATTACAGGCCTCAATCTGGCTCTGCTAGTGATGCTGACACCAGTATCCTTACAGACCTCAGTCTGGCTCTGCTAGTGATGCTGAAACCAGTATCCTGGATTCTATTACAGGCCTCAGTCTGGTTTAGCTAGTGATGCTGACACCAGTATCCCAGATTCTATTACAGGCCTCAGTCTGGTTTAGCTAGTGATGCTGACACCTGTATTCCAGATTCTATTACAGACCTCAGTCTGGCTCTGCTAGTGATGCTGACACCAGTATCCTTACAGACCTCAGTCTGGCTCTGCTAATGATATTGACACCAGTATCCCAGATTCTATTACAGGCCTCAGTCTGGCTCTGCTGGTGATGCTGACACCAGTATCCCAGATTCTATTACAGGCCTCAGTCTGGTTTAGCTAGTGATATTGACACCAGTATCCCAGATTCTATTACAGACCTCAGTCTGGCTCTGCTAGTGATGCTGACACCAGTATCCCAGATTCTATTACAGACCTCAGTCTGGCTCTGCTAGTGATGCTGACACCAGTATCCCAGATTCTATTACAGACCTCAGTCTGGTTTAGCTAGTGATATTGACACCAGTATCCCATATTCTATTACAGACCTCAGTCTGGCTCTGCTGGTGATGCTGACACCAGTATCCCAGATTCTATTACAGGCCTCAGTCCGGCTCTGCTAGTGATGTTGACACCAGTATCCCAGATTTTATTACAGGCCTCAGTCTGGCTCTGCTAGTGATGCTGATACCAGTATCCCAGATTCTATTACAGGCCTCAGTCTGGTTTAGCTTGTGATATTGACACCAGTATCGCAGATTCTATTATATACCTCAGTCTGGCTCTGCTTGTGATGCTGACACCAGTATCCCAGATTCTATTACAGGCCTCAGTCTGGCTCTGCTAGTGATGCTGACACCAGTATGCCAGATTCTATTACAAGCCTCAGTCTGGTTTAGCTAGTGATATTGACACCAGTATCCCAGATTCTATTACAGACCTCAGTCTGGCTCTGCTAGTGATGCTGACACCAGTATCCCATATTCTATTACAGGCCTCAGTCTGGATCTGCTACCAGTATCCCAGATTCTATTACAGGCATCAGTCTGGCTCTGATGATGATGCTGACACCAGTATCTTTGCAGACCTCAATCTGGCTCTGCTAGTGATGCTTACACCAGTATCCCAGATTCTATTACAGGCCTCAGTCTGGCTCTGCTAGTGATGCCGACACCAGTATCCCAGATTCTATTACAGACCTCAGTCTGGTTTAGCTAGTGATATTGATAAAAGTATCCCAGATTCTATTACAGGCCTCAGTCCGGCTCTGCTAGTGATGCTGACACCAGTATCCCAGATTCTATTACAGGCCTCAATCTGGCTCTGCTAGTGATGCTGACACCAGTATCCTTACAGACCTCAGTCTGGCTCTGCTAGTGATGATGAAACCAGTATCCTGGATTCTATTAAAGGCCTCAGTCTGGTTTAGCTAGTGATATTGATACCAGTATCCCAGATTCTATTACAGGCCTCAGTCTGGATTAGCTAGTGATGCTGACTCCAGTATCCCAGATTCTATTACAGACCTCAGTCTGGCTCTCCTAGTGATGCTGACACCAGTATCCCAGATTCTATTACAGGCCTCAGTCTGGCTCTGCTAGTGATGCTGACACCAGTATCCTTGCAGACCTCCGTCTGTCTCTGCTAGTGATGCTGACACCAGTATCCCAGATTCTATTACAGGCCTCAATCTGGCTCTGCTAGTGATGCTGACACCAGTATCCTTACAGGCCTCAGTCTGGCTCTGCTAGTGATGCTGAAACCAGTATCCTGGATTCTATTACAGGCCTCAGTCTGGTTTAGCTAGTGATGCTGACACCAGTATCCCAGATTCTATTACAGGCCTCAGTCTGGTTTAGCTAGTGATGCTGACACCAGTATTCCAGATTCTATTACAGACCTCAGTCTGGCTCTGCTAGTGATGCTGACACCAGTATCCTTACAGACCTCAGTCTGGCTCTGCTAATGATATTGACACCAGTATCCCAGATTCTATTACAGGCCTCAGTCTGGCTCTGCTGGTGATGCTGACACCAGTATCCCAGATTCTATTACAGGCCTCAGTCTGGTTTAGCTAGTGATATTGACACCAGTATCCCAGATTCTATTACAGACCTCAGTCTGGCTCTGCTAGTGATGCTGACACCAGTATCCCAGATTATATTATAGACCTCAGTCTGGCTCTGCTAGTGATGCTGACACCAGTATCCCAGATTCTATTACAGGCCTCAATCTGGCTCTGCTAGTGATGCTGACACTAGTATCCTTACAGACCTCAGTCTGGCTCTGCTAGTGATGCTGAAACCAGTATCCTGGATTCTATTACAGGCCTCAGTCTGGTTTAGCTAGTGATATTGACACCAGTATCCCAGATTCTATTACAGACCTCAGTCAGGCTCTGCTAGTGATGCTGACACCAGTATCCCAGATTCTATTACAGGCCTCAGTCTGGTTTAGCTAGTGATGCTGACACCAGTATCCCAGATTCTATTACAGACCTCAGTCTGGCTCTGCTAGTGATGCTGACACCAGTATCCTTACAGACCTCAGTCTGGCTCTGCTAGTGATATTGACACCAGTATCCCAGATTCTATTACAGGCCTCAGTCTGGCTCTGCTAGTGATGCTCACACCAGTATCCCAGATTCTATTACAGGCCTCAGTCTGGTTTAGCTAGTGATATTGACACCAGTATCCCAGATTCTATTACAGGCCTCAGTCTGGCTCTGCTAGTGATGCTGACACCAGTATCCCAGATTCTATTACAGACCTCAGTCTGGCTCTGCTAGTGATGCTGACACCAGTATCCCAGATTCTATTACAGACCTCAGTCTGGTTTAGCTAGTGATATTGACACCAGTATCCCAGATTCTATTACAGACCTCAGTCTGCCTCTGCTGGTGATGCTGACACCAGTATCCCAGATTCTATTACAGGCCTCAGTCCGGCTCTGCTAGTGATGCTGACACCAGTATCCCAGATTTTATTACAGGCCTCAGTCTGGCTCTGCCAGTGATGCTGATACCAGTATCCCAGATTCTATTACAGGCCTCAGTCTGGTTTATCTAGTGATATTGACACCAGTATCCCAGATTCTATTACAGACCTCAGTCTGGCTCTGCTAGTGATGCTGACACCAGTATCCCAGATTCTATTACAGGCCTCAGTCTGGCTCTGCCAGTGATGCTGACACCAGTATCCCAGATTCTATTACAGGCCTCAGTCTGGTTTAGCTAGTGATATTGACACCAGTATCCCAGATTCTATTACAGACCTCAGTCTGGCTCTGCTAGTGATGCTGACACCAGTATCCCATATTCTATTACAGGCTTCAGTCTGGATCTGCTAGTGATGCTGACACCAGTATCCCAGATTCTATTACAGGCCTCAGTCTGGCTCTGCTAGTGATGCTGACACCAGTATCCCAGATTATATTACAGACCTCAGTCTGGCTCTGCTAGTGATGCTGACACCAGTATCCCAGATTCTATTACAGGCCTCAATCTGGCTCTGCTAGTGATGCTGACACTAGTATCCTTACAGACCTCAGTCTGGCTCTGCTAGTGATGCTGAAACCAGTATCCTGGATTCTATTACAGGCCTCAGTCTGGTTTAGCTAGTGATATTGATACCAGTATCCCAGATTCTATTACAGGTCTCAGTCTGGTTTAGCTAGTGATGCTGACACCAGTATCCCAGATTCTATTACAGACCTCAGTCTGGCTCTGCTAGTGATGCTGACACCAGTATCCTTACAGGCCTCAGTCTGGCTCTGCTAGTGATGCTGACACCAGTATCCCAGATTCTATTACAGGCCTCAGTCTGGCTCTGCTAGTGATGCTGACACCAGTATCCTTGCAGACCTCAGTCTGTCTCTGCTAGTGATGCTGAAACCAGTATCCTGGATTCTATTACAGGCCTCAGTCTGGTTTAGCTAGTGATGCTGACACCAGTATCCCAGATTCTATTACAGGCCTCAGTCTGGTTTAGCTAGTGATGCTGACACCAGTATCCCAGATTATATTACAGACCTCAGTCTGGCTCTGCTAGTGATGCTGACACCAGTATCCTTACAGACCTCAGTCTGGCTCTGCTAGTGATATTGACACCAGTATCCCAGATTCTATTACAGGCCTCAGTCTGGCTCTGCTGGGGATGCTGACACCAGTATTCCAGATTCTATTACAGGCCTCAGTCTGGTTTAGCTAGTGATATTAACACCAGTATCCCAGATTCTATTACAGGCCTCAGTCTGGTTTAGCTAGTGATATTAACACCAGTATCCCAGATTCTATTACAGGCCTCAGTCTGGCTCTGCTAGTGATGCTGACACCAGTATCCCAGATTCTATTACAGACCTCAGTCTGGCTCTGCTAGTGATGCTGACACCAGTATCCCAGATTCTATTACAGACCTCAGTCGGGTTTAGCTAGTGATATTGACACCAGTATCCCAGATTCTATTACAGACCTCAGTCTGGCTCTGCTGGTGATGCTGACACCAGTATCCCAGATTCTATTACAGGCCTCAGTCCGGCTCTGCTAGTGATGCTGACACCAGTATCCCAGATTTTATTACAGGCCTCAGTCTGGCTCTGCTAGTGATGCTGATACCAGTATCCCAGATTCTATTACAGGCCTCAGTCTGGTTTATCTAGTTATATTGACACCAGTATCCCAGATTCTATTACAGACCTCAGTCTGGCTCTGCTAGTGATGCTGACACCAGTATCCCAGATTCTATTACAGGCCTTAGTCTGGCTCTGCTAGTGATGCTGACACCAGTATCCCAGATTCTATTACAGGCCTCAGTCTGGTTTAGCTAGTGATATTGACACCTGTATCCCAGATTCTATTACAAGACCTCAGTCTGGCTCTGCTAGTGATGCTGACACCAGTATCCCATATTCTATTACAGGCTTCAGTCTGGATCTGCTAGTGATGCTGACACCAGTATCCCAGATTCTATTACAGGCCTCAGTCTGGTTTAGCTAGTGATATTGACACCAGTATCCCAGATTCTATTACAGGCCTCAGTCTGGCTCTGCTAGTGATGCTGACACCAGTATCCCAGATTCTATTACAGACCTCAGTCTGGCTCTGCTAGTGATGCTGACACCAGTATCCCAGATTCTATTACAGGCCTCAATCTGGCTCTGCTAGTGATGCTGACACCAGTATCCTTACAGACCTCAGTCTGGCTCTGCTAGTGATGCTGAAACCAGTATCCTGGATTCTATTACAGGCCTCAGTCTGGTTTAGCTAGTGATATTGATACCAGTATCCCAGATTCTATTACAGGCCTCAGTCGGGTTTAGCTAGTGATGCTGACACCAGTATCCAAGATTCTATTACAGACCTCAGTCTGGCTCTGCTAGTAATTCTGACACCAGTATCCCAGATTCTTTTACAGGCCTCAGTATCGGTCTGCTAGTGATGCTGACACCAGTATCCTTACAGACCTCAGTCTGGCTCTGCTAGTGATGCTGAAACCAGTATCCTGGATTCTATTACAGTGCTCAGTCTGGTTTAATTAGTGATGCTGACACCAGTATCCCAGATTCTATTACAGGCCTCAGTCTGGTTTAGCTAGTGATGCTGACACCAGTATCCCAGATTCTATTACAGACCTCAGTCTGGCTCTGCTAGTGATGCTGACACCAGTATCCTTACAGACCTCAGTCTGGCTCTGCTAGTGATATTGACACCAGTATCCCAGATTCTATTACAGGCCTCAGTCTGGCTCTGCTAGTGATGCTCACACCAGTATCCCAGATTCTATTACAGGCCTCAGTCTGGTTTAGCTAGTGATATTGACACCAGTATCCCAGATTCTATTACAGGCCTCAGTCTGGCTCTGCTAGTGATGCTGACACCAGTATCCCAGATTCTATTACAGACCTCAGTCTGGCTCTGCTAGTGATGCTGACACCAGTATCCCAGATTCTATTACAGACCTCAGTCTGGTTTAGCTAGTGATATTGACACCAGTATCCCAGATTCTATTACAGACCTCAGTCTGCCTCTGCTGGTGATGCTGACACCAGTATCCCAGATTCTATTACAGGCCTCAGTCCGGCTCTGCTAGTGATGCTGACACCAGTATCCCAGATTTTATTACAGGCCTCAGACTGGCTCTGCCAGTGATGCTGATACCAGTATCCCAGATTCTATTACAGGCCTCAGTCTGGTTTATCTAGTGATATTGACACCAGTATCCCAGATTCTATTACAGACCTCAGTCTGGCTCTGCTAGTGATGCTGACACCAGTATCCCAGATTCTATTACAGGCCTCAGTCTGGCTCTGCCAGTGATGCTGACACCAGTATCCCAGATTCTATTACAGGCCTCAGTCTGGTTTAGCTAGTGATATTGACACCAGTATCCCAGATTCTATTACAGACCTCAGTCTGGCTCTGCTAGTGATGCTGACACCAGTATCCCATATTCTATTACAGGCTTCAGTCTGGATCTGCTAGTGATGCTGACACCAGTATCCCAGATTCTATTACAGGCCTCAGTCTGGTTTAGCTACTGATATTGACACCAATATCCCAGATTCTATTACAGGCCTCAGTCTGGCTCTGCTAGTGATGCTGACACCAGTATCCCAGATTCTATAACAGACCTCAGTCTGGCTCTGCTAGTGATGCTGACACCAGTATCCCAGATTCTATTACAGGCCTCAATCTGGCTCTGCTAGTGATGCTGACACCAGTATCCTTACAGACCTCAGTATGGCTCTGCTAGTGATGCTGAAACCAGTATCCTGGATTCTATTACAGGCCTCAGTCTGGTTTAGCTAGTGATATTGATACCAGTATGCCAGATTCTATTACAGGCCTCAGTCTGGCTCTGCTAGTGATGCTGACACCAGTATCCCAGATTCTATTACAGACCTCAGTCGGGTTTAGCTAGTGATATTGACACCAGTATCCCAGATTCTATTGCAGACCTCAGTCTGGCTCTGCTGGACATGCTGACACCAGTATCCCAGATTCTATTACAGGCCTCAGTCCGGCTCTGCTAGTGATGCTGACACCAGTATCCCAGATTTTATTACAGGCCTCAGTCTGGCTCTGCTAGTGATGCTGACACCAGTATCCCAGATTCTATTACAGGCCTCCGTCTGGTTTATCTAGTGGTATTGACACCAGTATCCCAGATTCTATTACAGACCTCAGTCTGGCTCTGCTAGTGATGCTGACACCAGTATCCCAGATTCTATTACAGGCCTCAGTCTGGCTCTGCTAGTGATGCTGACACCAGTATCCCAGATTCTATTACAGGCCTCAGTCTGGTTTAGCTAGTGATATTGACACCAGTATCCCAGATTCTATTACAGACCTCAGTCTGGCTCTGCTAGTGATGCTGACACCAGTATCCCATATTCTATTACAGGCTTCACTCAGGATCTGCTAGTGATGCTGACACCAGTATCCCAGATTCTATTACAGGCCTCAGTCTGGTTTAGCTAGTGATATTGACACCAGTATCCCAGATTCTATTACAGACCTCAGTCTGGCTCTGCTAGTGATGCTGACACCAGTATCCCAGATTCTATTACAGGCCTCAATCTGGCTCTGCTAGTGATGCTGACACCAGTATCCTTACAGACCTCAGTCTGGCTCTGCTAGTGATGCTGAAACCAGTATCCTTGATTCTATTACAGGCCTCAATCTGGTTTAGCTAGTGATATTGATACCAGTATCCCAGATTCTATTACATGTCTCAGTCTGGTTTAGCTAGTGGTGCTGACACCAGTATCCCAGATTCTATTACAGACCTCAGTCTGGCTCTTCTAGTAATGCTGACACCAGTATCCCAGATTCTATTACAGGCCTCAGTATGGCTCTGCTAGTGATGCTGACACCAGTATCCTTCCAGACCTAAGTCTGTCTCAGCTAGTGATGCTGACACCAGTATCCCAGATTCTATTACAGGCCTCAATCTGGCTCTGCTAGTGATGCTGACACCAGTATCCCTGACACTATTACAGGCCTCAATCTGGCTCTGCTAGTGATGCTGACACCAGTATCCTTACAGACCTCAGTTTGGCTCTGCTAGTGATGCTGAAACCAGTATCCTGGATTCTATTACAGGCCTCAGTCTGGTTTAGCTAGTGATGCTGACACCAGTATCCCAGATTCTATTACAGGCCTCAGTCTGGTTTAGCTAGTGATGCTGACACCAGTATCCCAGATTCTATTACAGACCTCAGTCTGGCTCTGCTAGTGATGCTAACACCAGTATCCTTACAGACCTCAGTATGGCTCTGCTAGTGATATTGACACCAGTATCCCAGATTCTATTACAGGCCTCAGTCTGGCTCTGCTGGTGATGCTGACACCAGTATCCCAGATTCGATTACAGGCCTCAGTCTGGTTTAGCTAGTGATATTGACACCAGTATCCCAGATAATATTACAGGCCTCAGTCTGGCTCTGCTAGTGATGCTGACACCAGTATCCCAGATTCTATTACAGACCTCAGTCTGGCTCTGCTAGTGATGCTGACACCAGTATCCCAGATTCTATTACAGACCTCAGTCTGGTTTAGCTAGTGATATTGACACCAGTATCCCATATTCTATTACAGACCTCAGTCTGGCTCTGCTGGTGATGCTGACACCAGTATCCCAGATTCTATTACAGGCCTCAGTCCGGCTCTGCTAGTGATGTTGACACCAGTATCCCAGATTTTATTACAGGCCTCAGTCTGGCTCTGCTAGTGATGCTGATACCAGTATCCCAGATTCTATTACAGGCCTCAGTCTGGTTTAGCTTGTGATATTGACACCAGTATCGCAGATTCTATTATAGACCTCAGTCTGGCTCTGCTTGTGATGCTGACACCAGTATGCCAGATTCTATTACAAGCCTCAGTCTGGTTTAGCTAGTGATATTGACACCAGTATCCCAGATTCTATTACAGACCTCAGTCTGGCTCTGCTAGTGATGCTGACACCAGTATCCCATATTCTATTACAGGCCTCAGTCTGGATCTGCTACCAGTATCCCAGATTCTATTACAGGCATCAGTCTGGCTCTGATGATGATGCTGACACCAGTATCTTTGCAGACCTCAATCTGGCTCTGCTAGTGATGCTTACACCAGTATCCCAGATTCTATTACAGGCCTCAGTCTGGCTCTGCTAGTGATGCCGACACCAGTATCCCAGATTCTATTACAGACCTCAGTCTGGTTTAGCTAGTGATATTGATAAAAGTATCCCAGACTCTATTACAGGCCTCAGTCCGGCTCTGCTAGTGATGCTGACACCAGTATCCCAGATTCTATTACAGGCCTCAATCTGGCTCTGCTAGTGATGCTGACACCAGTATCCTTACAGACCTCAGTCTGGCTCTGCTAGTGATGATGAAACCAGTATCCTGGATTCTATTACAGGCCTCAGTCTGGTTTAGCTAGTGATATTGATACCAGTATCCCAGATTCTATTACAGACCTCAGTCTGGATTAGCTAGTGATGCTGACACCAGTATCCCAGATTCTATTACAGACCTCAGTCTGGCTCTCCTAGTGATGCTGACACCAGTATCCCAGATTCTATTACAGGCCTCAGTCTGGCTCTGCTAGTGATGCTGACACCAGTATCCTTGCAGACCTCAGTCTGTCTCTGCTAGTGATGCTGACACCAGTATCCCAGATTCTATTACAGGCCTCAATCTGGCTCTGCTAGTGATGCTGACACCAGTATCCTTACAGACCTCAGTCTGGCTCTGCTAGTGATGCTGAAACCAGTATCCTGGATTCTATTACAGGCCTCAGTCTGGTTTAGCTAGTGATGCTGACACCAGTATCCCAGATTCTATTACAGGCCTCAGTCTGGTTTAGCTAGTGATGCTGACACCAGTATTCCAGATTCTATTACAGACCACAGTCTGGCTCTGCTAGTGATGCTGACACCAGTATCCTTACAGACCTCAGTCTGGCTCTGCTAATGATATTGACACCAGTATCCCAGATTCTATTACAGGCCTCAGTCTGGCTCTGCTGGTGATGCTGACACCAGTATCCCAGATTCTATTACAGGCCTCAGTCTGGTTTAGCCAGTGATATTGACACCAGTATCCCAGATTCTATTACAGACCTCAGTCTGGCTCTGCTAGTGATGCTGACACCAGTATCCCAGATTATATTACAGACCTCAGTCTGGCTCTGCTAGTGATGCTGACACCAGTATCCCAGATTCTATTACAGGCCTCAATCTGGCTCTGCTAGTGATGCTGACACTAGTATCCTTACAGACCTCAGTCTGGCTCTGCTAGTGATGCTGAAACCAGTATCCTGGATTCTATTACAGGCCTCAGTCTGGTTTAGCTAGTGATATTGATACCAGTATCCCAGATTCTATTACAGGTCTCAGTCTGGTTTAGCTAGTGATGCTGACACCAGTATCCCAGATTCTATTACAGACCTCAGTCTGGCTCTGCTAGTGATGCTGACACCAGTATCCTTACAGGCCTCAGTCTGGCTCTGGTAGTGATGCTGACAGCAGTATCCCAGATTCTATTACAGGCCTCAGTCTGGCTCTGCTAGTGATGCTGACACCAGTATCCTTGCAGACCTCAGTCTGTCTCTGCTAGTGATGCTGAAACCAGTATCCTGGATTCTATTACAGGCCTCAGTCTGGTTTAGCTAGTGATGCTGACACCAGTATCCCAGATTCTATTACAGGCCTCAGTCTGGTTTAGCTAGTGATGCTGACACCAGTATCCCAGATTATATTACAGACCTCAGTCTGGCTCTGCTAGTGATGCTGACACCAGTATCCTTACAGACCTCAGTCTGGCTCTGCTAGTGATATTGACACCAGTATCCCAGATTCTATTACAGGCCTCAGTCTGGCTCTGCTGGGGATGCTGACACCAGTATCCCAGATTCTATTACAGGCCTCAGTCTGGGTTAGCTAGTGATATTAACACCAGTATTCCAGATTCTATTACAGGCCTCAGTCTGGCTCTGCTAGTGATGCTGACACCAGTATCCCAGATTCTATTACAGACCTCAGTCTGGCTCTGCTAGTGATGCTGACACCAGTATCCCAGATTCTATTACAGACCTCAGTCGGGTTTAGCTAGTGATATTGACACCAGTATCCCAGATTCTATTACAGACCTCAGTCTGGCTCTGCTGGTGATGCTGACACCAGTATCCCAGATTCTATTACAGGCCTCAGTCCAGCTCTGCTAGTGATGCTGACACCAGTATCCCAGATTTTATTACAGGCCTCAGTCTGGCTCTGCTAGTGATGCTGATACCAGTATCCCAGATTCTTTTACAGGCCTCAGTCTGGTTTATCTAGTTATATTGACACCAGTATCCCAGATTCTATTACAGACCTCAGTCTGGCTCTGCTAGTGATGCTGACACCAGTATCCCAGATTCTATTACAGGCCTCAGTATCGGTCTGCTAGTGATGCTGACACCAGTATCCTTACAGACCTCAGTCTGGCTCTGCTAGTGATGCTGAAACCAGTATCCTGGATTCTATTACAGTCCTCAGTCTGGTTTAATTAGTGATGCTGACACCAGTATCCCAGATTCTATTACAGGCCTCAGTCTGGTTTAGCTAGTGATGCTGACACCAGTATCCCAGATTCTATTACAGACCTCAGTCTGGCTCTGCTAGTGATGCTGACACCAGTATCCTTACAGACCTCAGTCTGGCTCTGCTAGTGATATTGACACCAGTATCCCAGATTATATTACAGGCCTCAGTCTGGCTCTGCTAGTGATGCTGACACCAGTATCCCAGATTCTATTACAGGCCTCAGTCTGGTTTAGCTAGTGATATTGCCACCAGTATCCCAGATTCTATTACAGGCCTCAGTCTGGCTCTGCTAGTGATGCTGACACCAGTATCCCAGATTCTATTACAGACCTCAGTCTGGCTCTGCTAGTGATGCTGACACCAGTATCCCAGATTCTATTACAGACCTCAGTCTGGTTTAGCTAGTGATATTGACACCAGTATCCCAGATTCTATTACAGACCTCAGTCTGCCTCTGCTGGTGATGCTGACACCAGTATCCCAGATTCTATTACAGGCCTCAGTCCTGCTCTGCTAGTGATGCTGACACCAGTATCCCAGATTTTATTACAGGCCTCAGTCTGGCTCTGCCAGTGATGCTGATACCAGTATCCCAGATTCTATTACAGGCCTCAGTCTGGTTTATCTAGTTATATTGACACCAGTATCCCAGATTCTATTACAGACCTCAGTCTGGCTCTGCTAGTGATGCTGACACCAGTATCCCAGATTCTATTACAGGCCTTAGTCTGGCTCTGCTAGTGATGCTGACACCAGTATCCCAGATTCTATTACAGGCCTCAGTCTGGTTTAGCTAGTGATATTGACACCTGTATCCCAGATTCTATTACAAGACCTCAGTCTGGCTCTGCTAGTGATGCTGACACCAGTATCCCATATTCTATTACAGGCTTCAGTCTGGATCTGCTAGTGATGCTGACACCAGTATCCCAGATTCTATTACAGGCCTCAGTCTGGTTTAGCTAGTGATATTGACACCAGTATCCCAGATTCTATTACAGGCCTCAGTCTGGCTCTGCTAGTGATGCTGACACCAGTATCCCAGATTCTATTACAGACCTCAGTCTGGCTCTGCTAGTGATGCTGACACCAGTATCCCAGATTCTATTACAGGCCTCAATCTGGCTCTGCTAGTGATGCTGACACCAGTATCCTTACAGACCTCAGTCTGGCTCTGCTAGTGATGCTGAAACCAGTATCCTGGATTCTATTACAGGCCTCAGTCTGGTTTAGCTAGTGATATTGATACCAGTATCCCAGATTCTATTACAGGCCTCAGTCGGGTTTAGCTAGTGATGCTGACACCAGTATCCAAGATTCTATTACAGACATCAGTCTGGCTCTGCTAGTAATTCTGACACCAGTATCCCAGATTCTTTTACAGGCCTCAGTATCGGTCTGCTAGTGATGCTGACACCAGTATCCTTACAGACCTCAGTCTGGCTCTGCTAGTGATGCTGAAACCAGTATCCTGGATTCTATTACAGTGCTCAGTCTGGTTTAATTAGTGATGCTGACACCAGTATCCCAGATTCTATTACAGGCCTCAGTCTGGTTTAGCTAGTGATGCTGACACCAGTATCCCAGATTCTATTACAGACCTCAGTCTGGCTCTGCTAGTGATGCTGACACCAGTATCCTTACAGACCTCAGTCTGGCTCTGCTAGTGATATTGACACCAGTATCCCAGATTCTATTACAGGCCTCAGTCTGGCTCTGCTAGTGATGCTCACACCAGTATCCCAGATTCTATTACAGGCCTCAGTCTGGTTTAGCTAGTGATATTGACACCAGTATCCCAGATTCTATTACAGGCCTCAGTCTGGCTCTGCTAGTGATGCTGACACCAGTATCCCAGATTCTATTACAGACCTCAGTCTGGCTCTGCTAGTGATGCTGACACCAGTATCCCAGATTCTATTACAGACCTCAGTCTGGTTTAGCTAGTGATATTGACACCAGTATCCCAGATTCTATTACAGACCTCAGTCTGCCTCTGCTGGTGATGCTGACACCAGTATCCCAGATTCTATTACAGGCCTCAGTCCGGCTCTGCTAGTGATGCTGACACCAGTATCCCAGATTTTATTACAGGCCTCAGTCTGGCTCTGCCAGTGATGCTGATACCAGTATCCCAGATTCTATTACAGGCCTCAGTCTGGTTTATCTAGTGATATTGACACCAGTATCCCAGATTCTATTACAGACCTCAGTCTGGCTCTGCTAGTGATGCTGACACCAGTATCCCAGATTCTATTACAGGCCTCAGTCTGGCTCTGCCAGTGATGCTGACACCAGTATCCCAGATTCTATTACAGGCCTCAGTCTGGTTTAGCTAGTGATATTGACACCAGTATCCCAGATTCTATTACAGACCTCAGTCTGGCTCTGCTAGTGATGCTGACACCAGTATCCCATATTCTATTACAGGCTTCAGTCTGGATCTGCTAGTGATGCTGACACCAGTATCCCAGATTCTATTACAGGCCTCAGTCTGGTTTAGCTACTGATATTGACACCAATATCCCAGATTCTATTACAGGCCTCAGTCTGGCTCTGCTAGTGATGCTGACACCAGTATCCCAGATTCTATAACAGACCTCAGTCTGGCTCTGCTAGTGATGCTGACACCAGTATCCCAGATTCTATTACAGGCCTCAATCTGGCTCTGCTAGTGATGCTGACACCAGTATCCTTACAGACCTCAGTATGGCTCTGCTAGTGATGCTGAAACCAGTATCCTGGATTCTATTACAGGCCTCAGTCTGGTTTAGCTAGTGATATTGATACCAGTATGCCAGATTCTATTACAGGCCTCAGTCTGGCTCTGCTAGTGATGCTGACACCAGTATCCCAGATTCTATTACAGACCTCAGTCGGGTTTAGCTAGTGATATTGACACCAGTATCCCAGATTCTATTGCAGACCTCAGTCTGGCTCTGCTGGACATGCTGACACCAGTATCCCAGATTCTATTACAGGCCTCAGTCCGGCTCTGCTAGTGATGCTGACACCAGTATCCCAGATTTTATTACAGGCCTCAGTCTGGCTCTGCTAGTGATGCTGACACCAGTATCCCAGATTCTATTACAGGCCTCCGTCTGGTTTATCTAGTGGTATTGACACCAGTATCCCAGATTCTATTACAGACCTCAGTCTGGCTCTGCTAGTGATGCTGACACCAGTATCCCAGATTCTATTACAGGCCTCAGTCTGGCTCTGCTAGTGATGCTGACACCAGTATCCCAGATTCTATTACAGGCCTCAGTCTGGTTTAGCTAGTGATATTGACACCAGTATCCCAGATTCTATTACAGACCTCAGTCTGGCTCTGCTAGTGATGCTGACACCAGTATCCCATATTCTATTACAGGCTTCACTCAGGATCTGCTAGTGATGCTGACACCAGTATCCCAGATTCTATTACAGGCCTCAGTCTGGTTTAGCTAGTGATATTGACACCAGTATCCCAGATTCTATTACAGACCTCAGTCTGGCTCTGCTAGTGATGCTGACACCAGTATCCCAGATTCTATTACAGGCCTCAATCTGGCTCTGCTAGTGATGCTGACACCAGTATCCTTACAGACCTCAGTCTGGCTCTGCTAGTGATGCTGAAACCAGTATCCTTGATTCTATTACAGGCCTCAATCTGGTTTAGCTAGTGATATTGATACCAGTATCCCAGATTCTATTACATGTCTCAGTCTGGTTTAGCTAGTGGTGCTGACACCAGTATCCCAGATTCTATTACAGACCTCAGTCTGGCTCTTCTAGTAATGCTGACACCAGTATCCCAGATTCTATTACAGGCCTCAGTATGGCTCTGCTAGTGATGCTGACACCAGTATCCTTCCAGACCTAAGTCTGTCTCAGCTAGTGATGCTGACACCAGTATCCCAGATTCTATTACAGGCCTCAATCTGGCTCTGCTAGTGATGCTGACACCAGTATCCCTGACACTATTACAGGCCTCAATCTGGCTCTGCTAGTGATGCTGACACCAGTATCCTTACAGACCTCAGTTTGGCTCTGCTAGTGATGCTGAAACCAGTATCCTGGATTCTATTACAGGCCTCAGTCTGGTTTAGCTAGTGATGCTGACACCAGTATCCCAGATTCTATTACAGGCCTCAGTCTGGTTTAGCTAGTGATGCTGACACCAGTATCCCAGATTCTATTACAGACCTCAGTCTGGCTCTGCTAGTGATGCTAACACCAGTATCCTTACAGACCTCAGTATGGCTCTGCTAGTGATATTGACACCAGTATCCCAGATTCTATTACAGGCCTCAGTCTGGCTCTGCTGGTGATGCTGACACCAGTATCCCAGATTCTATTACAGGCCTCAGTCTGGTTTAGCTAGTGATATTGACACCAGTATCCCAGATAATATTACAGGCCTCAGTCTGGCTCTGCTAGTGATGCTGACACCAGTATCCCAGATTCTATTACAGACCTCAGTCTGGCTCTGCTAGTGATGCTGACACCAGTATCCCAGATTCTATTACAGACCTCAGTCTGGTTTAGCTAGTGATATTGACACCAGTATCCCATATTCTATTACAGACCTCAGTCTGGCTCTGCTGGGGATGCTGACACCAGTATCCCAGATTCTATTACAGGCCTCAGTCCGGCTCTGCTAGTGATGTTGACACCAGTATCCCAGATTTTATTACAGGCCCCAGTCTGGCTCTGCTAGTGATGCTGATACCAGTATCCCAGATTCTATTACAGGCCTCAGTCTGGTTTAGCTTGTGATATTGACACCAGTATCGCAGATTCTATTATAGACCTCAGTCTGGCTCTGCTTGTGATGCTGACACCAGTATGCCAGATTCTATTACAAGCCTCAGTCTGGTTTAGCTAGTGATATTGACACCAGTATCCCAGATTCTATTACAGACCTCAGTCTGGCTCTGCTAGTGATGCTGACACCAGTATCCCATATTCTATTACAGGCCTCAGTCTGGATCTGCTACCAGTATCCCAGATTCTATTACAGGCATCAGTCTGGCTCTGATGATGATGCTGACACCAGTATCTTTGCAGACCTCAATCTGGCTCTGCTAGTGATGCTTACACCAGTATCCCAGATTCTATTACAGGCCTCAGTCTGGCTCTGCTAGTGATGCCGACACCAGTATCCCAGATTCTATTACAGACCTCAGTCTGGTTTAGCTAGTGATATTGATAAAAGTATCCCAGACTCTATTACAGGCCTCAGTCCGGCTCTGCTAGTGATGCTGACACCAGTATCCCAGATTCTATTACAGGCCTCAATCTGGCTCTGCTAGTGATGCTGACACCAGTATCCTTACAGACCTCAGTCTGGCTCTGCTAGTGATGATGAAACCAGTATCCTGGATTCTATTACAGGCCTCAGTCTGGTTTAGCTAGTGATATTGATACCAGTATCCCAGATTCTATTACAGACCTCAGTCTGGATTAGCTAGTGATGCTGACACCAGTATCCCAGATTCTATTACAGACCTCAGTCTGGCTCTCCTAGTGATGCTGACACCAGTATCCCAGATTCTATTACAGGCCTCAGTCTGGCTCTGCTAGTGATGCTGACACCAGTATCCTTGCAGACCTCAGTCTGTCTCTGCTAGTGATGCTGACACCAGTATCCCAGATTCTATTACAGGCCTCAATCTGGCTCTGCTAGTGATGCTGACACCAGTATCCTTACAGACCTCAGTCTGGCTCTGCTAGTGATGCTGAAACCAGTATCCTGGATTCTATTACAGGCCTCAGTCTGGTTTAGCTAGTGATGCTGACACCAGTATCCCAGATTCTATTACAGGCCTCAGTCTGGTTTAGCTAGTGATGCTGACACCAGTATTCCAGATTCTATTACAGACCTCAGTCTGGCTCTGCTAGTGATGCTGACACCAGTATCCTTACAGACCTCAGTCTGGCTCTGCTAATGATATTGACACCAGTATCCCAGATTCTATTACAGGCCTCAGTCTGGCTCTGCTGGTGATGCTGACACCAGTATCCCAGATTCTATTACAGGCCTCAGTCTGGTTTAGCCAGTGATATTGACACCAGTATCCCAGATTCTATTACAGACCTCAGTCTGGCTCTGCTAGTGATGCTGACACCAGTATCCCAGATTATATTACAGACCTCAGTCTGGCTCTGCTAGTGATGCTGACACCAGTATCCCAGATTCTATTACAGGCCTCAATCTGGCTCTGCTAGTGATGCTGACACTAGTATCCTTACAGACCTCAGTCTGGCTCTGCTAGTGATCCTGAAACCAGTATCCTGGATTCTATTACAGGCCTCAGTCTGGTTTAGCTAGTGATATTGATACCAGTATCCCAGATTCTATTACAGGTCTCAGTCTGGTTTAGCTAGTGATGCTGACACCAGTATCCCAGATTCTATTACAGACCTCAGTCTGGCTCTGCTAGTGATGCTGACACCAGTATCCTTACAGGCCTCAGTCTGGCTCTGGTAGTGATGCTGACAGCAGTATCCCAGATTCTATTACAGGCCTCAGTCTGGCTCTGCTAGTGATGCTGACACCAGTATCCTTGCAGACCTCAGTCTGTCTCTGCTAGTGATGCTGAAACCAGTATCCTGGATTCTATTACAGGCCTCAGTCTGGTTTAGCTAGTGATGCTGACACCAGTATCCCAGATTCTATTACAGGCCTCAGTCTGGTTTAGCTAGTGATGCTGACACCAGTATCCCAGATTATATTACAGACCTCAGTCTGGCTCTGCTAGTGATGCTGACACCAGTATCCTTACAGACCTCAGTCTGGCTCTGCTAGTGATATTGACACCAGTATCCCAGATTCTATTACAGGCCTCAGTCTGGCTCTGCTGGGGATGCTGACACCAGTATCCCAGATTCTATTACAGGCCTCAGTCTGGGTTAGCTAGTGATATTAACACCAGTATCCCAGATTCTATTACAGGCCTCAGTCTGGCTCTGCTAGTGATGCTGACACCAGTATCCCAGATTCTATTACAGACCTCAGTCTGGCTCTGCTAGTGATGCTGACACCAGTATCCCAGATTCTATTACAGACCTCAGTCGGGTTTAGCTAGTGATATTGACACCAGTATCCCAGATTCTATTACAGACCTCAGTCTGGCTCTGCTGGTGATGCTGACCCCAGTATCCCAGATTCTATTACAGGCCTCAGTCCAGCTCTGCTAGTGATGCTGACACCAGTATCCCAGATTTTATTACAGGCCTCAGTCTGGCTCTGCTAGTGATGCTGATACCAGTATCCCAGATTCTATTACAGGCCTCAGTCTGGTTTATCTAGTTATATTGACACCAGTATCCCAGATTCTATTACAGACCTCAGTCTGGCTCTGCTAGTGATGCTGACACCAGTATCCCAGATTCTATTACAGGCCTCAGTATCGGTCTGCTAGTGATGCTGACACCAGTATCCTTACAGACCTCAGTCTGGCTCTGCTAGTGATGCTGAAACCAGTATCCTGGATTCTATTACAGTCCTCAGTCTGGTTTAATTAGTGATGCTGACACCAGTATCCCAGATTCTATTACAGGCCTCAGTCTGGTTTAGCTAGTGATGCTGACACCAGTATCCCAGATTCTATTACAGACCTCAGTCTGGCTCTGCTAGTGATGCTGACACCAGTATCCTTACAGACCTCAGTCTGGCTCTGCTAGTGATATTGACACCAGTATCCCAGATTATATTACAGGCCTCAGTCTGGCTCTGCTAGTGATGCTGACACCAGTATCCCAGATTCTATTACAGGCCTCAGTCTGGTTTAGCTAGTGATATTGACACCAGTATCCCAGATTCTATTACAGGCCTCAGTCTGGCTCTGCTAGTGATGCTGACACTAGTATCCCAGATTCTATTACAGACCTCAGTCTGGCTCTGCTAGTGATGCTGACACCAGTATCCCAGATTCTATTACAGACCTCAGTCTGGTTTAGCTAGTGATATTGACACCAGTATCCCAGATTCTATTACAGACCTCAGTCTGCCTCTGCTGGTGATGCTGACACCAGTATCCCAGATTCTATTACAGGCCTCAGTCCTGCTCTGCTAGTGATGCTGACACCAGTATCCCAGATTTTATTACAGGCCTCAGTCTGGCTCTGCCAGTGATGCTGATACCAGTATCCCAGATTCTATTACAGGCCTCAGTCTGGTTTATCTAGTGATATTGACACCAGTATCCCAGATTCTATTACAGACCTCAGTCTGGCTCTGCTAGTGATGCTGACACCAGTATCCCAGATTCTATTACAGGCCTCAGTCTGGCTCTGCTAGTGATGCTGACACCAGTATCCCACATTCTATTACAGGCCTCAGTCTGGTTTAGCTAGTGATATTGACACCAGTATCCCAGATTCTATTACAGACCTCAGTCTGGCTCTGGTAGTGATGCTGACACCAGTATCCCATATTCTATTACAGGCTTCAGTCTGGATCTGCTAGTGATGCTGACACCAGTATCCCAGATTCTATTACAGGACTCAGTCTGGTTTAGCTAGTGATATTGACACCAGTATCCCAGATTCTATTACAGGCCTCAGTCTGGCTCTGCTAGTGATGCTGACACCAGTATCCCAGATTCTATAACAGACCTCAGTCTGGCTCTGCTAGTGATGCTGACACCAGTATCCCAGATTCTATTACAGGCCTCAATCTGGCTCTGCTAGTGATGCTGACACCAGTATCCTTACAGACCTCAGTCTGGCTCTGCTAGTGATGCTGAAACCAGTATCCTGGATTCTATTACAGGCCTCAGTCTGGTTTAGCTAGTGATATTGATACCAATATCCCAGATTCTATTACAGGCCTCAGTCTGGCTCTGCTAGTGATGCTGACACCAGTATCCCAGATTCTATTACAGACCTCAGTCGGGTTTAGCTAGTGATATTGACACCAGTATCCCAGATTCTATTGCAGACCTCAGTCTGGCTCTGCTGGTCATGCTGACACCAGTATCCCAGATTCTATTACAGGCCTCAGTCCGGCTCTGCTAGTGATGCTGACACCAGTATCCCAGATTTTATTACAGGCCTCAGTCTGGCTCTGCTAGTGATGCTGACACCAGTATCCCAGATTCTATTACAGGCCTCCGTCTGGTTTATCTACTGGTATTGACACCAGTATCCCAGATTCTATTACAGACCTCAGTCTGGCTCTGCTAGTGATGCTGACACCAGTATCCCAGATTCTATTACAGGCCTCAGTCTGGCTCTGCTAGTGATGCTGACACCAGTATCCCAGATTCTATTACAGGCCTCAGTCTGGTTTAGCTAGTGATATTGACACCAGTATCCCAGATTCTATTACAGACCTCAGTCTGGCTCTGCTAGTGATGCTGACACCAGTATCCCATATTCTATTACAGGCTTCAGTCTGGATCTGCTAGTGATGCTGACACCAGTATCCCAGATTCTATAACAGGCCTCAGTCTGGTTTAGCTAGTGATATTGACACCAGTATCCCAGATTCTATTACAGGCCTCAGTCTGGCTCTGCTAGTGATGCTGACACCAGTATCCCAGATTCTATTACAGACCTCAGTCTGGCTCTGCTAGTGATGCTGACACCAGTATCCCAGATTCTATTACAGGCCTCAATCTGGCTCTGCTAGTGATGCTGACACCAGTATCCTTACAGACCTCAGTCTGGCTCTGCTAGTGATGCTGAAACCAGTATCCTGGATTCTATTACAGGCCTCAGTCTGGTTTAGCTAGTGATATTGATACCAGTATCCCAGATTCTATTACAGGCCTCAGTCGGGTTTAGCTAGTGATGCTGACACCAGTATCCCAGATTCTATTACAGACCTCAGTCTGGCTCTTCTAGTAATGCTGACACCAGTATCCCAGATTCTATTACAGGCCTCAGTATGGCTCTGCTAGTGATGCTGACACCAGTATCCTTGCAGACCTAAGTCTGTCTCAGCTAGTGATGCTGACACCAGTATCCCAGATTCTATTACAGGCCTCAATCTGGCTCTGCTAGTGATGCTGACACCAGTATCCCAGATTCTATTTCAGAACTCAGTGTGGCTCTGCTAGTGATGCTGACACCAGTATCCCAGATTCTATTACAGACCTCAGTCTGGCTCTGCTAGTGATGCTGACACCAGTATCCCAGACTCTATTACAGGCCTCAATCTGGCTCTGCTAGTGATGCTGACACCAGTATCCTTACAGACCTCAGTCTGGCTCTGCTAGTGATGCTGAAACCAGTATCCTGGATTCTATTACAGGCCTTAGTCTTGTTTAGCTAGTGATGCTGACACCAGTATCCCAGATTCTATTACAGGCCTCAGTCTGGTTTAGCTAGTGATGCTGACACCAGTATCCCAGATTCTATTACAGACCTCAGTCTGGCTCTGCTAGTGATGCTAACACCAGTATCCTTACAGACCTCAGTATGGCTCTGCTAGTGATATTGACACCAGTATGCCAGATTCTATTACAGGCCTCAGTCTGGCTCTGCTGGTGATGCTGACACCAGTATCCCAGATTCTATTACAGGCCTCAGTCTGGTTTAGCTAGTGATATTGACACCAGTATCCCAGATTCTATTACAGGCCTCAGTCTGGCTCTGCTAGTGATGCTGACACCAGTATCCCAGATTCTATTACAGACCTCAGTCTGGCTCTTCTAGTGATGCTGACACCAGTATCCCAGATTCTATTACAGGCCTCAGTCTGGCTCTGCTAGTGATGCTGACACTAGTATCCTTACAGACCTCAGTCTGGCTCTGCTGGTGATGCTGACACCAGTATCCCAGATTCTATTACAGGCCTCAGTCTGGTTTAGCTAGTGATATTGACACCAGTATCCCAGATTCTATTACAGACCTCAGTCTGGCTGAGCTAGTGATGCTGACACCAGTATCCCCGATTCTATTACAGGCCTCAGTCTGGCTCTGCTGGTGATGCTGACACCAGTATCCCAGATTCTATTACAGACCTCAGTCTGGCTCTGCTAGTGATGCTGACACCAGTATCCTTGCAGACCTCAGTCTGTCTCTGCTAGTGATGCTGACACCAGTATCCCAGATTCTATTACAGACCTCAGTCTGGCTCAGCTAGTGACACTGATGCCCGCATCGAGGACTCTATTACAGGGCTCTGTATGGCTCAGCCAGTGACACTGATGCCCTTCCTGCACATAAACAATCCTGCATGCAACACAGGCACCCATGCACCACGGTGCAAGGATGTCTGCATTGGCGCTAGGCAGCAGTTTGTGCACCCGCGCAGGCAGAGATCAGGAATGTGCCAAATTCCTTCCTTCTCCCTTTCATGCAGCGCAACAAGGTGGCTGGCTGCGTTGCATGAATACTCGCCCCTACATCCTCCCCCAACTTATACACAGACTTACTTCAGTGCATAGAGGAGGGGAGCGCCTCATGAGGTGTTATAGGGGACACGAGGCACAGCAGGGGTCCTTTCCTGTGCTTGAAACTTAAGTGTGTAGCAAAGTGTTTCATTCCCACTAAGCGAGGGTCGATTAGCTGATTTCACTCTGGATGGAATGACAACGGTTAAGAAGGTTTTATAACTACTTTGGTAGCAGTGCTTTGACCAGCCATCACTCCTGTGACTCTTGGGCGGGTGTGTTTAATGATGCAGCAAGGGTATTCTTCTGCGACCGATGTCTTGGTATTATAGATTGAGAGCTGAAATCTGGAAGCAAAATCAGCTGGGTCCCGGCCCTTGCCAATCTGATGAATTATCCTGAATTCTTAATATTGTAGATTAAGGCTACAGTTCTATTCTCAGGGGCATTTTGACCTTTGGATTTTCGAAGATGGTGAGTCGAGCCTCGTAGTCTGTAACAAAGATGAATAGTTCACTGTAGATAAAAAGGTGGAAGTGTTCACATGCCCTCACTACCTCAAGGATCTCTTACTTGCAAGTATGGCTTCTCACGGTGTGCGAGGCTACAGCTGCCATATATGATCACTCAATGTGGGGCTACCAGCTTAGTATCCCTACCGGCTTAGCATCCTCTAGGAAATTACCATCTTGCCTGGCATGTTACCCCCATGTCAGTTTGTTTTTGCCTGTCTCACTGGGATCCTGCTAGCCAGGGCCCAGTGCTCATAGTGAAAACCCTATGTTGTCAGTATGTTTGTAATGTGTCACTGGGGCCCTGCTAGTCAGGACCCCAGTGCTCATAAGTCTGTGGCCTATATGTGTTCCCTGTGTGGTTCCTAACTGTGTCACTGAGGATCTGCAAACCAGAACCTCAGTACTTATGCTCTCTCTGCTTTTTAAATTGTCACTGCAGGCTAGTGACCATTTTTAACAATTCTGATTAGAACACTGGAACACCCTTGAAATTCCCTAGTATATGGTACCTAGGTACCCAGGGTATTGGGGTTCCAGGAGATCCCTATTGGCTGCAACATTTCTTTTGCCACCCATAGGGAGCTCTGACAATTCTTACACAGGCCTGCCACTGAAGCCTGAGTGAAATAACGTCCATGTTATTTCACAGCCATTTTACACTGCACTTAAGTAACTTATAAGTCACCTATATGTCTAACCCTCACTTAGTGAAGGTTAGGTGCAAAGTTACTAGGAATGAGGGCACCCGGGCACTAGCCAAGGTACCCCCACATAGTTCAGGGCAATTTCCCCAGACTTTGTGAGTGCGGGGACACCATTACACGTGTGCACTACATATAGGTCAATACCTAGATGTAGCTTCACCATGGTAACTCCGAATATGGCCATGTAACATGTCTAAGATCATGGAATTGTTCTCCCATGCCAAATCTGGTATTGGGGTGCCAATCCCATGCATCCCCGGGGCTCCAGCATTGACCCCGGGTACTGCCAAACTAGCTCTCTGGGGTTTTCACTGCAGCTACCGCTGCTGCCAACCCACAGACAGGGTTCTGCCCTCCAGGGGTCTGGGCAGCCCAGTCCCAGGAAGGCAGAACAAAGGATTTCCTCTGAGAGAGGGTGTTACACCCTCTCCCTTTGGAAATAGGTGTAAAGGGCCTGAGAGGAGTAGCCTCTCCTGCCCTCTGGAAATGCTTTGAAGGGCATAGATGGTGCCCTCCTTGCATAAACCAGTCTACACCGGTTCAGGGATCTCCCAGCCTCTGCTCTGGCATGAAACTGGACAGAGGAAAGGGGAGTGACCATTGCCCTGTCCATCACCACCCCAGGGGTGGTGCCCAGAGCTCCTCCAGTGTGTCCCAGACCTCTGCCATCTTGAATGCAGAGGTGTGAGGGCATAGTGGAGACCTCTGAGTGGCCAGTGCCAGCAGGTAACGTCAGAAACCCCTCCTGATAGGTGGTTACCTGACTAGGTGGCCAATCCTCCTCTGAGGGCTATTTAGGGTCTCTCCTGTGGGTTTCTCATCAGATAACGAATGGAAAGCAAGGGCTCACCAGAGTTCCTCTGCATCTCCCTCTTCGACTTCTGCCAAGGATCGACCGCTGACTGCGCCAGGACACCTGCAAAACTGCAACAAAGTAACAAGAAGACTTCCAGCAACATTGTAGCTCCTAATCCTGCAGGCATTCTCGACTGTTTCCTGGTGGTGCATGCTCTGAGGGCTGTCTGCCTTCACCCTGCACTAGAAGCCAAGAAGAAATCTCCTGTGGGTAGACAGAATCTTCCCCCTGCTAACGCAGGCACCAAACTTCTGCATCACCGGTCTTCTGGGTCCCCTCTCATCTCGAGGAGCGTGGTCCCTGGAACACAGGAGCTGGATTCAAGTGACCCCGACAGTCCAGTGGTCCTTCTGTCCAAATTTGGTGGAGGTAAGTCCTTGCCTCCCCTCGCCAGACAGTAATCCTGTGTACTGCATGATCTGCAGCTGCTAGGGCTTCTGTGCACTTTTGCAAGGAATCCTTTGTGCACAGCATAGCTCAGGTCCCCAGCACTCTGTCCTGCATTGCTCAACTCGCTGAGTTGACCACCGGCTTCGTGGGACCCTCCTTTGTAGTGTTGAGATGACTGCTATGCTCAGATTACTTGAACACCTGTTCAAGTGCTTCTGCGGGTGCTGCCTGCTTCTGCGTGGGCTCTCTGTATTGCTGATTGCCCCCTCTGTCTCCTCCTCCAAGGGGCGACCTCCTGGGCCAGACAGCACCCATTTTCTTCAACGATGACCTTTGCAGCTAGCAAGGCTTGTTTGCGGTCTTTCTGCGTGGAAACAACTCTGGGGGTTATTCCAACTTTGGAGGAGGTGGTAATCCGTCCCAAATGTGACGGATTTACCACCAGCCGTATTACGAGTTCCATAGGATATAATGGACTCGTAATACGGCTGGTGGTATATCCGTCACTTTACCGTCACTTTTGGGACGGATTACCACTTCCTCCAAAGTTGGAATAACCCCCTCTGTGTCCTCCAGCACGCCGTTGGACATCTTCTGTGCAAAGGAGAAGTTCATGGCACCTTCCGTTGTTGCAGAATCTTCAGCTTCTTCCACCCAGTGGCAGCCATTTTGCACCTTCATCCGGAGTTTAGTGGGCTCCTGCCCCCCGGACACTTTCGTGACTCTTGGATTTGGTCCCCTTCCTTTACAGGTACTCAGGTCCAGGAATCCGTCTTCAGTGCTCTGCACTCAGTTGTTGACTTTGCAGAATCTCCCATCACGACTTTAGTGTGTTTCTGGGGAAGTAGGGTAACTTTACTCCTACTTTCAGGGTCGTGGGGTACCTTGGACACCCTTAGTGTTTTCTTACACTCCCAGCGACCCTCTACACACTACACTAAACCAGGGGCCCCTAAGTGGTTCTCATTCCACTTTCTTAGTATATGTTTTGTGTTGTCCCAAGGCCTATTGCATCCTATTGTATTCCACAGAGTTTGCACTACTTTTCTAACTGTTCACTTATCTGACTTTGGTTTGTGTGTATATTTTGTGTATTTTACTTAGCTCCTAAGGGAGTATATCCTCTGAGATATTTCTGACACATTGTCACTACAATAAAGTACCTTTAATTTCAGTAACTCTGTGTATTGTGATTCTTATGATATAGTGCTATATGATATAAGTGGTATAGCAGGAGCTTTGCATGTCTCCTAGTTCAGCCTAAGCTGCTCTGCTATAGCTACCTCTATCAGCCTAAGCTGCTAGAACACTACTAATCTACTAATAAGGGATAACTGGACCTGGCACAAGGTGTAAGTACCATCAGGGACCCACTATAAGCCAGGCCAGCCTCCTACATTGGTGGTGCAGCAGTGGGATAAGTACTTGTAACTGCTTTACCACTTTGTAATTGGTGCTTTTCATAAGAAAAACATATACCAAATACTTAAAAATATAAACAGTTAACCTAAACAGTTTAACTTTCTGTCTTTAAACTTTCTAAAAAAGTTTCTGAAAAGTTTTTAAAGATTTTGAAAAGTTTGAAAACGTTTTTATCTTTTCTTTCAAAGTTTCTAAACTTTTTTCTCTCTGTCCTAAACCCTTTCTAACAATCATGTCTGCAGTAGAACTTACTCCCACAGTTGTCCAGGCAACCTATGGTAGTTTAAACTTTAAAAGTTTGAGGGGTCTCTGCATTGAAAGAGGTTTAAGCATTGGTAAGAACCCTACCAAAGATCTTCTCCTTAGCCTTCTCCTAGAAAGTGACCAGAACCAGTCTGGCCCATCCCAGGATCAGGAGATAGAGGAGAGGGGTACCCAGCAAGACTCAGAGGAGTCCCCTGAGGATCCTGGGGAGGGTTCATCCAAAGACCTGCCAACTAACAGACCATCTAGTGACACTGGTAGTGGGAGGGGGTCACACATTAGTAGGGCATCTTTCACCCCTAAAGGCCAGGTTACTAGAGTCCAGTCAGTTAGAGACAGGTCACACTCTGCCAATTCCCACATTTCTTCTGTGTCTCAGAATTCCCAAGTCTCCCACCCTGAGGATAACACTATGGAAAGAGAGCTCAGAAAGCTGAGGTTGGAAGAGGCCAGGCTGAAGCTAAGACAGCAACAGTTGGCCTTAGACAGGGAATCTCTAGATGTAGAGAGGGAAAGGCAGAGGTTGGGGTTAGTTCCCCATGGTGGTAGCAGCAGTGTTTTTTATAGCAATTCTGTAAGAGACAAAAGATTCCAGAAACCTGCATAAGATAGTCCCCCCTTACAAGGAGGGGGATGACATTAACAAGTGGTTTCCTGCACTTGAGAGGGCTTGTATGGCACAGTTGGTCCCTCAAAGGCAGTGGGCTGCTTTCTTGTGGCTGTCTTTCACTGGTAAGGGTAGGGATAGGCTCTTTACTGCCAGAGAAAGTGATGCTAATAATTGCAAAGTTTTGAAGGATGCACTCTTGGATGGATTTGGCTTAATCATTGAACAATACACGATTAGGCTCAGAGACACCAGAAAAGAGCCCTCTCAAGACTGGACAAACTTTGTAGACTGTTCAGTGAAGGCCTTGGAGGGTTGGTTACATGGCATTAAGGTGACTGACTATGAAAGCCTGTATAATCTAATCCTGAGAGAGCATATTTTGAACAATTGTGTGTCTGATTTGTTGCACCAGTACTTGGTAGACTCAGATCTGACCTCTCCCCAAGAATTGGGAAAAAAAGCAGACAAATGGGTCACAACAAGAGTGAACAGAAAAGTTCATAGAGGGGGTGACAAGGATGGCCAGAAGAAAGAAGGTAAGTCTTCTGACAAAAGTGGGGACAAAGATAAAAAAACATTCTGAGTCTTCATCAGGCCCATAAAAACCCTCTGGGGGTGGTGGGTCCAAATCCTCTTCCCACAATCAAAAGAAGCCATGGTGTTATTTATGTAAAGTAAAGGCCATTGGGCAAGTGATTCCACTTGTCCAAAGAAAAACACCAAGGCTTCCACTACCACAACCCCAACTGAAACCTCTAGTGTCCCTAGTAATAGCAGTGGTGGTGGGAAGTCTACTACAAATAGCCAATCTAAGGGTGTAGATGGGCTCACCATTGGTAGTGTAGTTGGGGTTGGTCTTGTTAGGGAGACCACAGTGGCTGTTTTAGTCTCTGATGGTGGTATTGGCTTTGCCACCTTGGTTGCTTGTCCCCTTAATATGGGTAAGTACAAGCA
Organism: Pleurodeles waltl; assembly: GCF_031143425.1. NCBI lineage: Eukaryota > Metazoa > Chordata > Amphibia > Caudata > Salamandridae > Pleurodeles > Pleurodeles waltl. The sequence goes on from NC_090436.1 coordinate 21,225,717, forward strand.
ACTTCCCCTAATAAACGGTGTTGAGGTTGAGGCCTACAGGGATACAGGTGCCAGTGTCACTATGGTGATTGAGAAACTGGTCCACCCTGATCAACACCTACTTGGTCAGCAGTACCAAGTGACTGATGCTCACAATAACACACTTAGCCGCCCCATGGCTGTTGTGAATCTCAACCGGTGGGGGGGTTACTGGTCCAAAGAAAGTTGTGGTAGCCACTGAATTACCTGTAGATTGCTTACTAGGCAATGATTTGGAGACATCAGCTTGGGCTGAAATAGAGTTGGAGGCTCATGCAGCAATGCTGGGCATTCATGAGCATATTTTTGCTTTGACAAGGGCTCAGGCCAAGAAGCAGAAAGGACAGGGAAACTTGGATCCTGGAACAATGGACCAAGTGCTCCCAAAAGCTAGGAGTAGAAAGGGTAAATCCTTGCCCACTATCCCTCCCTCACCAGAAGATTCCCCTTTTGAGGAACAGGAATCCTCTCCCTGTGCAGAACCTACACCAGATGAGCTGGTAGCAGACACTGCTGAGCTTTTGGGTGCCGGGGGCCTGCTAGGGACGAGCTGAGTGCGGCACAGCAGACCTGTCCCACACTAGAGGGTTTGAGACAGCAAGCTGTCAAACAGCAGAATGGGGATGTCACTGGTAGCCATAAGGTGCATTCGGAAGACAACCTCCTGTATACTGAGTCAAGGGACCCTAAACCTGGAGCTGCCAGGAGAGTGGTTATCCCTTTGCAGTATAGGGAGTTTCTTCTAACCTTGGCACATGACATTCCATTGGCTGGGTATTTGGGCCAGAGTAAAACTTGGGACAGACTTGTTGCATTGTTTCATGGGCCTCACATGTCAGAGGACACTAAAGAGTTTTGTCGTTACTGTGTGACCTGCCAAGCCAGTGGCAAGACTGGTGGCACACCTAAGGCCCCCTTAATCCCACTTCCTGTGCTTGGGGTGCCCTTTGAAAGGGTAGGGGTTGAGATAGTTGGCCCCCTTGACCCTCCAACTGCTTCAGGCAATAGATTCATCCTTGTGGTAGTGGACCATGCCAATAGGTATCCTGAAGCAATTGCCTTAAGGACCACTACAACTCCTGTAGTGGCAAAGGCCCTCCTAGGAATCTTTTCCAGGGTGAGCTTCCCTAAGGAAGTGGTGTCAGACAGAGGTAGTAACTTCATGTCTGCATACCTCTAAGCTATGTGAAAGGAGTGTGGTGTAACGTACAAGTTCACTACCCCTTATCATCCACAAACAAATGGTCTGGCTGAGAGGTTTAATAAAACTCTCAAAGGTATGATTATGGGACTCCCTGAAAAACTCAGAAGGAGATGGGATGTCCTGTTGCCATGCCTCCTTTTTGCTTACAGGAAGGTACCCCAAAAAGGAGTGGGCTTTAGCCCCTTTGAACTCCTCTTTGGGCACCCTGTGAGAGGTCCCCTTGCACTTGTGAAGGAGGGTTGGGAACAACCTTTAAAAGCTCCTAAGCAAGACATTGTGGACTATGTACTTGGCCTAAGATCCAGAATGGCTGAGTACATGACAAAGGCCAGTAAAAACTTTCAGGCCAGCCAAGAGCTCCAAAAGCAATGGCATGACCAGAAGGCTGTCCTGACCCAGTACCACCCAGGACAGAAGCTGTGGGTATTGGAGCCTGTGGCCCCAAGAGCACTCCAAGACAATTGGAGTGGACCCCATCTCATTGTTGAGAAAAAGGGTGAGGGTACCTACTTGGTAGACCTGGGCACTGCCAGGAGTCCCCTTAGGGTGCTCCATGTCAACCGCCTAAAACCCTAATATGACAGGGCTGACTTAACCCTGCTCATGGCAACTGATGAGGGACAGGAAGAAGAGAGTGACCCTCTCCCTGATCTCTTCTCCACCACTGAAGCTGATGGCTTAGTGGAGGGATTGGTGCTTGCAGACTGCCTTACTGCTGAGCAGAAGGACAACTGTATAAATCTCCTAGGCCAATTTTCTGACCTCTTCTCACTGATACCAGGTACCACTACCTGGTGTGAGCACACAGTCAATACTGGAGACAGTTTACCTGTCAAAAGTAAGATTTATAGGCAGCCTGACCATGTCAGGGATTGCATAAAGCAAGAGGTACAGAAAATGCAGGACTTAGGAGTGATTGAGCCTTCAGAAAGCCTATGGGCTAGCCCAGTGGTGCTTGTCCCAGAACCTCACAGTAAAGATGGTAAAAGAGAAATGAGGTTTGGTGTTGACTACAGAGGACTCAATCAAGTGACCAAAACTGATGCTCACCCTATACCCAGGGCAGATGAGCTAATTGATACACTGTCTTCTGCCAAGTATCCAAGCACTTTTGATTTAACTGCACGGTATTGGCAGATTAAACTATCAGAAGATGCTAAATCTAAAACTGCATTTTCCACCATTGGAGGGCACTATTAGTTCACTGTTATGCCCTTTTGTTTGAAGAATGCACCTGCCACTTTTCAGAGGTTGGTGAACACAGTCCTGCAAGGGTTGGAAGCTTTTAGTGCAGCATATCTGGATGATATAGCTGTCTTTAGCTCCACCTGGGATGAGCACCTGGTCCACCTATGGAAAGTTTTGGAGGCCCTGCAAAAGGCAGGCCTCACTATCAAGGCTTCAAAGTGCCAGATAGGGCAGGGGAAAGTGGTTTATCTGGGACACCTGGTTGGTGGAGAACAGATTGCACCACTGCAGGGGAAGATCCAGACCATTATGGAATGGGCCCCCTTCTACAACTCAAACCCAGGTGAGAGCCTTCTAAGGCCTCACATGGTACTATAGGAGGCTCATTAAGAACTATGGCTCCATTGCAGCTCCTCTTAATGACCTCACCAGTAAGAAGATGCCTAAAAAGGTATTGTGGACAGCTAGCTGTCAAAAAGCTTTGGATGAGCTCAAACAGGCAATGTGCTCTGCACCTATCCTAAAGAGCCCTTGCTACTCCAAAAATTTCACAGTCCAGACTGATGCTTCTGAATTTGGGGTTGGGTCAGTGCTATCACAGCTTAACAGTGAGGGCCAGAATCAACCTGTTGCTTTCATCAGAAGGAGGTTGACCCCTAGAGAAAAGCGTTGGTCTGCCATGGAGAGGGTGTCCTTTGCTGTGGTCTGGGCACTGAAAAAGTTGAGACCATACCTGTTTGGTACTCACGTTATTGTTCAGACAGACCACAAACCTCTATTATGGCTTAAACAAATGAAAGGTGAAAACCCTAAATTGTTGAGGTGATCAATATCCCTACAGGGAATGGACTATACAGTAGAACATAGACCTGGGAGTACCCACTCCAATGCAGATGGACTCTCCAGATATTTCCACTTAGACAATGAAGACGCATCTGGGCAAGGTTAGCCTTATTGTCCCTCGTTTGGGGGGGGGGATGGTGTAGGAAAGTACCATCTTACCTGGCATGTTACCCCCATTTTTACTTACGTGTCAGTTTGTTTTTGCCTGTCTCACTGGGATTCTGCTAGCCAGGACCCCAGTGCTCACAGTTGTGGCCTAAACATGTTCCCTGTGTAGTGACTAACTGTGTCACTGAGACTCTGCTAACCAGATTCTCAGTGCTTATGCTCTCTCTGCTTTTTAAATTGTCACTGCAGGCTAGTGACTATTTTTACCAATTTTGATTAGCACACTGGAACACCCTTATAATTCCCTAGTATATGGTAACTAGGTACCCAGGGTACTGGGGTTCCAGGAGATCCCTATGGGCTGCAGCATTTCTTTTGCCAACCATAGGGAGCTCAGACAATTCTTACACAGGACTGCCACTGCAGCCTGAGTGAAATAACGTCCACGTTATTTCACAGCCATTTTACACTGCACTTAAGTAACTTATAAGTCACCTATATGTCTAACCCTCACTTAGTGAAGGTTAGGTGCAAAGTTACTAAGTATGAGGGCACCCTGGCACTAGCCAAGTTGCCCCCACATTGTTCAGGGCAATTCCCCCAGACTTTATGAGTGCCGGGACACCATTACACGTGTGCACTACATATAGGTCAATACCTATATGTAGCTTCACAATGGTAACTCCGAATATGGCCATGTAACATGTCTAAGATCATGGAATTGTTCCCCCATGCCAGATCTGGTATTGGGGTGCCAATCCCATGCCTCCCGGTGCTCCAGCATGGTCGCCGGTTACTGCCAAACTAGCTCTCTGGGGTTTTCAATGCAGCTACTGCTGCTGCCAACCCACAGACAGGCTTCTGCCCTCCTGGGGTCTGGGCTGCCCAGTCCCAGGAAGGCAGAACAAACGATTTCCTCTGAGAGAGGGTGTTACACCCTATGCCTTTGGAAATAGATGTTAAGGGCCTGGGAGGAGTAGCCTCTCCTGGCCTCTGGAAATGCTTTGAAGGGCACAGATGGTGCCCTCCTTGCATAAACCAGTCTACACTGGTTCAGGGATCCCCAGCCTCTGCACTGGCGTGGAACTGGACAAAGGAAAGGGGAGTGACCACTCCCCTGTCCATCACCACCGCAGGGGTGGTGCCCAGAGCTCCTCCAGTGTGTCCCAGACCTCTGCCACCTTGAATGCAGAGGTCTGAGGGCACAGTGGAGACCTCTGAGTGGCCAGTGCCAGCAGGTGACGTCAGAGACCCCTCCTGATAGGTGCTTACCTGACTAGGTGGCCAATCCTCCTCTGAGGGCTATTTAGGGTCTCTCCTGTGGGTTTCTCATCAGATAATGAATGCAAGAGCTCACCAGAGTTCCTCTGCATCTCCCTCTTCGACTTCTGCCAAGGATCGACCACTGACTGTTCCAGGACACCTGCAAAACCGCAACAAAGTAACAAGAAGACTTTCAGCAACATTGTAGCGCCTAATCCTGCAGGCTTTCTCGACTGCTTCCTGGTGGTGCATGCTTTGAGGACTGTCTGCCTTCACCCTGCACTAGAAGCCAAGAAGAAATCTCCCGTGGGTTGACGGAATCTTCCACCTGCAAACGCAGGCACCAAACTTCAGCATCACAGGTCCTCCGGTTCCCCTCTCATCTCGACGAACGTGGTCCCTGGAACACAGGAGCTGGATCCAAGTGACCTCAACAGACCAGTGGTCCTTCTGTCCGAATTTGGTGGAGGTAAGTCCTTGCCTCCCCACGCCAGCCAGAAATCCTGTGTACTGAGTGATCTGCAGCTGCTAGGGCTTCTGTGCACTTTTGCAAGGAATCCTTCGTGCTCACCATAGCCCAGGTCCCCAGCACTCTGTCCTGCATCGCTCAACTCGCTAAGTTGACCACCGGCTTCGTGGGACCCTCCTTTGTAGTGTTGAGATGACTGCTGTGCTCAGATTTCTTGAATGCCTGTTCAAGTGCTTCTGTGGGTGCTGCCTGCTTCTACGTGGGCTCTCTGTGCTGCTGATCACCCCCTCTGTCTCCTCCTCCAAGGGGCGACCTCCTGGTCCTTCCTGGGCCCGGGCAGCACCCATTTTCTTCAACCATGACCTTTGAAGCTAGCAAGGCTTGTTTGCAGTCTTTCTGCGTGGAAACAACTCTGTGTCCTCCAGCACACCGTGGGACATCTTCTGACCAAAGGAGAAGTTCCAGGCACCTTCCGCTGTTGCAGAATCTTCAGCTTCTTCCACCCAGTGGCAGCCATTGTGCACCTTCATCCGGGGGTTAGTGGTCTCCTGTCACCCCTGGACACTTTTGTGACTCTTGGACTTGGTCCCCTTCCTTTACAGGTCCTCAGGTCCAGGAATCTTTCTTCAGTGCTTTGCAGTCAGTTGTTTTCTTTGCAGAATCTCCTATCACGACTTTGGTGTGTTTCTGGGGAAGTAGGGCAAATTTACTCCTACTTTTCAGGGTCTTGGGGTGGGGTATCTTGGACCCCCTTAGTGTTTTCTTACACTCCCGGCGACCCTCTGCATTCTACACTAGGCCTGGGGTCCATTAGCGGTTCGCATTCCACTTTTGGAGTATATGGTTTGTGTTGCCCTTAGGCCTATTTCTCTCCATTGGATTATATTGTGTTCTACAAGTGTTTGCACTACTTTTTTAACTGTTACTTACCTGATTTTGGTTTGTGTGCATATATTTTGTGTACATTACTTACCTCCTAAGGGAGTATATCCTCTGAGATACTTTTGACACATTGTCACTAAAATAAAGTACCTTTATTTTTAGTAACTCAGAGTATTGTGTTTCTTGTGATATAGTGCTATCTGATATAAGTGGTATAGTAGGAGCTTTGCATGTCTCATAGTTCAGCCTAAGCTGCTCTGCTATAGCTAACTCTATCAGCATAAGCTTCTAGACACCTCTAATCTACTAATAAGGGATAACTGGACCTGGCACAAGATGTAAGTACCCCAAGGTAGCCACTATAAGTCAGGCCAGCCTCCTACACATCCGTACCGGCTTAGCACCTCTTTGAACCAGGATGGCATGTAGACCACCAGGACTCACATCCATCACAATCTCTGTGTAGTGATGGGTCGTAGTAACTTATGCTTTCTGCTCTCATGATCTGCAACAAATTGATTCAAATTTCAGTTGACATCTCTCTAACCATTGGAAGATATTCTTGCTTTGCAATATCTCTCAGTGGCAAAGTTCAGGATGCATCAACCTCAAAAGCTATTGATAAAAAGAATTGAAGGGCTGACAGTGCCAGATGCAGGTTGTGTGTGTTTGTATTTGAGATTCGTCAAACATGTGCATACCTAAAAGGTGAAAATTCTAAAGTAGACACCAGTGCACACCAAATGTATCCAATAAGTTATGATGTATACCAAGGATGAATCCAATGCAAAGGATGTACCAACACAATAACTATGTCGATGTTGTCTTGACTATAATACACATATTGATAGGAGGTGCGAACATCATACATAACCACTCCTTTTTCTCTGTATGCATATCTAAAAGTTGCACTGGAACTAGTGAATTCACAGAAATGGAATACCCAAATCTTAATAGAAACGGAGTTAGATAGAGAAAAAACACGTTTTAAAATCTTTCTGGAAGGTTAAATGAGGTGTGGTCCAAAGACGGGCCAGAAGAGTTCTAGTTCTTTCAGAGAATTCCCAGCCATTGGCACAAGTCTGTGGGGCAAGGAGATGATCTAAAGAGGACTGCAGCTGATATTTTATATGTGTGTGGCTTCTTGAAAGGCCTCGTTTTGAGAGCTTTGTGTCACTATAGACATTCAAGGAGATCCTCCCAAAACAACACTTGTCTTTGTTGGGTGTTATTTATGGGTTTGATTTCAAGGTTGCACACTAGTAGGAACACCCAGACAGTAGGCGGATGCAGGAAAAGGTGCTTTGTTACAGAACAAATTAAAAGTAAGGGAACCCCATGCTTGATGTAAAACTGAACAGACTCTGATGAGTATCTCATCATGCTCATTTTCTGATTTGCTTAAGACAACAATATTGTCACAGTAGTTTAAACAATATGGAATGCCTTGAATAACACATCAGATGTCTTCTTCAAAGACTTTAGCAGCTGAGGAAACACCATAATGAAGGTGTTTATAGCTGAAAAGCTCTCATGTAGTGATGTAGCATGATTCCTCCTCCGATTCAAGTTGATGATACCCCTTTCTTAAATCTGAAAAGAATCGGGTCCATTTCAACTGATGGATCATATCTTGGATGCAAGCTGTCTGTTTCATTCTCTGTACTGCAGTATTGTTTGTCACATGTCTACACGCATGCCATACTAACATTGGCTTGATGTTTTTGAACTAGGACGATAGAGATGCCCATAATGTGGGTGCATCCACACTTTCAATTATCCCTTGTTCAAGGAAGTCTGTGTTTTTAAGTTCAGCCTGTTTCTGAATGCTGACATATATGCCACGGCAGTGTTGCACAATAAGCTTGTTTGTCTAATTGATGCTGTTGCGAATTAGTCTACTGTTCAGCTTGTCAATGTCCTGAAGGAGCACTGACATTTTTTTCCTCCAAAGTCCATATCCTCTTCAGCAGTCTCTCTTGCAATAGGTTGGCATATAAATCAGTGGAGGACCAGCTTAAAAAGTGATTGAGGGTTCAAAAGAGATCCTATGCAAGCAGAAATATGTCATAATCAATTTAGTGGAATGCATCTGTGAACAGTGCATTAAAAAAAATCCAGACAGATTAGGGTCTTTTTAGATATTGTAGTGTACATTGGATCGTGTCCAGTTGGAGTTGTCGGGCAGCGCTGCAAAAGTAACATCAGTCATGAAGTTGACGGTGCTAATGTCCCCTAGAAAGGGGACTTGCACCCCACTGGCATCGTTGTCAAGTGTCATGTCAGCAAGTTAATCATGCTTTTCTCTGAGTACACTTGCTCAAATGGAGAAGACCTTTGCTTTCTGAGGCTCTGCTTTAAGATGCCACTCCGGACACATGCTACGCCATGTTGTGGTCATGAGGCATGCTTGAGCTTGCTCATGGACTATTTTAGTGATCTAGGCAGGAAGAAGTCTTTGAGGGATGGTCGACCTTCACTCTAATTTTCTAAATCACTTTGAAAATGTCCAGTCTTTGCACAGCCATGGACCACAGGGTGTTTGCCTAACTAACAGATTCATAAAATGTGATGAGAAGTTTGTGTCGGCTCATGACGTCTGCTTGATATTCAACTGTTGCAGTAGTCCAGATAAGTGACCTGACCTTCGTCTTCTTGAGACTAGCAATAATCTAGTTGACCCTTCACTAAACCTTTATTTGAAGTCATCAAAGCCAAATACATGCCATCAATAGAATATGTCTGGAGACAAGGCACAATGCCACCTGTTGAGAAGGTTATGTCATTTAGCACAATTAATATCACAGGACCCAATTAGGCTAGAATTCAACCTGGTAAATCAGGGATTAGAGCAGGCTAGTCAAATTGTTTGTTTCTGGCAAAGTTGTAATATAGCGCAGCTGACTACGCTAAGATCCCTCATGCGGAAAGGATTGTGGTCATGCCTTGAACCAAAAATTCACATCAGTAGGCTCTAGCCAACCTGATCAAATACCTCCATTTGTCTGACCACTGGGATGCAATTCAAAATACAAGCGAAGAAACAAGTGAGATTCTTCTCTTTTGCACTTGATAAATCTATCGGGCACTCAAAAACCCTATGTTCAAAGGGCAGTACGGACTTATTTGATGGAGTCAGCATCCCTTAAGTTACAACACTATGATGGTCATTATGAAATAGGCGGTGAGTGATAAACCAGTTTTAGCAAAAATTGAAGACATCATTTTTATTTAAACTACCCACACGAAGCAACTCTTTATCATTTTAGGATAATGATGCCTTTTCTAGCACACAATGCTTTGATATTTATTTTTACACTTTTTATTCCCCACGCAATAAAAACATTTCTTCTTCTTAAAACATATACAACTGTGGATGATGCTCTGTCCATTGTTAAGGTGTCCTTGAGTTTGTGAGATTTCTGCAACAATTTGTCGTGGACCGTGACAAATTCTCCCCCCTGGAAGATTCTTCTTAGCTATCAATCATTCTCGACGCGCTGTACCTGGATGCTGCTGTGAGGAGGTATGATCATTCGAACAAGCCATACTTGTTAAACATGCCCTTCCAGTCATATGATGAATAAGTCAATGGTTTCACCACATTTGAACAGGGGCATGAAGTATGCAATCTTACACACTTTCCTCGAACTGTAAGATGTCCTCTTTGGTATCGGGGCCTACATGTGGGGCCAACACAGTGCAGAAGCTTCTCATTCTCAACATACAGACTCCCTGGGTCTCTTTCAAAGTCCATTCACACACCTGTTGCGTGGGTTCTCATTATCCTAACCAGGCTACAGGATTTGGGCGGCAGAATCACTGAATTGTGGGGAACTGAGCCTACTCCCACCCCATGTGACACCTGTCGGCCTAATCCGGGTTTTCTGGCTAACTAGCAGCGCCTCGCCTCCGCCCTAGAGCAGGGATGATTATGGCAACCGGGCGCATGACATACATGACTCCTCAGGGAAATTGTGGTTGGTCAGATCTCATCCTTTTCTCTTGGTTACATTGGTCTCATGCAGGCAAAGACAACAGAGGAAGACTATAGTTCAATAAGCGTTTATTGAAGTAACTGCATCTTAGGTAATAAGGCATGTAGTGCAATAACTAGGACGATAAAGCACAATAAAAATATAATTGTAACAAGGAGAGTAAAACACAAAAATAGTCCTACCATACTTTCACTAAGGGTTACTTAGATATAGGTATATCTATCTCCTACCTATGCTATGTTAGAACACAGTGTGTTAAGCTTTAATTCGCCCGTCAGGTTTCCCCCTGGGAAGACAACATCCCTCATACCTGAACAAGGAGGGCTGTAGTCTGAAAAGACACTGTTCTCATGGGGGGCAGGGATTCGGCAGTTTGAGACAAGAGCTGTAACAAAGAAATCAGTGGTCAGCATACAGTCGAGGTCATCTGGCTAGAATCTCCCTCTGACGTGTATGGGACAAGGAAGTGTTTTTATAATAAAAGAGCTAATGATCTAAGCAAGATTCCCACGTAAGAGTGTGTATGTTTCTGTGAGTATTGGAGACAAAGCGTACCACATTTTTCTGCAACCTATCTTACTGCAGCCTTGAGAAAAGCACAGAGTGAAAGAAATGTCTTGCTTAGAACATAGGGGGTGATTCTGATTCTGGCGGGCGCAGAATTCCGCCCCCAAAATACCGCGCCGCGGTCAAAAGACCGCAGCGGGTATTTCAAGTTTTCCCCTGGGCTGGCGGGCGGCCGCCAAAAGGCCGCCCGCCAGCCCAGGGGAAAACGACCTTCCCACGAGGATGCCGGCTCGTAATCGAGCCGGCGGAGTGGGAAGGTGCGACGGGTGCATTTGCACCCGTCGCGTATTTCACTGTCTGCCAAGCAGACAGTGAAATACTTGTAGGGGCCCTCTTACGGGGGCCCCTGCAGTGCCCATGCCAGTGGCATGGGCACTGCAGGGGCCCCCAGGGGCCCCGCGACCCCCCCTACCGCCATCCGGTTCCCGGCGGGCGGACCGCCGGGAAGTGGATGGCGGTAGGGGGGGTCGGAATCCCCTCGGCGGCGCAGCTAGCTGCGCCGCCTTGGAGGATTCAACAGGGCAGCGGTACACTGGCGGGAGCCCGCCAGTGTAGCCGGTCTGACCGCGGCTTTACCGCCGCGGTCAGAATGCCCTGTGGGGCAGCGCCGGCCTGTCGGCGGTGCTCCCGCCGACCCTGGCCCCGGCGGTCTAAGACCGCCGGGGTCAGAATCACCCCCATAGTGTTGTCCTAGGCAAAGAACAACTAGATAGAAGAAAATAAAACAATCACCGCAAATGCGGCTTGCTAAAATAAAATATAACTGGGCTAAGTTGCACAGCTGCAGGGCTAGTTAGCTAAAATAACATTGTGATGCTATTAATTGTGTTTGACCAATGACTTTGTGTTTCACCACTGCGCATGTTAGTTGCTCGATGTTCACCAGTAGCACATTATGGGGGTCTTTACGACCCTGGCGGCTATCGGTAAGTTGGCGGTAACACCGCCAACAGGCTGGCGGTGTTCCGCCAGCTATTATGACCGTGGCGCAATAGCCACGGCCATACCGCCAGCCCCTCCACTATACCGCCAGGCTTCTGCCTGGCGGTCATAATCCCCAGGGCAGCGGTGCAAGCAGCGCTGCCCTGGGGATTATGAGTCCCCGACCGCCAGCCTGTCCGTGGCGGTAAACACCGCCATTGAAAGGCTGGTGGAAAGGGGACTTGGGGTGCCCCTGGGGGCCCCTGCACTGCCCATGCACTTGGCATGGGCAGTGCAAGGGCCCCCAGGCATAGCCCTGTCGCGCATTTCACTGCCCGAATTTCGGGCAGTGAAATGCGCGACGGGTGCTACTGCACCTGCTGCCCATCAGCATTGCCGCCGGCTCTATTACGAGGCGGCAGAATGTTGATGTGACTTTTCCGCTGGGCCAGCGGACGGTAACACTGTTACCGTCCGCTGGCCCAGCGGAAAAGTCATAATAGGGAGCCAGGAATACCGCCGTCAATGGCAGTATTCTGACTCCCACAGCCTCGGCGATCTTTTTAAAAGACCGCCGAGGTTGTAATGACACCCTATATGTTTTGTTCAGTTTGGCTGCCTATTGGTTTTGACATGACACTAGACATTACATTTGATATTTACTTTAGCTGCCTATTGGCTTTGCCATGGCATTAGCCATTATATTTTGTATTCAGTTTAGCTGCCTATTGGCTTTGACATCACATTAGCCATTACATTCTGTATTCAGTTTAACTGCCTATTGGCTTTGACATGACATTAGACATTACATTTGATATTTAGGTTAGCTGCCTATTGGCTTTAACGTGGAGTTAGACATTGCAGTTGAGACATTACAGATGAGCTGTGTTTTTCCAAGCTGTGTTTTTCCACAAGATGGACCAAGCTGTTTTCTTCACACCAGACCTTAGCTGATAAGAGCACGTAGATTTTGTGTTTACCTCGCAATCCAGTCTGAGAACGAGGAGCTCAGGAGGATTGGCCCCTCTCCAAGGTTCTTCGGCTCTCACACTGAGTTTACTTTTAAGGATGACTCTGGGCTACAGTGAGTTAGATTTGAATCTGCTTGACTTCAGACGGGAACTAGACGTCAGTTGCCCGAATCCCGTTTGGGTAGAGAATCTCTTTCTCGCAGTTGACCGGAGTCATCAACTTGCAGACCCCAGAAAGATGAAGCTGAATATACGCCCTACTTGCCCATACAGTGATGAATTTTGACTTTTGTGCTTTGCTTTGAAGTTATGCTATAAATGTCTTCACCTATATTTGCTGTGTACATTGCAACTGAGAAGTAATTTGATATATTTTGCTTTCATTGCTGCGACTAATTTTGAACGTGTGCTTCCAATCTACTAATTTCGTCTCTCAGGAACTTGTGGGTGGGGAATTAACAACAATAAATGTCTTCTTTAAACTCAGAAGTGCATTCCAGAGAGGTTCTGTAAGCTCGGATATGAGATAAGAGGGAAAGCAGAACAAACATGTATAAAACTATGGCGAAAATAGCTATACAACACACCTTGGGCCAGTTTGTGCACAAGCATTGGAAGTCTTTGCACTATTGATGCATCATTGCTGCCTGCATTCGGTTCAAGTAAACAGTGAACATCTGGGTCCAAAGAGTGAAACTGGATGATTCAATGAGTGTCCTACTTCTGCAAAAATATACCTTCATGTGATCACAATGCCATGCCTTTAGACGAAGTCTGTGGTTCACAGAATGCTGTAATAGAATGCTGGCCTCAAATCCCAACATCCTAAAGTCTCAGTAGATGAGAAGGTATAGCGCAGGGGTTCCTGCCTCTTTCAGGTATGCCTACCTGGGATACCTCCTGAGGCCCTCTGAACTTTGCCACCCGTCCACCCCTGCGGACCAGGCCAAGAACCTCGCGATCATTTAGGACACCAACCTTTCCTTGAGCAGATAGTTCAACACCCTTGCCTCCTCATGCTTTCACACCTTTTCAACAATCACCCAGGCTCTTCTCACAAGCGGACTTGACTTCAGAAAGGCCCTCTACATCGGAATTTCATCCCATGTTCTATGCCTACTCCAAATCACCCAGTACGCTCCCGCCAGGCTCATCCTGAACATCCTATGAAATTACCACATCTCTCCACACTTCCACAATCGCCACTGGCTCCCAGTGTAGGAACGATGTAAGTTCAAGCTACTCAACCAAGCCTACAAACCACATCACAAGGTCCAGCGTACCTCAATCACCCCCTTGACTTTTACCAAACCACCAGACACCTTTAATCTGCGTCCCAGTCAGGAGCACAACCACCTCACATCAAGAATGTCAGAAGCGAGAACGCTCCTTCTCATACCTCGTGAACGATCTCAAGCAACACCTCAGAACCTCCCTTCGCTCAAGGACTTCCAAAGGGACCTGAAGACATGGCCCTTTTAGATGAAACAGGTATGATCTCCTCCTCTCCCTCATTCCTGCCCTACTCAGCTTCTGCATACCCTCCTGGGTGATTATCCATGCTCTACAAAATTAACATAACACAACCATAACATACCCATAACATACCATAAACATAACATACTATAACCATATCAATAACTATAATATACCATAGCCATTTCTATAACCATAACCATACCATACTATACCATACCATAACCATAACCATAACCATAACATAGCATAACCATAACATACCATAACATAACCATAACCATAACATACCCATAACATACCATAACATACTATAACCATATCAATAACTATAATATACCATACCCATTACTTTAACCATAACCATACCATACCATACTATACCATACCATAACCATAACCATAACATAGCATAACCATAACATATCATAACATAACCATAACCATAACATACCCATAACATACCATAACATACTATAACCATATCAATAACTATAATATACCATAGCCATTACTATAACCATAGCCATAACATACCATACCATACCATAACCCTAACATAGCATAACCATAACATATCATAACATAACCATAACCATAACCATAACATAGCATAACCATAACCATAACATAACATAACCATAACCATAACATACCAAAACCATATCCCTAACATACCATAACCATAACATACATTAACCATAACCAAAACATACTTTATCCATAACCATAACTTACCATAACCACAACCATGACATACCACAACCCTAACCATATCATAACCATAACATAACCCTAACTATAACCATACCATAACCATAAACATACCATAACCATAAACATAGGATCCCATAACTATAACATAACTATAATATACTATAACCATAATCATAGCATTAACATACCATAACCACAAACATGACCATAACATATGATAACCATAACATAACATAACATAACATAACATAACATAACACAACATAAGATAACCATAACATAGCATACCATAACCATACCATTATCAGAACCATAACCATAACATACCACAACCATACCATAACCATAATCATAATATATTATAACCAAAGCCATAACATACCATACCCATAAAATACCCATAACATACCATAAGCATAAATACCATAACCATAACAAGCCATACCCCAACCATATCATACCATAACCATAACATACCATAACCATAACATACCATAACTATAACCATAACATAGATACAGCTCTCCAAGAGGCTCCATCAGGCAGGGTAGCCTGACAGCCCTGATATTAATGCATGTAACACTAGACATCTATCAAGGACTCTTCTCTAACCCTGCACTGAATCCTTTAACTACAACAGCACGGTTACTAAAGCAAAAGTACCAACATTTAGGAACAATCAAAAAGGCTATATGTGTTTCTGACGAGTAGCAGGCTTATAGGAAGTGATTCTGCCAATTTGTTTGTCAAACCTCTTATGACTAATTTTTCTTTTAATAATATCTTTCCTCAGTTTGATTAGACCTATCTGGACAAACCCATTATGGAAGAAATATTTATTTCTTAGTGACCTGTTTTGTTAAACATTTTTAAAGTTTGGTTTCACTCCCCCTTTTTTCAGGGGTTGTCGCACTTTTCCCCTTTTTAGGGGGTTCACCTCTTTCCCCTTTTTACTCCCTCCTATGCTTTTACCAACTTTTTCCGTTCTTTGATGGCTGTACGTCTTCCGCCCTCTCTCTTTACCCCGTTTCTTATTTTACTTTTACTGCTTTTCCCACATGGTCTACTTTTTTCCATCTTCTACATCCTCTTCCCGTTATCTTCTTACGTTTATTTTGAAGAAAAATAAATTTTCCATGAAAACAAAGTATGTATATGAAAAATGGGAGTCGTCATTATGGCATTTCTCAGACTGACATCCTTCATGTTAGAATATCATCCAAGGAACGGAGAATATTTAGTAGAAACTTCTAGATAGGGCAAAATATCATGAGCTCAGTAGGGGCAGCCAGAATGCTGTGAAAGAGAGCATTTACAGAAAGGTACAGATGTACTGTTCTCAACTCCACATCCGTGTATCTTGAAGATATCCACATTGTTAAGGTACAAGTATTTGGAGATAAGTGTAGTAAACCTATAGTTACCAATATATTTCTACCTCCCTGGGATTGAGGTTGTCTCTAGAGACGTGGTTCATGAGGTTCATGGCGGTTTTGTCCTGCGTGGGAAGGAAAAGGCTTACCTCCACCCAGGTTAGACAGCTGGTAGAGAGGACTGAGGGGACCACTCCAGACCACCACCCGTGATGTAGGATCCATGCAGCTCAGCAGGAGAGGGGATCCACGCAGCCGGTCGCCGTTGCTGTAGGTGCCTGCTGATGCAGGGGAGTGACTCCTTCACTCCAAGGGAGATTGCTTCTTCCTTCTTGTGCAGACTGAAGAGTTGCAGTCTTCTGAGAATGCACAGCCGGGGAAATGTTGCAAAGCTGGCAGGAGTTGTGGATACAATGATGCCGAAGAGTCTTCCTTGTGGATCTGCAGCTCTGTCGGTTCCTGGAGGGTTCAGTCGCGGTTCCAGTGGCCAGAAGTCGAAGTGAAGGTTTCAGAGGAGTTCTGATGGAATCTTGCAAGCCGGCTCTGAGGACCCACCCAAGAGAGAGACCCTAAATAGCCCCGAAAGGGGGATTGGTCACCTAACCAGGTAAGCACCTATCAGGAGGGGGCTCTGATGTCACCTGCCTGGCCTGGTCACTCAGATGCTCCCAGAGTTCCCTTCCCTGCCAACCTTGGAAACAAGATGGCAGAAATCAGGGACCCTCTGGAGGAGTTCTGGGCACCATCCCTGGGGTAGTGATGGACGCCCATCAAAGCATTTCCAGAGGCTGGGAAGGCTACTCCTCCCCAGCCTTCACACCTATTTCCAAAGGGAGAGGGTGTTACACCCTCTCTCAGAGAAAGTCCTTTGTTCTGCCTTCCTGGGCCAGGGCTGCCTGGACCCCAGGAGGGCAGAAACCTGTCTGAGGGGTTGGCAGCAGCAGCAGCTGCAGTGGAGACCCTGGAAAGGCAGTTTGGCAGTACCCGGGGGATCATGGAATTGTCCCCCCAATGCCAGAATGGCATTGGGGTAACAATTCCATGATCTTAGACATGTTACATGGCCATGTTCGGAGTTACCATTGTGGCGCTGTACATAGGTAGTGACCTATGTACAGTGCACGATTGTAATGGTGTCCCCACACTCACAAAGTCCGGGGAATTTGCCGTGAATGATGTGGGGGCACCTTGGCTAGTGCCAGGGTGCCCACACACTAAGTAACTTTGCACCCAACCTTCACCAGGTGAAGGTTAGACATATAGGTGACTTATAAGTTACTTAAGTGCAGTGGTAAATGGCTGTGAAATAACGTGGACGTTATTTCACGCAGGCTGCAGTGGCAGGCCTGTGTAAGAATTGTCAGAGCTCCCTATGGGTGGCAAAAGAAATGCTGCAGCCCATAGGGATCTCTTGAACCCCAATACCCTGGGTACCTCAGTACCATATACTAGGGAATTATATGGGTGTACCAGTATGCCAATGTGAATTGGTAAATTTAGTCACTAGCCTGTTAATGACAAATTTGGAAAGCAGAGAGAGCATAACCACTGAGGTTCTGGTTAGCAGAGCCTCAGTGAGACACTTAGGCATCACACAGTTAACACATACAGGGCACATACTTATGAGCACTGGGGCCCTGCCTGGCAGGGTCCCAGTGACACATAGACTAAAACAACATATATACAGTGAAATATGGGGGTAACATGCCAGGCAAGATGGTACTTTCCTACACAACCCCCCACCCCAAACGAAGGACAATAAGACTAGCCATGACTTGATGAGTCTTCATTGTCTAAGTGGAAATATCTGGAGAGTCCATCAGGTCTATGTTCCACTGTATAGTCCATTCCCTGTAAAGATATGGACCACCTCAACAATTTAGGGTTTTCACCTTTCATTTGTTTTAGCCAAAGTAGAGGTTTGTGGTCTGTCTGAACAATAAAGTGAGTGCCAAACAGGTATGGCCTCAACTTTTTCAGTGCCCAGACCACAGCAAAGGCCTCCCTCTCAATGGCAGACCAACACTTTTCTCTAGGGGTCAACCTTCTGCTGATAAAAGCAACTGGTTGATCCTGGCCCTCAGAATTCAGTTGTGATAAGACTGCCCCTACCCCTAATTCAGATGCATCAGTTTGAACAATGAATTTCTTGGAGTAACATGGGCTTTTTAGGACAGGTGCAGAGCACATGGCCTGTTTGAGCTCCTCAAAAGCTTTCTGACAGCTAGCTGTCCAATATACTTTTTTAGGCATCTTCTTACTTGTGAGATCATTAAGAGGGGCTGCTATGGAGCCATCGTTTTTAATGAATCTCCTGTAATACCCAGTGAGGCCTAAGAAGGCTCTCACTTGGGTCTGTGTTGTAGGGGGAACCCAATCCATGATTGTCTGGATTTTCCCCTGCAGTGGTGCAATCTGTTCTCCACCTACCAGGTGTCCCAGATAAACCACCTTTCCCTGCCCTTTCTGGCACTTTGAGGCCTTGATAGTGAGGCCTGCCTTTTGCAGGGCCTCCAAAACTTTCCAAAGGTGGACCAGGTGCTCATCCCAGGTGGAGCTAAAGACAGCGATATCATCTAGATATGCTGCACTAAAAGCCTCCAACCCTTGCAGGACTGTGTTCACCAACATCTGAAAAGTGGCAGGTGCATTTTTCAAACCAAAGGGCATCACTGTAAATTGGTAGTGCCCTCCTATAGATGAAAATGCAGTTTTAGGTTTAGCATCCTCAGCCAATTTGATCTGCCAATACCCTGCAATCAAATCAAAGGTGCTTAGATTCTTGGCAGATGCCAGTGTATCTATGAGCTCATCTGCCCTGGGTATAGGGTGAGCATCAGTTTTTGTTACCTGATTGAGACCTCTGTAGTGTGCACAAAACCTCATCTCCCTTTTTCCATCTTTTGAGTGAGGCTTTGGTACAAGCACCAGAGGACTCGCCCATGGGCTTTCAGAAGGTTCAACCACTCCTAGATCAAGCATTTTCTGAACCTCTTGTTTTATGCAGTCCCTGACATGGTCAGGCTGCCAATAGATTTTACTTTTGACAGGCATGCTGTCTCCAGTATCAATTGTGTGTTCACACCAAGATGTGGTGCCTCGCACAGTTGAAAAGAGTTCAGAAAATTGTCCAAGGAGATTTATGCAGTTGTCTTTCTGTTCTGCAGTCAGACAATCTGCCAAAACTACTCCCTCCACTAAAGCATCATTTTCAGTGGTGGAAAAGAGATCACGGAGAGGGTCACTCTCTTCTTCCTGTCCCTCATCTGTTGCCATGAGCAGGGTGAGATCAGCCCTGTCATAGTAGGGTTTTAGGAGGTTGACATGAATCACCCTAAGGGGACTCCTGGCAGTGCCCAGGTCTACCAGATAGGTAACCTCACTCTTTTTCTCAACAATTAGATGGGGTCCACTCCATTTGTCCTGGAGTGCTATTGGGGGCACCGGCTCCAATACCCACACCTTCTGTCCTGGTTGGTACTGAATCAGAACAGCCTTCTGGTCATGCCATTGCTTCTGGAGCTCTTGGCTGGCCAGAAGGTTTTTACTGGCCTTTTTCATGTACTCGGCCATTCTGGATCTTAGGCCAAGTACATAGTCCACTATGTCCTGTTTGGGAGCTTTTAAATTTAAAGGTTGTTCCCAACCCTCCTTCATAAGTGTTAGTGGACCTCTTACAGGGTGTCCAAAGAGGAGTTCAAAGGGGCTGAAGCCCACTCCTTTCTGGGGTACCTCCCTATAAGCAAAACGGAGGCAAGGTAACAGGACATCCCATCTCCTCCTGAGTTTTTCAGGGAGTCCCATTATCATACCTTTGAGAGTTTTATTAAACCTCTCTACCAGTCCATTAGTCTGTGGATGATAAGGAGTGGTGAATTTGTAGGTTACATCTCATTCCTTCCACATAGCTTTCAGGTATGCAGACATAAAGTTGCTACCCCTGTCTGATACAACCTCTTTTGGAAAACCCACCCTGGAAAAGATTCCCAGGAGGGCTTTTGCCGCTGCAGGTGCTGTAGTGGTCCTTAGAGGAATTGCTTCGGGATATCTTGTGGCATGGTCCACAACCACCAAGATAAACCTATTGCCTGAAGCAGTAGGAGGGTCAAGAGGGCCAACTATGTCAACCCCTACCCTTTCAAAGGGGACCCCAACCACAGGTAGTGGAATAAGGGGAGCCTTTGGTGTGCCACCAGTCTTGCCACTGGCTTGGCAGGTCACACAAGACTTGCAAAAATCTTTAGTGTCCTCTGACATCCTAGGCCAGTGAAACAGGGGGACAAGCCTTTCCCATGTTTTGATCTGGCCCAAATGCCCAGCCAAAGGAATGTCATGTGCAAGAGTTAGGAGGAACTCTCTGTACTGCAGGGGAATGACCAATCTCCTGGCTGCTCCAGGTTTTGGGTCCCTTGCCTCGGTGTACCAGAGGTTGTCCTCCCAGTAAACTCTTTTTGAGTCACTGACATCCCCATTTTGCTGTTTGACAGCTTGCTGTCTGAGACCCTCTAATGTGGGACAGGTTTGCTGTGCCACACTCAGCTCTTCCCTGGCAGGCCCCCCTCCCCCAAAAGCTCAGCAGTGTCTGCTGCCAGCTCATCTGGTGAAGGTTCTGCACAGGGAGGAAATTCTTCTTCCTCAGAAGGAGAATCACCTGTAGAGGGAGGGATAGTGGGTAGGGATTTACCCTTGCTACACCTAGCTTTAGGGAGCACTTGGTCCATTGTTCCAGGATCCAAGTTACCCTGTCCTTTTTGCTTTTTGGCCTGAGCCCTTGTCAAAGCAAAAATATGCCCAGGAATGCCCAGCATTGCTGCATGAGCCTCCAACTCCACTTCTGCCCAAACTGATGTCTCTAAATTGTTCCCTAGTAGACAGTCTACAGGTAAATCTGAGGCAACCACAACTTTCTTTGGACCAGTAACCCCCCTCAGTTGAGATTCACAACAGCCATGGGGTGGTTAAGAGTGTTGTTATGAGCGTCTGTCACTTGGTACTGCTGACCACGTAGGTGTTGTTCAGGGTGTACCAGTTTCTCTATCACCATGGTAACACTGGCACCTGTGTCCCTGTAGGCCTGAACCTCAACACCATTTATTAGGGGAAGTTGCTTGTACTTATCCATATTAAGGGGACAAGCAACCAAGGTGGCCAAATCAATGGCACCTTCAAAGACTAACACAGCCTCTGTGGTCTCCCTAACAATTCCAACCCCAACTAAATTACCAAAAGTGAGCCCAGCTACTCCCTTGGATTGGCTATTAGAAGGTTTGCTCCCACCACCACTGCTATTACTAAGGGCACTAGAATTTGCAGTAGGGGTTGTGGTAGTGGGAGGTTTGGTGTTTTTCTTTGGACAACTGGCATCAGTTGTCCAATGGCCTTTGACTTTACACAAATAACACCAAGGATTTTTAGGTTGATTTGAAGAGGATTTGGACCCACCACCCCCACCAGAGGATTTTTGTGGGCCTGATGAAGACTCATTTTTACTTTTGTCCCCACCCTTGTCAGAAGACTTACCATCCTTCTTCTTGCCATCCTTGCCACCCCCTGTATGAACTTTTCTGTTCACTCTTGTTCTGACCCATTTGTCTGCCATCTTTCCCAATTCTTGGAGAGAGGTCAGATCTGAGTCCACTAGATATTGGTGTAACAAGTCAGACACACAGTTATTCAGAATATGCTCTCTCAGAATAAGATCATACAGGCTTTCATAGCCAGAAACTTTACTGCCATGTAACCAACCCTCCAAGGCCTTCACTGAATAGTCAACAAAATCTATCCACTCGTGTGAGGACTCTTTTCTGGTGTCTCTGAACTGAAACAGCAAAATTGTTAGCATCACTTTCTCTAACAGTAAGGAGCCTATCCCTACCCTTTCCATTGAAAGATAGCCACAATATAGCAACCCACTGCCTTTGAGGGACCCCCTGTACCATGCAGGCCCTCTCAAGTGCAACAGACCACTTGTTGATGTCATTCCCCTCCTTGTAAGGGGGGACTATCTTGTGCAGATTCCTGGAATCAAGCTCTATAACAGGATTACTATCAGGAATACTGCTATTGCTGCCACCATGGGGTCCAAACTCCAATCTCTGTCTCTCCTTCTCCAGGTCTAAGGATTCCCTATCTAAGGCCAGCTGTTGCTGTTTAAGCTTCAGTCTGGTCTCTTCAACTCTCAACTTTTTGAGTTCCCTTTCTAACATGTTGTCTTCAGGGTGGGTGGGTTGGGAATGCTTGGACACAGAAGATAAATTGGAAACCACAGAGGGGGGGTCTGTCCCTAACTGAAGGAACCCTAGCAACTTGGCCTCTAGGAATAAAGACGTCCCTACTGTGATGGGAACCTCCATTACTACCAACATTACTGGGTGTCTTGTTAAAGGGCAAGTCCTGATCAGAACCCTCCCTACCCCCCTCAAGGAGATCCCCTGAGTCAGAATGGGAACCTTCTATTAACCTCTCATTTGAAGTGCCTGCTTGGGACTCATCATTCACAATAAGCATGTTGAATAGAAATTCTTTGGTAGGGTTCTTTCCTATCACTAAACCTCTCTCTAAGCGGAGACTCCTTAGGCTCTTGTAATTTAAATTGTCATAAGTAGTATTGACCATTTTAAGAGCAGACTCTACATCAGACATGATAGTAAAAGGTTTAGAAATAGTGAGAAGGAAGAAAAAGTTTCAGAACTTTTTAAAGAACAGAGAAAAAACCTTTTTCTAACTTTTTAGAAACTTTTAGAAGTTTTAGAATACTTTTCAGTACTTTGTAATAAGTTTAAGAGGAGAAAAACAAAACTTTTTGGTTAGGTGTACATACACTGAACTTGTTTTGTATATTATTCTCTTATGAAAAGTACACAATGACAAAGTGGTAAGTAGTTACAAGTACTTATCCCACGCTGCACAACCAATGTAGGAGGCTGGCCTGGCTTCTAGTGGGTACCAGAGGTACTTACACCTTGTGCCAGGTCCAGTTATCCCTTATTAGGGCAGAAGAGGTGTTTCTAGCAGCTTAGGCTGATAGAAGGTAGCTATGGCAAAGCAGCTTAGGCTGAACTAGGAGACATGTAAAGCTCCTACTATACCACTGGTGTCATATGCACAATATCTTAAGAAAACACAATACACAGAAGTACTAAAAATAAAGGTACTTTATTTTTATGACAATATGCCAAAAGTATCTCAGTGACTACCCTCAGTATGAGGATAAGTTAAATACACAATATATATGTACACAAACCAAAATTAGGTAAGTAATAGCAAGAAAAGTAATGCAAACAGTGTAGAATTACAATAGATTGCAATAGGAGGACATAGGTATAGGGGCAACACATACCATATACTCCAAAAATGGAATGCGAACCACGAATGGACCCCAAACCTATGTGAGCTTGTAGAGGGTCACTGTAAGAAAACAGGGAGGGTTAGAAAAATAGCCCACCCTAAGACCCTGAAAAGTAGGTGTAAAGTGCACCTACTACCCCCAGAGAGCACAGAAGTTGTGATAGGGGGATTCTGCAGGAAGAACAAACACCAGCAATGCAACAACAGTGGATTTCCGGACCTGAGTACCTGTAAGACAAGGGGACTAAGTCCAATAGTCGTGACAGTGTCGAGAGTGGGCAGGAGCCCAGGAAATGCCAGCTGAGGGTGCGAGGAAGCTCCCACCTGTTGGAAGAAGCTTGGAGTTCTGCAAGAAAGAAGAGAGCTAGGGACTTCTCCTTTGGAAGACGGATGTCCCACGTCGCGATGAAGCTTGCAGAGGTGTTCCCACGCAGAAAGACTGCACACAAGCCTTGCTATCTGCAAGGGTCGCGGTAGAGGTTTTTGGGTGCTGCTGTGGCCCATGAGGTACCAGGATGTTGCCACTTGGAGGAGGAGACAGAGGGGGTGCCCAGTAACTCAGGGAGCCCTCACAGAAGCAGGCAGCACCTGCAGAAGTACCTGAACAGGCACTTAGAAGAAAAGTGAACCAGAGTCCACCCAAAGTCACAAAAGGGAGTCCCACGACGCCGGAGGACAACTCAGAAGGTGTGCACTGCAGGGAGGAGTGTTGGGATCCAGGCTTGGCTGTGCACGAAGGAAATCCTGGAAGAGTGCACAGGAGCCGGAGCAGCTGCAAATCACGCGGTACCCAGCAATGCAGTCTAGCATGGAAAGGAAAGGACTTACCTCCACCAAACTTGGACTGAAGAGTCACTGGACTGTGGGAGTCACTTGGAAAGAGTTGCTGAGTTCCATGGACCATGCTCATCGTGCTGAGAGGGGACCCAGAGGACCAGTGATGCAGTTTTTTGGTGCCTGCGGTTGCAGGGGGAAGATTCCGTCGACCCACGGGAGATTTCTTCAGAGCTCCTGGTGCAGAGAGGAGGCAGGCTACCCCCAGAGCATGCACCAACTGGAAACAGTCGAGAAAGCCAGCAGGATGAAGCGATACAAGGTTGCTAGTAGTCATCTTGCTACTTTGTTGCGGCTTTGCAGGCGTCCTGAGCAGTCAGCGGTCGGTCCTTTGGCAGAAGGTGAAGAGGGAGATGCACAGGAACTCTGGTGAGCTCTTGCATTCGTTATCTGGTGAGATCCCCAAAGCAGAGACCCTAAATAGCCAGAAAAGGAGGTTTGGCTACCTAGGAAGGAGGATTGGCTACCAAGAGAGGTAAGAGCCTATCAGAAGGAGCCTCTGACGTCACCTGCTGGCACTGGCCACTCAGAGCAGTCCAGTGTGCCACAGACACCTCTGTTTCCAAGATGGCAGAGGTCTGGGACACACTGGAGGAGCTCTGGGCACCTCCCCTGGGAGGTGCAGGTCAGGGGAGTGGTCACTCCCCTTTCCTTTGTCCAGTTTCGCGCCAGAGCAGGGCTGGGGGATCCCTGAACCGGTGTAGACTGGCTTATGCAGAGATGGGCGCCATTTGTGCCCATCAAAGCATTTCCAGAGCCTTCACACCTATTTCCAAAGGGAGAGGGTGTTACACCCTCTCTCAAAGGAAGCCCTTTGTTCTGCCTTCCTGGGCCAGGGCTGCCTGGACCCCAGGAGGGCAGAAACCTGTCTGAGGGGTTGGCAGCAGCAGCAGCTGCAGTGGAGACCCCGTAAAGGCAGTTTGGCAGTACCCGGGTTCTGTGCTAGAGACCCGGGGGATCATGGAATTGTCCCCCCAATGCCAGAATGGCATTGGGGGGACCATTCCATGATCTTAGACATGTTACATGGCCATGTTCGGAGTTACCATTGTGGCGCTGTGCATAGGTAGTGACCTATGTACAGTGCACGCGTGTAATGGTGTCCCTGCACTCACAAAGTCCAGGGAATTTGCCCTGAACGATGTGGGCACCTTGGCTAGTGCCAGGGTGCCCACACACTAAGTAACTTTGCACCCAACCTTCACCAGGTGAAGGTTAGACATATAGGTGTCTTATAAGTTACTTAAGTGCAGTGGTAAATGGCTGTGAAATAACGTGGACGTTATTTCACTCAGGCTGCAGTGGCAGGCCTGTGTAAGAATTGTCAGAGCTCCCTATGGGTGGCAAAAGAAATGCTGCTGCCCATAGGGATCTCCTGGAACCCCAATACCGTGGGTACCTCAGTACCATATACTAGGGAATTATATGGGTGTACCAGTATGCCAATGTGAATTGGTCAATTTAGTCACTAGCCTGTTAGTGACAAATTTGGAAAGCAGAGAGAGCATAACCGCTGAGGTTCTGGTTAGCAGAGCCTCAGTGAGACAGTTAGGCATCACACAGGGAACACATACAGGGCACATACGTATGAGCACTGGGGCCCTGCCTGGCAGGGTCCCAGTCACACATAGACTAAAACAAACATATATACAGAGAAGTATGGGGGTAACATGCCAGGCAAGATGGTTCTTTCCTACAATGTACCATCCCTATTTTGCGCATCAGTATCCTGATATCAACTCACAAAGTAAGGATTGCGACTTGCAATTCGGAAGGGGCGTTCCATGGGCGTCCCTTCCTAATTGCGCCTCGCTGGCCCATGTATGATTGTTTTGTGACCGTGAATGCGGTCACAAAACAACTGCAGTTACCATCACTTTCAAATTAGTGGTAACCCATTCTCAAACGGGCAGGGATCCCCAAGAGATCCCTTGTGCTTTGTGAATGTGGGCGCCAACATTTTTTCAGAGCAGGCAGTGGTCCCACAGACCACTGTATTCTCTGAAAAAATGAAAAGATAACTTAATTTTTTTAAAAATGCATCCCGTTTTCCTTTAAGAAAAAAAAAATGCTTTATTGACAAAGCAATCTCAGACATGGCGGTCTGCTGACACCAGCAGGCCACCATCCCTGTGATTGTTGCCATTAACAAATGGGTCGCAATTTTGAATATTGATGAGGCACATCCTTTGCAACTCATTTGCGAATCCCAAACAGTGTGGTTGACACTGTTGGTACATTTTGTTTTGAGACATGCAATTTGTGATTCGGACAAAAACACAAATTGCGATTCACAAAACAAAATTGTCCTACATCTGGCCCAGTGTGTTTTACAATTTTAGCGATTCGTAGTGTGTCACAAATAGACCTGCCTCATCAATATTCATGAGGCAGGTAGCAAATTTGTGACCCATTGTGAATGGCTACAACCACATGGATGGTGGTCTGCTGTGGTCAGCAGACCACCATTTCTGTGATTGCTTTTAAATAAAACAATCTTTTTTCTGTAATGCAGCCCGTTTTCCTTAAAAGAAAACAGAATGAATTACAAAAAGAAAACTGAAAAGTTTTCTTTAAATTTTTTAAGAGTAGGTAGCGGTTCACGGGACCACTGCCTGCTCTTAAAATAATTTGCACCCCCTTTCCTAAAGGGGAAGGGTTCCCTTGGCGACCCTTTCCCATTTGCCAGTGGCTTACCACCAATTTGAAGTTGGTGGTAACTGCAAATGTTTTGCAACTGTATTCCTGGCCAGAAAACATTCTTACATCACCCTGCGACTCGCTATTATGAAGGGATGCCCTTGGCATGCCCTTTCCTAATAGTAACTCGCAAACCCTATTTTGCGAGTTGGTAATAGGTTACCGACTCAAAAGATAGGGATGGTACATGAGAAAGACCTTTTACCGGTCGGAAACGGGACCGGTAAAAAAGCTTCATACATCTGACCCTAAATTCATTTTCACTGTGGAAGTGAAATCAAATCAAATCAAATCATTAACATTTATAAAGCGCGCTACTCACCCATGCGGGTCTCAAGGCGCTAGGGGGAAGGGGGTTACTGCTGCTCGAAGAGCCAGGTCTTGAGGAGTCTCCGGAATGCGGAGTGGTCCTGGGTGGTCCTGAGGCTGGTGGGGAGGGTGTTCCAGGTCTTGGCTGCAAGGTAGGAGAAAGACCTCCCACCCGCCGTGGAGCGGCGGATGCGAGGGACGGCAGCGAGCGCGAGGCCGGTGGAACGGAGGAGACGGGTGGGGGCATAGAAGCTGAGGCATCGGTTGAGGTATTCAGGTCCCTTGTCGTGGAGGGCTTTGTGTGCGTGGGTGAGAAGTCGGAAGGTGATCCTTTTGCTGACTGGGAGCCAATGCAGGTGTCTCAGGTGTGCGGAGATGTGGCTGTTGCGGGGTACATCGAGGATGAGGCGGGCGGAGGCGTTTTGAATACGTTGCAGACGTTTTTGGAGTTTTGCGGTGGTCCCAGCATAAAGGGTGTTGCCGTAGTCCAGGCGGCTAGTGACTAGGGCGTGGGTCACGGTTTTTCTGGTGTCAGTGGGGATCCAGCGGAAGATCTTGCGGAGCATGCGGAGGGTGAGGAAGCAGGAGGAGGACACGGCATTGACTTGTTTGGTCATGGTGAGCAGAGGGTCCAAGATGAAGCCGAGGTTGCGGGCGTGGTCTGAGGGGGTTGGTGCGGTGCCAAGGGTCGTGGGCCACCAGGAGTCGTCCCATGCGGTAGGGGTGTTGCCGAGGATGAGGACTTCCGTTTTGTCTGAGTTCAGTTTTAGACGGCTGAGCCTCATCCAATCTGCGACGTCCTTCATGCCATCTTGTAGGTTGGTCTTAGCGCTGGCGGGGTCCTTGGTGAGGGAAAGTATAAGTTGAGTGTCATCGGCATAGGAGGTGATGATGATGTTGTGCTTGCGTACGATGTCGGCGAGGGGGCTCATGTAGACATTGAAGAGAGTCGGGCTGAGCGAGGAGCCTTGAGGGACGCCGCAGAAGATCTCGGTGGGGTCTGAGCTAAAAGGTGGGAGGTAGACTCTTTGAGAGTTGTTGGAGAGGAAGGAGGCGATCCAGTCCAGGGCCTGGCCTTGGATCCCGGTGGAGCGGAGGCGGGTTATTAGGGTGCGGTGACAGACAGTGTCGAAGGCAGCCGAGAGGTCGAGGAGGATGAGGGCGACTGTTTCACCGTTGTCCATCAGGGTTCTGATGTCGTCTGTGACTGAGATGAGGGCGGTTTCAGTGCTGTGGTTGGTTCGGAATCCGGATTGTGAAGGGTCGAGAAGGTTGTTGTCTTCCAGGAAGTTGGTAAGCTGGAAGTGAAGGGAACATCTGCCAAACTGGAGGGGCAGGCTGTGCCAGCATGAAAATTATTTTCCCTCGTGGTGATTTTTCTCAGTGCTTTGCACAAATGTTATGAAATTTCAGATGTGCTCTTGTGCAAAACGTAAAAATGAACATGAGAAAGTGTGTCCATATTATTTCAAATGCTAATTCACAAAAGTTTTCCTGGGGAGGCGTACAAACCTGCAACTGGGTGGTACCAGAATACTGTAGCTAGAATTTATATCACTCATTTAAATATGGCATTCTAGATAGCATTTACGAAAATATCACCCCATTAGAGGTATTAGTATCAAATCTACACTCAAAAAACCCAGGGTGGACCCAAAGGACCTCAAGAACTTCTGGCCTATCTCCCAGCTCCTCTTCCCGGCAAAAGTCATCGAGAAGGCCGTAAACAGACAACTAACCTGCTTCCTGGAGATGAACGGCACCCTTGACCATTCCCAATCCGGATTCCGCAGCAACCACAGCACCGAAACTACCCTCATCACCGCCACCGACTATATCAGAACCATACTGGACAGCAGCGAAACCGCGGCCCTCAACCTCCTGGACCTCCCGGCCACATTCGACACTGTCTGCCACCACACCCTATGCTCATGCCTCAGCAATTCTGGAATCCGCGACAGAGCCCTGGACTGGGTCACCTCCTATCTCACCGGCAGAACCCAGAGAGTCCGCCTCCCCCAATTCCGCTTGGAGGCCACCGAAATCATCTGTGGCGAACCCCAGGGGTCGTCCCTCAGTCCGACCCTCTTCAACGTCCACATGGCCCCACTCGCTAACATCGCCCGATCCCATACGCTGACAACATCCAGCTGATCCTCTCCCTCACCAAGGACTCCGCCAAAACCTACCTCCACAAAGGAATGAAGGCCATCGTCGAATGGATGAAATCAGCTGCCTCAAACTCAATTTGGACAAGACGGAAGTTCTTATTTTCGGCTCCTCCCCCTCCGCATGGGATGACTCCTGGTGGTCTGCCACTCTCAGAACCGCTCCGACTCCCCCCGACCACGCACACAACCTAGGATTCATCTTGGACCCCTCCCTATCCATGACCCAGCAAGTCAATGCCATCTCCTCCTCCTGCTTCAACACCCTCCGCATGCTCCGAAAGATCTACAAATGGATCCCCACCGAAACCAGAAGAATAGTCACCCAAGCTCTTGTAAGCAGCAAACTGGACTACGGCAATGCCCTCTGCGCAGGAACCACGGCCAAACTCCAGAAGAGGCTGCAACTAGTCCAGAACGCCTCCGCACACCTCATCCTGGACATCCCCCGCCACTGCCACATCACAGACCACCTGAAAAACCTGCACTGGCTCCCAGTCAACAAGAGAATCACCTTCAAACTCCTCACCCACGCTCACAAAGCACTGCACAACACTAGACCAGAATACCTCAACAGATTACTCTCCTTCTACACCTGACCCGGCATCTCCGCTCCGCTGACCTCGCCCTCTCAACCGTCCCACGCGTCTGCAGAACTACAACCGGCGGTAGATCAATTTCACACCTGACCGCCAAAACGTGGAACACTCTTCCTACCCACCTGCGCCAGACCAAAGACCTCCTTACCTTCAGGAAACTTCTCAAGACCTGGCTGTTCGAGCAGTAGCAGCACCTCCCTCCCCCCCATCTTCTCCCCCTCCCCTCCTCAGCGCCTTGAGACTCTCATGAGTAGTGCGCTTTACAAATCCCTGTTTGATTGATTGATATTAATGTAAACAAAATGTTGCCAATAGTTGTGTATGAACTGATATACAACAAGCTGTGACTGGTATAGGTTTCCGGTTCTGCTTTTAGAATCTTGGTCAATTTCCAAATGTCATAAACATGCACTCACTAGAATGTAACTCAGTAGGTGAAATTTACAACTAACTTCAGTGGAACAGCTCTAGTTTTTGTTTGTGATGTAAGCTCTGTAAATACTGATTGCTATTGTAATTACATTTGCTCAATCATATGTTTATTAATGACTGTCTCTTGCATAGAGAATGTCTTATGCACACGTAGGCTGATGGAAATGGCCCTTCCTGTAGGGTTATTCCCATATTTTTTCTCTTTCTCCTATTTTTCTGACCCTCTTTTTATTGGCTTTAGGACTCTAGGCACTTTAACCCGCTTATCAGTGCTAAAGTGCATTTTCTTTCTCCCCTAAAACTTGGTATAATTGACTTACACCTGTTTTTCTTATTCAATTTACCTGTAAGTCCCTTGTAAAGTGGTCTGTAGTGCTGATTGTGCCACCCACAGAAGTAGCCTTTCAAACCTATCTCAGGCCTTCCGCTGCAGGGCCTGCGAGCGCAGTTTACTACCACACTGACTTGGCAAGTCAAACTACTTTCAAGCTCTAAAACTCCTGTTTTACTACACCTAGGCAACCCCTAAGGTACGCCCCAGATAGCCCTATGAGAAGGGTGCTGTGTATGTAAAAGGTAGCACACATACCTTTATGCATTACAAGTCCAAGTAGTGACAAACAGCCTATTTCATTTTTCACTTCTTTGAGTGCTGCTCCACTCATAGGTTTGCATTGGAAATTCTCTCAATGTATCTAAGTGGTAATTTCTGATTTGTAAGGAGTAGCCTGGGCATGTTTGGAATGGTTGTGAGGAATCCTGCTTACTGGTGTAGGTGGATTTTTCATTACTTTTTTGGAAGTGCCACTTTTACAAATTTCTCTGTGCTTATAACTTTTGTGCTTTGCAGCCTGATTCCAATCCACACCTATGGGAGAGTGACAGCTCTACCTTTGTGCATAGTCTCTGGACAGCCATCCATCAGGGAGGGTTTAGGTGTGACAGGGTTACATCTGCATTCATCTACATACTGATGGTGTTTCTGGGCCCAAAAAGAAAACCTTACCTTAAAAGTTGTTGTTCAGGCAATTGTTATTCTGGCACAATTGTTGTTTAGACAGTAGTTGTTCAGTACTTAGTTGTACAGACTTTTTAGTTGTTTAGCAGTAGCGGTTTAGGCTATAGTTGTTTAGGACCTAGTTGTTCTGTCACATATTCGTTCTCTCTCCCTCCTGCGCACCTGCTCTTCTTCCATCCTGCACATTTGTACTCACTCCTCCTGTTTATCACTCTCCGTCCTGCGCACCCGCTCTTCTTCCATCCTGCGTATTTGTACTCCCTCCTCCTGTTTGTTCACTCTCCCTCCTGCGCACACGCTCTTCTTCCATCCTGTGCATTTGAACTCCCTCCTCCTGTTTGTTCCCTCTCCCTCCTGCACACCTGCTCTTCTTCCATTGTGTGCATTTGTACTCCCTCTTTTTGTTTGTTCACTCTCCCTCCTGCACACCCGCTCTTCTTCCATGCTGCGCATTTGTACTCACTCACCCTGTTTGTTCACTCTCCCTCCTGTGCACCCGCTCTTCTTCCATCCTGCGCATTTGTACTCTCTCCTCCTGTTTGTTCGCTCTCCCTCTTGCTCACGCGCTCTTCTTCCATCTTGCACATTTGTACTCACTCCTCCTGTTAGTTCTCTCTCCCTCTTGCTCACCCGCTCTTCTTCCATCCTGCGCATTTGTACTCACTCCTCCTGTTTGTTCTCTCTCCCTCCTGCACACAAGGTCTTCTTCTATCCTGCGCATTTGTACTCACTCCTCCTGTTTGTTCACTCTCCCTCCTGCGCCCCAGCTCTTCTTCCATCCTGCGCATTTGTACTCATTCCTCCTGTTTGTTCGCTCTCCATCCTGCGCACCCGCTCTTCTTCCATCCTGCGCATTTGTACTCACTCCTCCTGTTTGTTCGCTCTCCCTCCTGCCCACCCGCTCTTCTTCCATCCTGCGCATATGTACTCCCTCCTAGTGTTTGTTCATTCTCCCTCCTGCGCACCAGCTCTTCTTCCATCCTGAGCATTTGTATTCCCTCCTCCTGTTTGTTCGCTCTCTCTCCTGCGCACCTGCTCTTATTCCATCCTGCGCATTTGTACTCCCTCCTCCTGTTTGTTCACTCTCCCTCCTGCGCACCCGCTCTTCTTCCATCCTGTGCATTTGTACTCCCTCACCCTGTTTGTTCACTCTCCCTCCTGCGCACTTGCCCTTCTTCCATCCTGCCCATTTGTTCTCACTCCTCCTGTTTGTTTACTCTCCCTTCTGCGCACCTGCTCTTCTTCCGTCCAGCACATTTGTACTCCCTCCTCCTGTTTGTTCTCTCTCCCTCCTGCGCACCCGCTCTTCTTCCACCCTGTGCATTTGTACTCTCTCACCCTGTTTGTTCGCTCTCCTTCCTGCGAACCTGCTTTTCTTCCATCCTGCGCATTTGTACTCACTCTCCTGTTTGTTCACTCTCCCTCCTGCGCACCTGCTCTTCTTCTATCCTGCGCATTTGTACTCCCTCACCCTGTTTGTTCGCTCTCCCTCCTGCGCACCCGCTCTTCTTCCATCCTGCACATTTGTACTCACTCCTCATGTTTGTTCCCTCTCCCTCCTGCGCACCCTCTCTTCTTCCATCCTGCGCATTTGTACTCCCTCCTCCTGTTTGTTCACTCTCCCTCCTGCGCACCCGCTCTTCTTCCATCCTGCGCATATGTACTCCCTCCTAGTGTTTGTTCGTTTTCCCTCCTGCGCACCAGCTCTTCTTCCATCCTGCACATTTGTACTCCCTCCTCCTGTTTGTTCGCTCTCTCTGCTGCGCACCTGCTCTTCTTCCATCCTGCGCATTTGTACTCACTCCTCCTGTTTGTTCACTCTCCCTCCTGCGCACCCGCTCTTCTCCCATCCTGTGCATTTGTACTCCCTCACCCTGTTTGTTCGCTCTCCCTCCTGCGCACCTGCCCTTCTTCCATCCTGCGCATTTGTATTCACTCCTCCTGTTTGTTCGCTCTCCCTCCTGCGCACCTGCTCTTCTTCCATCCTGCACATTTGTACTCACTCCTCCTGTTTGTTCCCTCTCCCTCCTGCGCACCTGCTCTTCTTCCATCCTGCGCATTTGTACTCCCTCCTCCTGTTTGTTCACTCTCCCTCCTGCGCACCCGCTCTTCTTCCATCCTGCGCATTTGAACTCAATCCTCCTTTTGTTTGCTCTCCCTCCTGCGCATCTGCTCTTCTTCCATCTGCGCATTTGTACTCACTCCTCCTGTTTGTTCACTCTCCCTCCTGCGCACCTGCTCTTCTTACATCCTATGCATTTGCACTCCTTCACCCTGTTTGTTCACTCTCTCTCCTGCGCACCCGCTCTTCTTCCATCCTGCGCATTTCTACACACTCCTCCTTTTGTTCGCTTTCCCTCCTGCGCACCTGCTCTTCTTCCATCCTGCGCATTTGTACTCACTCCTCCTGTTTGTTCACTCTCGCTCCTGCGCACCCGCTCTTCTTCCATCCTGCGCATTTGTACTCACTCCTCCTGTTTGTTCGCTCTCCCTCCTGCGCACCTGCTCTTCTTCCATCCTGCGCATTTGTACTCCCTCACCCTGTTTGTTCTCTCTCCCTCCTGCGCACCTGCTCTTCTTCCATCCTGTGCATTTCTACTCACTCCTCCTGTTTTTTCACTCTCCCTACTGCGCACCTGCTCTTCTTCCATCCTGCACATTTGTACTCACTCCTCCTGTTTGTTCTCTCTCCCTCCTGCACACCTGCTCTTCTTCCATCCTGCGCATTTGTACTCACTCTTCCCGTTTGTTCGCTCTCTCTCCTGCGCACCTGCTCTTCTTACATCCTGCGCATTTGTACTCCTTCACCCTGTTTGTTCACTCTCCCTCCTGCGCACCCGCTCTTCCTCCATCCTGCGCGTTCTTACTCCCTCCTCCTGTTTGTTTGCTCACCCTCCTGCGCACCTGCTTTTCTTCCATCCTGCGCATTTGTACTCACTCCTCCTGTTTGTTCACTCTCTCTCCTGCGCACCCGCTCTTCTTCCATCCTGCGCATTTGTACTCGCTCACCCTGTTTGTTCACTCTCCCTCCTGCGCACACGCTCTTCTTCCATCCTGTGCATTTGTACTCACTCTTCTTCCATCCTGCGCATTTGTACTCACACCTCCTGTTTGTTCACTCTCCCTCCTGCGCACCTGCTCTTCTTCCATCCTGCGCATTTGTACTCACTCCTGTTTGTTCGCTCTCCGTCCTGCGCACCCGCTCTTCTTCCATCCTGCGCATTTGTACTCAATCCTCCTGTTTGTTCACTCTCCCTCCTGCGCACCCGCTCTTCTCCCATCCTGTGCATTTGTACTCCCTCACCCTGTTTGTTCGCTCTCCCTCCTGCGCACCTGCCCTTCTTCCATCCTGCGCATTTGTACTCACTCCTCCTGTTTGTTCACTCTCCCTTCTGCGCACCTGCTCTTCTTCCGTCCAGCACATTTGTACTCCCTCCTCCTGTTTGTTCGCTTTCCCTCCTGCGCACCCGCTCTTCTTCCACCCTGCGAATTTGTACTCTCTCACCCTGTTTGTTCACTCTCCCTCCTGCGCACCTGCTTTTCTTCCATCCTGCGCATTTGTACTCACTCTCCTGTTTGTTCACTCTCCCTCCTGCGCACCTGCTCTTCTTCTATCCTGCGCATTTGCACTCCCTCACCCTGTTTGTTCGCTCTCCCTCCAGCGCACCCGCTCTTCTTCCATCCTGCGCATTTGTATTCACTCCTCCTGTTTGTTCGCTCTCCCTCCTGCGCACCTGCTCTTCTTCCATCCTGCGCATTTGTACTCCCTCCTCCTGTTTGTTCACTCTCCCTCCTGCGCACCCGCTCTTCTTCCATCCTGCGCATTTGAACTCAATCCTCCTTTTGTTTGCTCTCCCTCCTGCGCATCTGCTCTTCTTCCATCTGCGCATTTGTACTCACTCCTCCTGTTTGTTCACTCTCCCTCCTGCGCACCTGCTCTTCTTACATCCTATGCATTTGCACTCTTTCACCCTGTTTGTTCACTCTCTCTCCTGCGCACCCGCTCTTCTTCCATCCTGCGCATTTGTACACACTCCTCCTTTTGTTCGCTCTCCCTCCTGCGCACCTGCTCTTCTTCCATCCTGTGCATTTGTACTCACTCCTCCTGTTTGTTCACTCTTGCTCCTGCGCACCCGCTCTTCTTCCATCCTGCGCATTTGTACTCACTCCTCCTGTTTGTTCGCTCTCCCTCCTGCGCACCTGCTCTTCTTCCATCCTGCGCATTTGTACTCCCTAATCCTGTTTGTTCTCTCTCCCTCCTGCGCACCTGCTCTTCTTCCATCCTGTGCATTTCTACTCACTCCTCCTGTTTTTTCACTCTCCCTACTGCTCACCTGCTCTTCTTCCATCCTGCGCATTTGTACTCACTCCTCCTGTTTGTTCTCTCTCCCTCCTGCACACCTGCTCTTCTTCCATCCTGCGCATTTGTACTCACTCTTCCCGTTTGTTCGCTCTCTCTCCTGCGCACCTGCTCTTCTTACATCCTGCGCATTTGTACTCCTTCACCCTGTTTGTTCACTCTCCCTCCTGCGCACCCGCTCTTCCTCCATCCTGCGCGTTCTTACTCCCTCCTCCTGTTTGTTCGCTCACCCTCCTGCGCACCTGCTTTTCTTCCATCCTGCGCATTTGTACTCACTCCTCCTGTTTGTTCACTCTCTCTCCTGCGCACCTGCTCTTCTTGCATCCTGCGCATTTGTACTCGCTCACCCTGTTTGTTCACTCTCCCTCCTGCGCACACGCTCTTCTTCCATCCTGTGCATTTGTACTCACTCCTGTGTGTTCGCTCTCCCTCCTGCACACCCGGTCTTCTTCCATCCTGCGCATTTGTACTCACACCTCCTGTTTGTTCACTCTCCCTCCTGCGCACCTGCTCTTCTTCCATCCTGCGCATTTGTACTCACTCCTGTTTGTTCGCTCTCCGTCCTGCGCACCCGCTCTTCTTCCATCCTGCGCATTTGTACTCAATCCTCCTGTTTGTTCACTCTCCCTCCTGCGCACCTGCTCTTCTTCCATCCTGCACATTTGTACTCACTCCTCCTGTTTGTTCTCTCTCCCTCCTGCGCACCTGCTCTTCTTCCATCCTGCGCATTTGTACTCCCCCTCCTGTTTGTTCGCTCTCCCTCCTGAACACCTGCTCTTCTTCCATCCTGCGCATTTGTACTCCCCCCTCTTGTTTGTTCACTCTCCCTCCTGCGCACCTGCTCTTCTTTCTTCCTGGGCATATGTACCCACTCCTGTTTGTTCGCTCTCCCTCATGCGCACTTTCTCTTCTTCCATCCTACGCATTTGTGCTCACTCCTCCTGTTTGTTCACTCTCCCTCCTGCGCACCTGCTCTTCTTCCATCCTGCGCATTTGTACTCCCTCCTCCTGTTTGTTTGCTCTCCCTCCTGCGCACCGCTTCTCTTTCATCCTATGCATTTGTACTCCCTCCTCCTGTTTGTTCACTCTCCCTCCTGTGCACCCGCTCTCTCCCATCCTGTGCATTTATACTCACTCCTCCTGTTTGTTTACTCTCCCTCCTGCGCATCCGTTCTTCTTCCATCCTGCACATTTGTACTCATTCCTCCTGTTTGTTCGCTCTCTTTCCTGCGCACCCGCTCTTCTTCTATCCTGCGCATTTGTACTCACTCCTCCTGTTTGTTCACTCTCTCTTCTGCGCACCCACTCTTCTTCCATCCTGCGCATTTGTACTCACTCCTCCTGTTTGTTCACTCTCCTTCCTGCGCACCTGCTCTTCTTCCATCCTGCGCATTTGTACTCACTCCTCCTGTTTGTTCTCTCTCCCTCCTGCGCACCCGCTCTTCTTCCAGCCTGCGCATTTGTACTCACTCCTCCTGTTGGTTCACTCTCCCTCCTGCGCACCCGCACTTCTCCCATCCTGCGCATTTGTACTCATTCCTCCTGTTGGTTCACTCTCTCTCCTGCGCACCCGCTCTTCTTCCATTCTGCACATTTGTACTCCCTCCTCCTGTTTGTTCACTCTCCCTCCTGCTCACCTCCTCTTTTCCCTCCCTGCATGGTTGTACTCCCTCCTCCTGTTTGTTCACTCTCCCTCCTGCTCACCTGCTCTTTTCCCTCCCTGCACGGTTGTACTCACTCCTCCTGTTTGGTCAGTCTCCCTCCTGTGCACCTGCTCTTCTTCCATCCTGCGCATTTTTACTCCCTCCTCCTGTTTGTTCACTCTCCCTCCTGCGCACCTGCTCTTCTTCCATCCTGCGCATTTGTACTCACTCCTCCTGTTTGTTCACTCTCCCGTCTGCGCACCTGCTCTTCTTCCATCCTGTGCATTTGTACTCCCTCACCTATTTGTTCACTCTCCCTCCTGTGCACCTGCTCTTCTTCCATCCTGCGCATTTGTACTCCCTCACCCTGTTTGTTCACTCTCTCTCCTGCGCACCTGCTCTTGTTCCATCCTGCACATTTGTACTCGCTCCCCCTATTTGTTAACTCTCCATCCTGCGCACCTGCTCTTCTTCCATCCTGCACATTTGTATTCCCTCCTCCTGTTTGTTCACTCTCCCTCCTGCGCACCCGCTCTTCTTCCATCCTGCGCATTTGTACTCCCTCACCGTGTTTGTTCACTCTCCCTCCTGCGCACCTGCTCTTCTTCCATCCTGCGCATTTGTACTCACTCCCTCTGTTTGTTCACTCTCCCTCCTGCGCACCTGCTCTTCTTCCATCCTGCAAATTTGTACTCACTCACCGTGTATGTTCACTCTCCCTCCTGCACACCTGCTCTTCTTCCATCCTGCAAATTTGTACTCGCTCACCCTGTTTGTTCACTCTCCCTCTTGCGCACCTGCTTTTCTTCCATCCTGCGCATTTGTACTCCCTCACCCTGTTTGTTCACTCTCCCTCCTGCGCACCTGCTCTTCTTCCATCCTGCACATTTGTACTCCCTCCTCCTGTTTGTTCACTCTCCCTCCTGCTCACCTGCTCTTCTTCCATCCTATGCATTTGTACTCCCTCACCCTGTTTGTTCACTCTCCCTCCTGCACACCTGCTCTTCTTCCATCCTATGCATTTGTACTCCCTCACCCTGTTTGTTCACTCTCCCTCCTGCGCACCCGCTCTTCTTCCATCCTGCACATTTGTACTCCCTCCCCCTGTTTGTTTGCTCTCCCTCCTATGCACTTGCACTCCCTCACCCTGTTTGTTCACTCTGCATCCTGAGCACTTGCATGCCCTCTTAAGCTTCTGTTCTTCGCTCTCCCTCCCTTTTACACACTTACACTTCCATTCTGCTCGCTTGTGCTCCCGCGCTCTTTCACACTTACACTTCCTTTCTGCTCGCTTGTGCTCCCTCCCTCTTACACACCTACACTTCCATTCTGCGAACTTGCGCTCCCTCCCTCTTGCAAACTCACAGTTCCATTCGGTGCACTTGCGCTCCCTCCCTTTTACACACTTACACTTGTATTCTGCACACTTGTGCTCCCTCCCTCTTAGACACTTACATTTCCATTCTGCGCACTTGCGCTCCCTCCCACTTACACACTTACATTTCCATTCTGTGCACTTGCGCTCCCTCCCTCTTGCCCACTTATACTTCCATTCTGCTCGCTTGCGCTCCCTCCCTGTTACACACTTACATTTCCATTCTGCGCACTGCGCTCCCTCCCTCTTACACACTTACACTTCCATTCTGCTCGCTTGCGCTCCCTCCCTCTTACACACTTACACTTCCATTCTGCTCGCTTGCGTTCCCTCCCTCTTGCACACTTACACTTCCATGCTGCCCACTTGCAATCCATCTTGCGCACGTACACTTCCATTCTGTGTGCTTACGCTCCCTCTTGCACAGTTATGCTTCCATTCTGCAAGCTTGCGCTCCCTCCCTCTTGTGTGCTTACACTTCCATTCTGCGCACTTGTGCTCCCTCCCTCTTGCACACTTACACTTCCATTCTGTGCACTTGCACTCCCTCCCCTTGTGCACTTACACTTTCAGTCTGTGTACTTGCTCTACCTCCCTGTTGCGCACTTATGCTTCCATTCTGCTCGCTTGTGCTCCGTCCCACTTACACACCTGCAATTCCATTCTGCTTGCTTGTGCTCACTCCCTCTTGCGTACCTACACTTCCATTCTGCTCGCTTTCGCTCCTTCCATCACGCACACTTATACTTCCATTGTGCGCACTTGAGCTCCCTCTTGCACACTTACACTTCCATTATGCGCGCTTGCGCTCCCTGCCTCTTGTGCACTTTCGCTTCCATTCTGAGTAAGGGGTATAGTCATACTTTTGAAAGTTTAGCGCCGGCTTGCACCATTCTACAGTGCCAGACAGGAGCCATATTTAAGGAATGGTGCGAGCCGGCGCTGAGCTTGGGCTAATGTCAAAATAAAAGACGCTAGCCGGATGGAGGTGGCAGTAGAGGAAATGGAGGTTGAGTGTCAAACAATGATGCTAGGCTGGTTAGAGGCAAAAAATGCTGCTAACCAGCCTAGCATCATTTCCTGAAGCACAACCATACATAACATCCATATAAAAGACAGGAGACATGCCAGCCACCCAATGGCCAGCACAGGGGACCAGTGTGCCCTAGGCATGGCCATCGCACCCCGTGCCATGCAAGGGGCCCCATATCAGGGCCCTCAGTGGCACTTAATTGTTTTGTTTAGAAATACTTGAGGTGGGCACCTGTGGGCCCATTCCATGGCGTTTAATAATGACGCTAAGCAAGCTTAACGCCATTATTTGGATCCGCCTCCCACCCGTGTGTCATTTTAGCACGGGGTATAAATATGGCGCTACGGGGATAGCGTAAATTGTTGGATGGGAACGCCTACCTTGCACCTCTTTGACGCAAGGTGGATTCACGCATCCCAAAAATTACGATAACTCCAATATTGTGACGCTAGATGGGTCTAGCGTCAAAATATAAATATGGAGTTAAGTTTGCAATGCTTTCAAACAGAGTATAAATATGCCCTTAAGTGCGCAGGAGGGAGGGCAGAACATCTAAAGTGGTTCTTTCACTCAGGACCAGTAGATAGAGTGTTCCCTGGGACTCCAGGCCCGAGCAGCAACGCAGCGCCATGTTGGCACTGTCCTCAAATCAATAACAGATAGAAATTACGAGGCACTTAGCTGTGTTAATGGCTTCCCCTCAGCTTCTTAGCCAGGGTGCCAGGCAAATAGATTCTGTCAGGCTAATTAAATTCTCGCGCAGCGGGCAGCACGCAGGACATTGACAGAGGCAGCCCTGGCAATATTACTTACTGTGTTAGGACTTATCAGGAGGCGGCAGATAAGTGACTCTGTTTCACATACTGTAGCTGTCATGTTCGCCCTTTTAATGGATGGAAACTTCCCCCGGTGAGCTTGACGAGGCTGCACGGTTGCTGCGCCTCACAGCGTCACTGCGAAAGAGCAGGAATTTGCCATATTTAAGGCATACGGCGCATTTATGTCCTTTAGCCCTGTGCTGGTGCCGTTTCGGTAGCCTAGCGCTAACACAGGAGCCTTGCATTATGGTGAAGGGTGCCTGCGTTGCATGCAGGATTGTTTTTGTGCAGGAAATAAAGATATTTGTCCTCATTTCGCCTTCCTTGGGGAGGTGTATCTTTTTGGTCCATTTCCAGGTTTATATGCTCTTGTAAATTTGGGAATGTGCAAAAAAACATGGAAATTGCCTGGTTAAACCCATCGCGATGCCCATGAAATGCCTTCCCGGGTCAGAGTACGGCAATGCAACAATTTGTGCCTCGTTGGCCTACTCCATATTTCTGGAGCCTTAAAAGTTACTTTGCGTGGCTTCCGAAATATGACTTAAGGATTGCGTCATGCATGTACCACATTGCGTGGTGCAGGTGTGACGCAAACCGCTAATAAATATGCCCCTGATTTACTAGACACTAATGCGCTGATCACTGAGGCAGGTAATTCGGTATTTGGACAAGATTACGAATCAGGCACAAATGGTGCCCGAATTTTCCTGCAAATCCTTGCAAACAGCCGCAAATTGGGCACAATTTTGGTTTCTGGTCCACCCCAGATCGAGTGGAATTGTTTGCACAATACTCATAACTTTATATTCCAGGGTTTTAAATTAAAATCAGGTATGACTGATCACCTCCCCCTCTCCAGTGGTAAGTTTTTGTGTACAAATAGTAAACTCGGACCAAGGTCAAAGGAGTTCTTTACGTGTGCACCTCTTAAATTACACAAGGCTGCATTGATTTTGTTTTTTGACTCACAGAGAGATTGGCCAGTAAGTTGTTGGTAATCTTCACTTCTGAGACTGGGAGAGCCCAGAAAACAAGACTGGAGCCAGGGACAGCTTTTAGGGGCCCTGGGCAATCGTATTCTTTGGGGCCCCTGTTCGGAACAGCTTTGAATTTATGATCCAGTTTCAGCTTTTTCATGCCCTCCTTGGCCAGGTCATTGACAGTGCCCAGGACACTGGTCCAAATTCTATGTGTGGTTATATCTAATATTCAGGGATAGTGATGTGTGTTGTCAGTATTGTAACTCGGCAGCAGCTCACTAATGTTACTGCAAATAATCTCTGCCACACCCTCCCGTTTCTCATCTGTTAGGTCCCCTGTTTCCATCTTAAAGGAACTTTTTATGGATGTTGCATGAAACATAAACACAACATTTCTCTGCAAAATGTCTGTAATATGCACCCACACATCACCCTTATTAAACATAAAGGAACATAGGGCCTCATTACAACATTGGCGCTATTGACCGCCTACCGCCGCGGCGACGGCAGCCAACATACCGTCGCTGTGGCTACCAGCCGCCCACCTGCATTATGACCATAGATGGAATTCTGCCAGAAGGCTGGCAGAATACCGTCGACGGTCATGGCGACGGACGGCGGTAAGGTGACGCTGCTGTCAGCAGCAGCGTCACGCCAGCAAAACACTACTGACCGTATCATGAGCAATGATACGGACTGGCGGTATTTTGCTGGTGGACGCTGCTGCTCACAGCAGCATCACGTCCTGTCTCCTACCGGAGGACCCCCTGCAAGCAAGTAAGTTGAGTTCTCCGACAGGAGAGGGGGGTGGGGGATGGTGTGTGCATGTGTGGGGGTGTTG
Organism: Pleurodeles waltl; assembly: GCF_031143425.1. Classification (NCBI taxonomy): domain Eukaryota; kingdom Metazoa; phylum Chordata; class Amphibia; order Caudata; family Salamandridae; genus Pleurodeles; species Pleurodeles waltl. Next base: position 21,268,175 of record NC_090436.1, read on the forward strand.
TGTGTGTGTGGGCGGTGTGTGTGTCTGTTTTTGCATGCATGCATGTGGGTGTGAGTCGTGTTGAATGAGTACGTGAATGACTGAATGTGAGTGTACATGTATGTTGTGTGTTGTGAATGCGTGTGTGTGACAATACATGTTGGTGTGTGTTGCGGTGTGTGGGTATGTATGTGTGCATGCGTGGGTGGATGTGGGTATGCGTGTGTGTATGAGTGTGTATGTGTGCACATGTGGGTGTGCGGGGGCAGGAGAGGGAGGGAGAGTGTGAGGGATGAAGTACTGGGTTTTTCAGAACCCAGCGGTGCCAGGGAACACACCCTAAGACTTCGAGTCCTTCCTGTTTCAGACTACAGAAACACAGAGTCTTCTTGGTGAAGACAAAGATCTTGTTTATTGGCTGCAGCCAGTAACAGGTATCCTAGAAGTACAACACAGTGTATATTCTCAGGAGACCGCTCCCTTTGCAAAGCTAACCTTCTCTTTTATACAAAATATTATGCTTTAGGCAAACATTCCTTATTTTACAGTTGACCATTCACATATTTTCACTACAAAGAAATAGCAGGGTTATGATGACAAGCCCATATTTCAGTTTGTCCAGCCCTCAATCAAATCAAATCAAATCAAATCATTAACATTTATAAAGCGCGCTACTCACCCGTGCGGGTCTCAAGGCGCTAGGGGGGAAAGGGGGGGTTATCGCTGCTCGAACAGCCAAGTCTTTAGGAGTCTCCGGAAAGCGGAGTGGTCCTGGGTGGTCCTGAGGCTGGTGGGGAGGGAGTTCCAGGTCTTGGCCGCCAGGAAGGAGAAAGATCTCCCACCCGCCGTGGAGCGGCGGGTGCGAGGGACGGCAGCAAGTGCGAGGCCAGCGGAGCGGAGGGGGCGGGTGGGGACGTAGAAGCTGAGGCGTCTGTTGAGGTATTCCGGTCCCTTGTTGTGGAGGGCTTTGTGTGCGTGGGTGAGAAGACGGAAGGTGATCCTTTTGCTGACTGGGAGCCAATGCAGGTGTCTCAGGTGTGCGGAGATGTGGCTGTTGCGGGGTACGTCGAGGATGAGGCGGGCCGAGGCGTTTTGGATGCGTTGCAGGCGGTTTTGGAGTTTGGCGGTGGTCCCGGCGTAGAGGGTGTTGCCGTAGTCCAGGCGACTCGTGACAAGGGCGTAGGTCACGGTTTTTCTGGTGTCGGCGGGGATCCAGCGGAAGATCTTGCGGAGCATGCGGAGAGTGAGGAAGCAGGCGGAGGACACGGCGTTGACTTGCTTGGTCATGGTGAGAAGAGGGTCCAAGATGAAGCCGAGGTTGCGGGCGTGGTCTGCGGGGGTCGGTGCGGTGCCGAGGGCCGTGGGCCACCAGGAGTCGTCCCAGGCGGACGGGGTGTTGCCGAGGATGAGGACTTCCGTTTTTTCAGAGTTCAGCTTTAGGCGGCTGAGCCTCATCCAATCTGCGACGTCCTTCATACCCTCTTGTAGGTTGGTCTTGGCGCTGGCGGGGTCCTTGGTGAGGGAGAGTACAAGTTGGGTGTCGTCGGCGTAGGAGGTGATGATGATGTCGTGCTTGCGTACGATGTCGGCGAGGGGGCTCATGTAGACATTGAAGAGTGTCGGGCTGAGCGATGAGCCTTGAGGTACGCCGCAGATGATCTTGGTGGGTTCTGAGCGAAACGGAGGGAGGTAAACTCTTTGGGAGCGGTTAGCGAGGAAGGAGGCGATCCAGTCCAGGGCCTGGCCTTGGATCCCGGTGGAGCGTAGGCGGGTGATTAGGGTGCGGTGACAGACGGTGTCAAAGGCAGCCGAGAGGTCGAGGAGAATGAGGGCGACTGTTTCACCGTTGTCCATCAGGGTTCTGATGTCGTCTGTGACTGAGATGAGGGCGGTTTCCGTGCTGTGGTTGGTTCGGAATCCGGTTTGTGAAGGGTCGAGCAGGTTGTTGTCTTCCAGGAAGGTGGTCAGCTGTTTGTTGACGGTCTTTTCTATTACCTTGGCTGGGAAAGGTAGAAGAGAGATGGGGCGGAAGTTTTTCAGGTCGCTTGGGTCAGCCGTAGGTTTCTTTAGTAGGGCGTTGACTTCAGCGTGCTTCCAGCATTCGGGGAAGGTAGCAGAAGAAAAAGAAGAGTTGATGACGGTCTGGAGGTGCGGGGCGATGATGTCGTCGGCTTTGTTAAAGATGAAGTGCGGGCAGGGGTCCGAAGGGGCGCCGGAGTGGATAGAGTTCATGATGGATTTGGTTTCTTCCGTGTTGATGTGGGTCCAGTTGTTGAGGGTGATGTCCGGGGAAGCGGGTTCAGTGGTGTATGGTTGGGTCTGGTGTCCGAAGCTGTCGTGGAGGTCGCTGATCTTGCGATGGAAGAAAGTGGCGAGGGATTCGCACAAATCCTGTGAGGGCGTGACGGCGTTGGCGCTGGCGCTGGGGTTGGAGAACTCTTTGACGATGCTGAAGAGTTCTCTGCTGTTGTGGCTGTTTTTGTCTAGTCTGTCGGTGAAAAAGTTCCTTTTGGCAGTGCGGATCAGGTGGTGGTGTTCGCGTGTAGCGTTCTTGAGGGCGGTCATGTTGTCAGCGGTGTGGTCCTTGCGCCAGGCCTTCTCAAGGGCACGACAAGTTTTCTTTGATTCTTTGAGGGTGTCAGAGAACCACAGAGGTTTTTTGGTGTTGGTCTGTCGATGCGTGCGTTTGAGGGGAGCAAGGTTGTCAGCGCAGTTGGAGATCCAGTTTGTGAGGTTGAGAGCTGCGTCGTTGGGGTCGGTGGTGAGGGTGGGTTGGTTGGCGGCGAGAGCGGAGAAGAGTTGCTCTTCAGGGATCTTGTTCCACTGTCGACGAGGGATGGGTTGAGTGCGGAGGTGGGAGGTCTCGCGTCGGAATGTGAAGTGGACGCAGCTGTGGTCGGTCCAGTGTAGGGCAGAGGTGTGGCTGAAGAAGACGTGTTTGCTGAAGAAGACGTGTTTGCTGAATCAATCAATTACCCGGCAAGGCTTAGTACTTTCATCAGATATCGACGGACCCCCAATATAAACGGGCATCTCCTCCTTGTAAAGCAAGTCATAAAGAGAGAAACAGGGACAGGTGTGTGTAAGATTAGACATGGTTTGTGTGTGATGAAAGGTTTATGATGTGTTGTGCCTTGATACTAATCTCATTCGGTCACTGGGAAAGAAACTGGCCAAACAGGTTTGGCTTCAGGCAGTGGAGTCAGCTTGCCCAGGTCACAGAGGAGTCAGCAAAGATGTACGAGTCCTTCAGACTCGTTTTCAGCATTAGACATTGGCCTATGTGAGGGCAATCATAAAATGGCTGTCGTTTAAATGGAACACGAGGGTTCAGGACGGAAACTCTGATATTCGGGTGATTTCGTTACCCGAATATGAATACAATGCTTGTGCATACTATTCTAATCATTCTCGGTCTGCTGATACCAAAATCGTTGTGATACGACGATGTTTATAACACGTGTCCAGAATTTTTCAGTACCACAGGGAGGACTCTGTGGTGGGGGGTGGGGGAGACCCCTATCAGTGCCAGGGAAGGAATTCCCTGTCACTGATAGTTTCTACCGCCATGGTTTTCGTGGCGGTACGCTTGTCACAAAAACCATGGCGGTAGACGGGGTCATAATCTCGAGGGTGAAATTGTGGCGGCTGCCTGGCTGGAGACCCAAGTCTAAAAGCCCAGCGGCCGTTACCACCCTGGTGGACGGAGCGGTACCATCCTGGTGGGCGGAGCGGAGCTTGAGCCAAACCGCCAATGTCATAATTTGGGAAAAGGTACCGCCAGCTTGTTGGCAATACCTTTCCCAAAATTACCTCCTACCGCCAGGGTTGTAATTAGGGTCATAGTATTTAAAACAATTTATGTATAAGAATCATTGGCAATCACCAGTGCAGGGCTTTGTGGAGAACAGATCCTGGTCTAGCAGGGACCCCGCTGAAAGGCTGGGGCTAAGGGCCCTCTGAGGGGAGGCACTGATGCTAAACTGAAATGAAGTTTGCCTTGGCACATTACAGCACAGCCCTGCAGGTCCAGTGCTTGTGCCACCTGACATCGCATAAGCCAGGGCCAGGCCATCATCACCCTGGAAAAGGTCACTCATGTATGATTGTTTTATCTGAATTATATCCCCAGACAGTGAGAAAGGTAGGAGGAGGTAGCAGTGCACAGAATATATTTAAAGGGACAAATAGAACAGTATTCCGGACCAGAAGGAGTCAAAAGGTGGAATAATCCGCAGAATTGCTTATACTGCTCCCCAATTTCCACATGTGTCCTTAGACAGACCTGTTTTTCACCACAAATTCCTCTAGGTAACACCTGGAGCATAGCGTGTGGAGGGAATAGCAGGAGGGTGGTAATTTCTGATTTACCTTGAAACGTATGCCCTACTGCTAAGATCCAGGGTAATACTAATTTGGCTAAACAGCAGGGCTTAATTTGTAACAAATAGGTGCCAGGGCCCTTGTCACAAAGTCACTGCAGCTTCCACCATCCATTGCCCAGTCAGCGCTGCAAAGACAACTACTAACCATCACATTCCTACAAGTGTGACATTTTAGACTATACTGGCCCCCAAAGCTATAAGAATGGCTGGGGCGGTGGGTATTAGTCATTTTTAATGTAAATTGAAATAATAAACAACTATTGTTTCTAAATTAGACAAACAGTGCCACCATGTGGCAGACTGTCATAAGTGCTGGTGATGACAATTAAGTACCACTGCTGAGCACCGGAAACTACTGGCTCAAATTAAGCACTGCCAATGAGGGAAATCTATGGCCAAACTGAGAATAAAGAAAGTGCAGGCATGCCGCATTCCATGTGGTTTCCACCCTTCCTGAAGCAAAAAAAGCTGGTAACATTTCCTGGTGGGAAACAGCCCAAAAGTTAGGAATCACAATGGTAATTGGGTGACTCAGATTCTCTCATTGCTTTCTTATTTTTAAGGGCGCCAACAGGTCTGACTCAGAATACTGTCCACGCGTGTGGAAGCAAATCCCACAACTGATTATTTTGTGATTACCTAATACTAGAGAGACAATATAATGTTTATATTGTGTTTAATATAACAAAGTGGTAAAGTTGAAATGAGTAGGCCCGGTCCATCTTAAGTTGCACTTTCAAATGCTTGTGAGGTGTAGAGTGCGATATCATATTTTCCTCTTCCTGCACAAAAACAGCCCTGCATGCACCCATGGTGCAAGGGTGCTTGTGTTGGCACTAAGCAGCCAAAAGGGCCCCAGCGCAGAGGAAAAGGCAGGATTGTGTGGTATTCTTTTAAATACAGTGCATTCCTGCCCTTTCTCTATCACGCAGCACAGCAAGATGACCTGCTGTGCTGCACGTCATAAATATGGCCCTATATGTCTAATGTGGGACGGTTCGCTGCTCACTGTGCAGACAGCTGAGACTTCCATCTTCGTTCCTGCTCGTGGCTGTCCAGTGCTGCAGGTTCCCAGTGTTGCACATCCTTTTCAGAGTAAGAAGTTTGAACCCATCTTTAGTTCTTCTCTGATCGGGCCCTATTTACAAGGCCCTACCGCCTCTTAGTGCCACACTAGTGTAATTTTGTTTTTACAGTGATTTGGCTTTAAGGAGGACATTGTCCTTCGCTATACTTATAAAGTGCCGCAATGCTAGCATTGCGCCACTTTGTAACCCCTTACGCCACATTATACCTGTGCCAGGTATAATGTATGGAAGGGGGGCATTCCCACGCAGGGAGGCCGCAACAAATGGTGTGGTGAAAACTACAAGATTTCACTGCAACATTTTTTCCAACATTTTTAACCCATTAAAGTGACTGGCCCACAGTGCCTATGGGCCTCCGTAGTGCTTTGTAAAGCAACATACTTTATGGTGCTAGTACAGCAAAGCACCACAATAGTGTAATAAATTATGACGCTATTGTGGAAACGAGGGCCACGGTGTGCCGTATTGTAAATATGGCACAACCATGGTGTTATTAGCCGGGGCGGTGCATGAAAAGTGGCACATATGGACCGATGCACCACTCTCTTGTAGATCTGGCCCATGGTTTTCAGAACAGGCATGTTACTTTCACAGCTACTATATTTTTACAGAATGCCAACACCTGGGGGGAGCTGAGGCAGTGGCTAAGCACAGCCATGGTGTCATCGTTCTACTGCTGGCTTGGACAAGGGGCCATAAGCCCAATCCTTGGGCAGTTTTAGGAGCGGGATACTGGGTGCCGGTTCTGAACCATGTCCTGGGACACATGTTCTACCTTTCATTATCATCATTACTCTCCTCTTCCCTACAACTCAGGGAGGATGAGACAATGTATTGGGAAGATTTAGGTAGCAAAGATTTACAACCAATGACACAATATTGTTGGCAGGACCTATAGATAAGGGCGATTCTAGAAAGCGTTGTATTCATTGGTAACACACATCACCAACAAGAAGCCAGAAGATTTTTAAAATGATGGGAACTATACACAGGGTGGACAGCAAAGAGTTAAGGCCTGATTTAGATATTGGTGGAGAGGTTACTCCATCACAACGTTGACGGATATCCCGTCCGCTAAAATGTAAATCCCATAGGATAGAATGGGATTTAGATTTCGGCGGATGGGACATCCGTCAACATTGTGACGGAGTAACCCGTCCACCAATATCTTAATCATGATCTAAGTTTTTGAAAGTCCTGGAATTGCCATGCACCACAGGTCGCCACTGAGGCATTTGCACTCTTTTTTTGTTGTCCCAGGAAGGCATGGCGGGGTTGCTATGGCAGCACCTGACCTCTGTAGCCGCAGGCTGTCGAGGCTGCTTTCATGCGCCTTCCTGCTCTTAGGAAGGCTCGGCTGTCCACTCTCAGGCAAATAAAGTGATTCTGATTTGTTCTTGCTCATGGTATCACTGTATGTTGTATACAGGGGAAATAACAATATTGCTGAACCTGTGGCATCTTTACAAGTACCACGGATGAAATATTTATTTCCTTATTAGTTTTTATAGTTCATCCATTTCATTTTTAGGGTTGAGCCTGCGTCGCATGCGCTTGCGGATGCGTATCGCTCGCGAGACGCTTTAGGAATTAGAAAAGGGCTCGGAGCCCCGTCCACGTCATGTCAGTGTCTTTCATTGGTTTGTGGGCTTGCCTGTTAGAATCGGCTTGCTTTTATTAGTCGAAGGCACGCATACGTCATGCCTTTTCCGGTGGTTAGCCCTCCTCCAGAGCAGCGACCAAGTACTGAAACCATGTGAGGCCCGCTGGGTTTGTGGACTACTTTTTCTCTATTTTCGCAGCGCGATCTTGCTTGTTCAAGATAGTGGCTAGCAAAATGATTTCCCAGTTTAATGTGTTTAGGACTGGATCATTTAAATCCTTGCATATTTTGCCACCTTGTGGCTAGGAGTGGAATATATTTTTTTAAATGCAAAAATAGCTTATTGGCCACTAATAGGGTTCGCTATGACGTCACGGTAAGTTCGGCTTTTGTCAGTTACATACTTTTGTACCTCTGAAACTATCACCTGCAAAGTGTTTTTCGATGTCTCCCCCCCCCCACCACCATCACCCCCTTCCTCGAAGCTTCATGAGAGGGGGCTTATGCATTTCTTTCACAGGACATGAGTAGATTCCGTGTGGGGCAGTAACAGCTGTTGCTCATTCGTAGGGCAGGTGAGGATGGAAAGGGCCTGGTCAGTGACCCCTCTCAGAGAAGGCCGATCCCTCCATTATCTACGCTTATTAGTAAAAGCTTACGAGGACTCGTACATGAGGTCACAGGTGACGTAAAAGCACTATGGAACAGACTTTGTTGACTTTTTTAGTTTTCACCATATTTCTTTTGAACTTTTCACAACTCCCTCTCTCATGCCTCTTCTGGTTCCAGTTCCTGCGGGTCGGCATTGAAGCCTGCGGCCCTTGCTTCGTGCCCACAACTCCTCCCTTTTAATGATAACGATCGCCTCTACTGGGCATAGGTTCGCCTTTGGTTACTCCGAGGTGCTGTGGGTAACTTCAGTGACGCTGCCGGACATTGCCTCAAATCTATTAATATTTTCGCCTCAACCCGATTTGCGCCATTTTTTTTGACTCCCAACCCCCATTGAAATGACTCCTGTCTTAGCAAAGACAGGAGTCATGCCCCCTTGCCCAATGGCCATGCCCAGGGGACTTATGTCCCCTGGGCATGGTCATTGGGCATAGTGGCATGTAGGGGGGGCACAAATCAGGCCCCCCTATGCCACAAAAAAAAAAATACATATACTTACCTGAACTTACCTTAAGTTCCCTGGGATGGGTCCCTCCATCCTTGGGCGTCCTCCTGGGGTGGGCAAGGGTGGCAGGGGGTGTCCCTGGGGGCATGGTAGGGCACCTCTGGGCTCCTTCCGAGCCCACAGGTCCCTTAACGCCTGCCCTGACCAGGCGTTAAAAAATGACGCAAAAGCGGCTGGACGTCATTTTTTTTTACCCGCCCACTCCCGGGCGTCATTTTTGCCCGGGAGTGTAAATACGGCGCACATGCCTCGGAGTCATTTTTTAGAAGGGAACGCCTACCTTGCATATCATTAACGCGAAGTAGGTGTCCATGCTAAAAAATGACGCAAACTCCATGAACTTTGGCGCTAGACGCGTCTAACGCCAGAGTATAAATATGGAGTTTGTTTTGCGACGAATTTGCGTCAAATAAAACGACGCAAATCCGGCACAAACAGAGTATAAATATGGCCCCTGGTGTCACCAACAGCACATAACACATCTAGGGATGTGTATTCCTCTCCTGTCCCGCATCTACTACCTGTGACTTCAGCTAATGTGGACTGGTTCACACTTGATGGTGAACAAAACGCACATTTGTGATTGAGAAGGAATGTTATCCATGAGGAAGCAGTAACAGAGGTGATATCCTCATAGGCCTCCTTTTCTGACCTAAGATTTCTAATTCAGACACGATATTCTGATTTGAGAGAATTGTGTGCCTCGTTTGCCGAACCTGCCTTTCTTGACATAATATAATAGATTTCGTGTTTTTTTTTTTTTTTTTTTGAGTGTATGATGATTCTCAGCTCTTCCAACTGGATCTCTGGTCAGGTTTTGGAAAAATATCTCATTTGAATGTTTGTGATGTATGGTAAGCTGTTTTTGATTTTGTTTGCATTTATTCTTAAAACTAACATATTACCTTTACCTTCCAACAGTTATGTTATTTGTCGAACTTCCATAAGCTTTTTCAATATTCGAGCAAAAACGTACTTAAAATGCTAAAAAAAAAATGCACGCATTGCATTATGTCTTAATTATTACAGCATTTTCAGATGACCCACTGTTTTTGTAAAAGTCTGTTGCTTTGAAGATTTTTTTTTTAATGGTTTAAGAACCCCTCTTGTTCATCTGAGTAGATTAAAAAAGACATTTTGGTATTGCAGCATTCCGAGGATAAAGAATACTCTGGAAGTATTTGGAAGTCCTGTTAACCTGTGGGATTTCCTCAGCTGCGTCATATTTCTTTTGCAACAGCAGTTTTCTTGTCATCGTGGCTACAGTAGGATGGATTCTGGATCAGGGATCAGTTCTTTTTGAAAGCACAGACTATCAGCATTTTAGTGCTGGTGTCCGCGTCACTGCATTAAAGTGCATTAGTCATGCACTATAGCGCCCCCTATCGCCCCATGCGCCAGGCGCTATCTGCCAGGATCTGCATTAAGTAACAATCATGCTGATAATGAGTGTGCTGTGTGTAGAGCGTGCTCAGCTGTCTCACTTTTTTTTTTAGGGTCGAGTTGTCGCTAGCATGCGTATCGCTTGCGAGACGCTGTAGTAGTTAGAAAAGGGCTCGGAGCCCCGTCCATGTCATGTCAGTGTCTTTCATTGGTTTGTGGTCTTGCCTTTTAAAATCTGTTTGCTTTCATTAGTGGAAGGCATGCATACGTCACGCCTTTTCCGGTGGTTAGCCCTCCTCAAGCGCAGCGGGCAAGTACCGAAAACATACGAGGCTCGCTGTTTTCGGTATGGTTTGTGGACTACTTTTTCGTTTTTTTCGCAGCACGATCTCGCTGGGCAGAAGTCGAGCGCTTTGCATCACATCGACCCTGTTACATAGTTAATTGCACTTTTGCCGGTTACGTAGATAATTGCACTTTTGCCAATAGGTTTCACTACGAGTGAACTGTAGCAGCGCGATCGCGCTCTTTTTTTCCATTTAATGAGGCAAGAAAAGTCCGGTTGGGAGTTTACAACTGCTAATAGCTCTAACTCGGAGCAATGCGAGACCCGTTGCATTGCAAAGGCTTGATTGCTGTTTTCTTTAAGTCCTGAATGTTCTTGTCCCAAATGTAGGAAAGTACCATCTTGCCTGGCATGTTACCCCCATTTTTCACTGTATATATGTTGTTTTAGTGTATGTGTCACTGGGACCCTGCCAGCCAGGGCCCCAGTGCTCATAAGTATGTGCCCTGTATGTGTTACCTGTGTAGTGACTAACTGTCTCACTGAGGCTCTGCTAACCAGAACCTCAGTGGTTATGCTCTCTCATTTCTTTCAAATTGTCACTAACAGGCTAGTGACCAATTTTACCAATTTACATTGGCTTACTGGAACACCCTTATAATTCCCTAGTATATGGTACTGAGGTACCCAGGGTATTGGGGTTCCAGGAGATCCCTATGGGCTGCAGCATTTCTTTTGCCACCCATAGGGAGCTCTGACAATTCTTACACAGGCCTGCCACTGCAGCCTGAGTGAAATAACGTCCACGTTATTTCACAGCCATTTTACACTGCACTTAAGTAACTTATAAGTCACCTATATGTCTAACCTTCACCTGGTGAAGGTTGGGTGCTAAGTTACTTAGTCTGTGGGCACCCTGGCACTAGCCAAGGTGCCCCCACATCGTTCAGGGCAAATTCCCCGGACTTTGTGAGTGCGGGGACACCATTTCACGTGTGCACTATACATAGGTCACTACCTATGTATAGCGTCACAATGGTAACTCCGAACATGGCCATGTAACATGTCTAAGATCATGGAATTGTCACCCCAATGCCATTCTGGCATTGGGGAGACAATTCCATGATCCCCTGAGTCTCTAGCACAGACCCGGGTACTGCCAAACTGCCTTTCCCGGGGTTTCACTGCAGCTGCTGCTGCTGCCAACCCCTCAGACAGGTTTCTGCCCTCCTGGGGTCCAGCCAGGCATGGCCCAGGAAGGCAGAACAAAGGACTTCCTCAGAGAGAGGGTGTTACACCCTCTCCCTTTGGAAAAAGGTGTCAGGGCTGGGGAGGAGTAGCCTCCCCCAGCCTCTGGAAATGCTTTGATGGGCACAGATGGTGCCCATCTCTGCATAAGCCAGTCTACACCGGTTCAGGGATCCCCCAGCCCTGCTCTGGTGCGAAACTGGACAAAGGAAAGGGGAGTGACCACTCCCCTGACCTGCACCTCCCAGGGGAGGTGCCCAGAGCTCCTCCAGCGTGCCCCAGACCTCTGCCATCTTGGATTCAGAGGTGTGCTGGCACACTGGACTGCTCTGAGTGGCCAGGGCCAGCAGGTGACGTCAGAGACTCCTTCTGATAGGCTCTTACCTGTGTTACTAGCCTATCCTCCTTCCTAGGTAGCAAACCTCCTTTTCTGGCTATTTAGGGTCTCTGCTTTGGGGAATTCTTCAGATACCGAATGCAAGAGCTCACCAGAGTTCCTCTGCACTTCTCTCTTCACCTTCTGCCAAAGGATCGACCGCTGACTGCTCAGGACGCCTGCAAAACCGCAACAAAGTAGCAAAGATGACTACCGCAACCTTGTATCGCTTCATCCTGCCGGCTTTCTCGACTGTTTCCTGGTGGTGCATGCTCTGGGGGTAGCCTGCCTCCTTCTTGCACCAGGAGCTCTGAAGAAATCTCCCGTGGGTCGACGGAATCTTCCCCCTGCAACCAAAGGCAACAAAAGACTGCATCACTGGTCCTCTGGGTCCCCTCTCAGCACGACGAGCATGGTCCCTGGAACTCAGCAACTCTGTCCAAGTGACTCCCACAGTCCAGTGACTCTTCAGTCCAAGTTTGGTGGAGGTAAGTCCTTGCCTCCCTACGCTAGACTGCATTGCTGGGTACCACGTGATTTGCAGCTGCTCCGGCTCCTGTGCACTCTTCCAGGATTTCCTTTGTGCACAGCCAAGCCTGGGTCCCCGACACTCTAACCTGCAGTGCACAATCTTCTGAGTGGTCCTCCGGCGTCGTGGGGCTCCCTTTTGTGTCTTTGGGTGGACTCCGGTTCACTCCTCTTCCACGTGCCTGTTCCGGTACTTCTGCGGGTGCTGCTTGCTTCGGTGAGGGCTCCCTGACTTGCTGGGCGCCCCCTCTGTCTCCTCATCCAAGTGGTGACATTCTGGTCCCTCCTGGCCCACAGCAGCATCCAAAAACCCTAACCCCGACCCTTGCAGCTAGCAAGGCTTGTTTGTGGTCTTTCTGCATGGGAACACCTCTGTAAGCTTCTTCACAACGTGTGGACATCCATCCTCCAAAGGGCAAGTTCCTAGTCCTCTTCGTTCTTGCAGAATCTACAGCTTCTACCATCCGGTGGCAGCTTCATTGCACCCTCAGCTGGCGTTTCCTGGGCATCTGCCCACTCTCGACATTGTCACGACTCTTGGACTTGGTCCCCTTGTTTCACAGGTACTCAGGTCCAGAAATCCACTGTTGTTGCTTTGCTGGTGTTGGTCTTCCTTGCAGAAACCCCCTATCACGACTTCTGTGTTCTCTGGGGGTTATAGGTGCACTTTAATCCTACCTTACAGGGTCTTGGGGTGGGCTATTCTTCTAACCCTCACTGTTTTCTTACAGTCCCAGCGACCCTCTACAAGCTCACATAGGTTTGGGGTCCATTCGTGGTTCGCATTCCACTTTTGGAGTATATGGTTTGTGTTGCCCCTATACCTATGTGCTCCCATTGCAATCTACTGTAACTTTACATTGCTTGCATTACTTCCTTTTGCTATTACTGCATATTTTTGGTATTGTGTACATATATCTTGTGTATATTTGGCATCCTCATACTGAGGGTACTCACTGAGATACTTTTGGCATATTGTCATAAAAATAAAGTACCTTTATTTTTAGTATATCTCTGTATTGTGTTTTCTTATGATATTGTGCATATGACACCAGTGGTATAGTAGGAGCTTTGCATGTCTCCTAGTTCAGCCGAAGCTGCTCTGCTATAGCTACCTTCTATCAGCCTAAGCTGCTAGAAACACCTCTTCTACACTAATAAGGGATAACTGGACCTGGTACAGAGTGTAAGTACCCCTTGGTACCCACTACAAGCCAGCCTCCTACACCAAAGCATTATGGAGGATTCCTGCTTACCAAGGAATTGCTTTCTGGAAGGACTAGTGCATAGGTAAACTGACCTGACATCACAATGTGTCTCCACTTCACTTGCTGCTTTTTGTGTTGCATAAGTTACGACTTTGTGGCATCTCTATAAGGTGTGCTTTCCCACGCACAGGTGACACTGGTGAAAGAGGTTTAATGCACCAGCGATGAGTGTGAAAAACAGATTATTCTAGCCCCGCAAAACTCTATTCAAGGTATAATTGACATACAAGCATTCCCTTGGAGTTACTAACAATCCAATAAAGGGATCAGGGGCACCGTGGAAACAGCAGTAAACCTTATTTCATTATTCACCATATCACGCACAATGTACTAAAAAGGATGAACAATTTAACGTTAAAAAATATTTATTACTACAGGGACATTTTGTTTCTTAGTACTTCTAAAACAACTACACAGAATATTATAAAATCAGCAAGAAAGCATGTTATGAATAACAAGAACAGAATGAACATTTCCAACTTTGTTAAAATGTAATTAAAAATGTCATCTAGAACTTGACACCCTAGTATCTAATTCTGTGCGCTATATTAAGAAAGCATGGAGGGCAGAGCGACTTGCAGTCCAATGTTTTGAGGGAGAAGAGACATACTGCACACCTTGCTGACAGAAAAGGCTGCATTTATCAGTGGAGGCGCAAAGCCAGTGTTCCCCACAAAGTGCAAACACATGCTGGGGTAACAGTCAGTCAGTCTTCCTCCGGGACTCAGCGTTATCAGCTTCAGGCGAGAAGTAGCTTCTGCAAAGTGCAAAGTGTGCCGGCAGTAATTGAAACCGTCTGTGAAGAATCTCTGGCGATACTCTGGGTGAAAGACCTCGCCTGACAAATGGGCAAGGGGTCATCCTTATATACTAAACCTCATCAGATTTTGGAATTTCTGACAGAAGTTTAAGGATGTCAGACATAGATTATGGGCATCGAGGTATGCAGACATGACAATGATTCTGAAAATATCAGGAAAGATGGCAACTTCTATCTTTGAGAAGGAAGATGGCGGGCCTCCACTAGTCAGGTTTGAGTTAAGGTCTACATAAGATGTAGTCACACCTTAGGGACATTACATCAGTTGCTCAATTGCTCGGCTAATTTGGGAGTCTTTCTTGCGTATCTGGTTTTAATGATCTTGCTTCTCGTCATGCTGATTGGCGTGAACTGGTTGGCAAATGTATCTGGTCTCCAATGTTTTCCCTTACATCTACAATTCTACTTAGATAATAGTTGTCAGGCTTTTCTGTTGAATCCTGGAACCTGTGACTGCTATTGGAGCTGGAAGGCCATTTCTTCAGACAAATAAATTCTTGACAGGATGCAACTCCAAAAGGTTCAGAAAATATATCAAATCAAGGATTTAATAACTGAAGTTAATAAATTAACTATTCAGGTACTGATTCTAACCAGCTAGGAACAATGTTTTAGGACAATCGCAGGCAGTCTTACAGCATGATGCCTTGGATCCTCCGTTGGATGAGATGGCGGAACAAAAAATCTACGGTAAACCTCATGAGCAGAAGGGACCTCTGGATACTTGTCAAATACATTTACCTTCAAACCTTAAATATTTAGGCCTGTGACAGGTCAAAGGAGGAATTTATTGCAGATCTTCAGGAAATACCCTAGTATCGGCAACCCCTTTGGGTTTCAGGCTGGTCTGCTTCTCTGCAAATTCTCAGCCGTCCTTGCTGAATTTAAGAATATGTTTGATAAGCAGGACCAGAAATATTAAACTCAGGATTAAATCTTGGAAATCTCCGAAAGCTTCCTCGATCTTCATACTTATATTTCCAAATTCAAAGCTCTTGTTTGAGAGGTTACCTGGTCTTTTTAATCGATTCCGAGAAGGATTGAACAAAGAGGCGAAGGATGAACTTGCCAAAGTTTCTAGGCCAGGTACACTACTGGATCTTATCCAGCTCTCCATCCAAGTAGACAACCAAATCAAGCAGAGGAGGTAGGAACATCAAAAGCTATCAACGAATAAACCAAATCATAAATCAGATTTCAAACAAACAGTGAAGAGTCCTGAATCTCAAGAAGAGGAATAAGGAAGAAAAATGTGGTCTTGGCTTTTACTGGGGCCAAAAAGGATATCTTCTCAATAGCTGTCCAACTCAACCATCTTGTACTTCATGTCCAGCTGAAATCTGGCAAACTAGTCCCTATCGCAGGAAATAGAGACGAGTACTGAAGAGGTTGCCCGGCCACTGCCATCTAACTTGTCTTGCTCTTTTGCTTCAAAGCTGTATCAAATTCTTGTTCTTGTGGACTGTGAATCTTCAAATATTTATATGACATCTGATGGGTTACTCCAGTGAGGAAAAAAAAAGGTTCAAGTAGGAGTAGAAGCCATGGATGTACGGTATGAGCTTCAGTGATGAGAAGAAACTAATCTTATGCATCTATGCAGTGAGACTCATTCTAAAACAATCAGTTTTGAGTTAATATCTACACCACATCTTGTTATTTTAGAAATCAATTGATTAGGTTAACATAATCCACAGATGAACTGGTCTGCAAAAACCTTATTCATTGAACCTGAATTTTGTGCCATATATTGTATGTTAAATCACCCTTAGACTATTAGAAATTATGAAAAGGCACATTCCCAGATTTTTTTGTGAATTACCGTCATAATAAGGTTGTTTAACTTTATAGTCAAAGTAGATTTTCTTCACCAAGATGGCACATTTTTCTGCCTTGTCAATGATTCCTTCAGTGTCTGAAATGGCTGTTGTCTGCTATTCAGACATCTTTAACGCCATGGAATTCCAATTAAGATAATTTCTGGCCAAAGTATCTTTCTACATACATACTCTGCAATACATTGAGAATTCAAAGGCCATTAGGTTCTTGCATT
Organism: Pleurodeles waltl; assembly: GCF_031143425.1. NCBI lineage: Eukaryota > Metazoa > Chordata > Amphibia > Caudata > Salamandridae > Pleurodeles > Pleurodeles waltl. The sequence continues at coordinate 21,284,369 of NC_090436.1, forward strand.
CACCCTCAGGCTGATGGGAAGACAGAGCGGTTGAATCATACTCCAGAGGAATTTCTATGATGTTACATCTCAGCCTCTGAAGAGAACTAGAATTCTCTGCTTCAAGCAGCAGAGTTTACCTATAGTAATTCCATTAATACCTCCACTGGGTTTTCATCATTTTTCACTCATTTTTCACTCATTTCTCACTCATTCATTTTTCACTCTGTCATGATTCTTTATGAAGAACTAATCAAACTGTGAAAATTCCAGTTTGGAATTTAATATCCTCTAAACTGAAACAACTTCAACTTGCCAATGGACATAGCATTTATGCTCCTTTCTGCTCTCAGACAGGCACATCTCACTGTGCTTAGGGTTATGCAGTGAGCGTCATTACAGCTCACTTGCCGCATCTCTCTTAAGTTGTATTCAGGGGAAATCATTGTAATCCTGTACCTGTGGTGTCTCTGTAACTTCAATGGTACCTAGGATAAAGAAAGTAAGAAAGCCTTGAAGCTTTCATCCAGCAGGCCTGATCCTGACACAAACGTATTTTTAAATTTTAAAGTGGAGTCTAAAAGAGAAAGTTCAGACCACCCTTAATCTGAGACCATCATTCCATAGAGTGTTGAATAAAGATAAAGAAATTACAATTCAGGGCATTTCTAACTTGTATTAAACTAATAGGGCCTGATTCAGGAAGGTCAACTTTAGTGTAAGTTAACTACTTTTCGGTACTCACAAACTACGTGCTGGGTTTTACAAACTCTGCACTCCCTATACTTATGTGTGTGGAGTTCTCTGCTCGATTGAGCCCACATAAACTCATTCACATAAAAGTACCAGGCCCAGCTCTCTCTGTGCTGCTGCATCACTCTTGTCATGTATTCCCCTTGCTTTTTTCCCCATTTTTTGTGCCTTCTCCTTGCTTTTCTCTCGTTCTCACTGCCTTCTCCTAGCCTTTTCCCCATTTTTGTGTGCCTTCTCCTTGCTTTTTTCTTGTTTTCACTGCTTTCTCCTTGCTTTCCCCCTGTTTTTTGTGTGCCTTCTTTTGCTTTTCCCTTATTTTCACTGATTTCTCCTTGGCTTTCCCCCTAATTTTTGTGCACCTTCTTCTTGCTTTTTCACATTTTCTCTGCTCTCTCCTTGCTTTTCCCCAGTTTTTGGCGTGCCTTCTCCTTGTTTTTCCCTTCTTTTCACTGCTTTCTCCCTGCTTTTCCCTCGTTTTAGCTCCTTTCGCCGTGCTTTTTCTCCCATTGTTTGTGTACTTTCTTCTTGCTTTTCCATCGTTTCTCACTGCTTTCACTGTGGTCCCTCGCTGCCATCTTTATGTGCCTTCTCCTTGCTTTTCCCTCGTTTTCACTTCTTTCTCCTTGCTTTTTTCCCATTTTTTCTGCAGCCTCTTAAGGCAACTCCAGACAATCACCACTTCCGGAATTCCCAAGGGCTCAAGCCTTGGCTGCTCGAATGAGCCTCTGGGACCTGCAGGCGCCTGCTACCCTGTCGGCTGATTAGCCAGCTTTACAAATCCTGATTGACTGATTGATTGACTGATTGACTAAGTGATAAACAGTGGAGGAAAATAACCAGAAACAGCAAAATACCACAGATACCACTCCTGACAGTGGAGCTTGAAGAAACGGGACGAGGTTACAGGTAAACAGCGACATTGAAAATGACCTCGAAATAACGAAATAGTCATTAAAAAATTAACAAGTATGAATACAGGAACAAGGATGAGGGGGCAGCTAAGGGAAGAGGGGAAACGCTGCCAGAAATACAAAGAGGAAAAGGTGGCACAAAGGTCGTTTACGAACCCCAGATATTGACGAGTTAAATACCCGCAACTGACATCTGCCGTGCTCTGCAGGTCACAAACTTGGCGGTATTTCGGATCTCCCCTTGAAATACATAAGGAGGAAAATCGAAATCTGTCTGAATGTTGCATGGCAAGATAATTTACCATTCGAACTCCAATCATCGAATGTTTGAGAAAAGTTTGTTTTATATTTTGGGTTCTTTCCTTGCAGCTGGAGGAGACTCCAGTATTTCCAGGACGTACGGTTTGTTGTCACCAAGAGGCTGCTTTTATCCCGGAGCAAGAGTTTATTTTCATTCTGTTCTCTAAAAGATAGGCTTTGGCGCACTCTAGTGGACATGCAGTGTACGAACAGCTGTAAGGAGAAAACTCAAAGTTCATTGCAGAGACATTTGCACTGAATTACTGCAAAATAAACACCTACACAAATGTATTTTCGCAAATTCATCTAAAAAGAAAATAACTATGAAGTGTAGAGACTTGGAAATCATGGCTGCCAACATGAATGAAAAAATCTAAAAAACAAAAAATGGATGTTACTAGATGTACAACTTTAGAGGTCCGCAAAAAAGAAGGGTGCATAACCAGAAATAAGAAAAAGGGTGCAGAGGGAATGACGCGCATTATTACACAATGTCCCATTTTAGATACGAAAAACTATCACCGTGTCAAGCAGATAGGTCTGGAGATGGTGATTGCAGCTCTACAATAAAATTAAAGGGAAACTGAGGGGCATATTGATACTTGTTTTGCGCTGAATTTGCATTATTTTTGTACGCAAATTCGGTGCAAAACTAACTCCGTATTTATAATTTGGCGCTAGACCCATCTAGTTAAAGCTATTTTTTGGACGTGTGAAACTACCTTAGGTCAATGAGATTCAAGGTAGGCATTCCCATGCAAAAAATGACTCTATGGCCTTAGCGCCATATTTATTCCCTGGGCTAAAATCACGAACAGGGGGAAGAGGGTTCAAAAAATGCTGCTACGCTTGCTTTGCACCATTATTTAACGCCTGGGTCACAGCAGACGTTAGAGGACATGTGGGCCTATTTCCATGGTGAAATACCATGGAGTAAGCCCACAGGTGCCCTCCCCAGGCCCCAGCGACATCCCCCACCCACACCAGAAGGACAACAGGGGATGGGGGACCCCATCCCAGGTAAGTACACGTAAGTATATATTTTTTGTTTTAGGTGCCATTGGGGGGCCTGAACAGGGCCCCCTACATGGCACTGGGTGCAATGGCCATGCCCACAGACCCTGATCCCCTGTGCTGGCCATTGGGGTGGTGGGCATGACTCCTGTCTTTTCTAAGACAGGAGTCATGTGGTATGGATGGTTTTGTGTCAGAAAATAACGCAAGGCTGGTTACAGTTATTTTTTTTACTCTAGCCTGCCTAATGTCATTTTTTTATAAAAAACCCCCTTCTCCCATACCACCACCCCCACCCAGCTAACATCATTTTTTTTTCACGCTAGTCTACCCTTTGCGCCTGCTTGAACCATTCCACAAATATGGTGCCGGGCTGGCTCTCAAGAATGGTGCAAGCCGGTGCAAAACTTTTTGATGCAAAACTGCGTTAGTGCAGTTTTGCACCAAAAAGTATAAATATGCCCCTCAGTGACGAGTTTACAAAGCACTCCCAGGTAGACAATCAACACAATGCAATCTACACAAACATATGCAATATCTACATCGGATGTCTAACGCACCCACTCAATCAGAAGAGACCCCCACATTGTGAAGCAAAAGTAAAAATAAAGACGACACAGGAACAAGTCTCTCTACACTGAAGTTTTTGTCTATGAAAGTAAATTTGAAAAGTCACTACACAAAAAAGATATAGGGCCAGATGTACGAAATCTCAGGTTTGTGATTCACTAATAGTGAATTTTTAGTGATTCACTATTAGGAAATCGCAAACAGCAATGCACTACAGTGTGTCTTACACTGCTGCGATTCCCAGTGGGTTCCAAACAGACCTACCTCATTAATATTCATGAGGTAGGTCTCGCTTTGCAACCCAATCACTAAAAACACAGGGATGGTAGCCTGTGGGGGACAGCAGACCACTATGTCTGTGATTCCTTTTAAATAAAGCAACTTTTTTTCGTTTTTCTTTTTGTACTGCAGCCCGTATTCCTTAAAGGTAAACAGGATGTGTTCAGAAAAATAAAGTGAAAAGCTTTCATTCATTTTTTAAAAGTAGGCAGGGGTCCATGGGACCACTGCATGCTCTTAAAAAGTTTTTTGCATGCATTCACAAAGGGTAAGGGGTCCCCTGCGGACCGCTTCCCATTTGCAAATGAGTTCTCACCTACTTGAAGTAGGTGGTAAACTGCGAATGTTTTCATATCACATTTCAGTCACAAAACATTCTTACCTCCCACAGCGAGTTGCTATTAGGAAGAGACGGCCTTAACATGTCACTTCTTAATACTGAGTCGCAAACCCATTTTGCGATTCAATAATATGTTACCAAATCAGAAAATAGGTTTGGTACATAGAAAAAGGCATTTTTCCAGTTGCAAATGGTCCCATTCTGTGAATCGGCCCGTTTGCAACCTAAAAAAATCAATGTACATCTGTCCCATAGTGTTAGACATACATAATATCCTTGGCGTGGCTTTCTTCCAACATTTTGCCTGCCACCTGTTTTTGCTGACTTCGTGTTTGCTAGCTTTAGGACTCTGCACACTTTACGACTGCTAACAAGTGCTAAAGGGCTTGTGCTCTCCTCTCTAAATATGGTAAAATTGGCTTACACCCAATTGGCACATTTAATTTACTTGAAAGTTTCTAGTAAACTGGTACTACATGTACCCAGGGCCTGTAAATACAATTCTACTAATGGGCCTAGAGCACTGGATGGCGCTTAAGTAGCCCTTTAAACATGTCTCAGGCCTGCTATTGCAGCCTGTGTATGCAGTTTGAACCTGCCAATTCGACCTAGCAAAATAAACCTTATGTCAGGCCTAAACCTGCCCTTTTAATACATTTAAGTCACCCCAGGGGAAGCCCCTAAACAATCCAGAAAGCAGAATGCCATGCATGTAAAATGTAGGACACGTACCTTTAAGTTTTATGTCCTGCTAATGAAACACACTTAATTTCATTTTTCACTACTTCAAGTCCCACCTCTGCCGTAGGATAACATGGGATTACCTTATTAAATGTAATAAGTGGAAAATTTCAATTGGAAGCAGGTTGGAATGTAAAGTTTAATTTTAGTCACAATTCTGAAAATGCCATTTTTAGAAAGTTGACATTCTCTTGTCCTAACCATTAGGTGCCTGCAACCTCTATCCTGCCTCACATGACCGTGTAGCTGGCAGTTAGTGTTTGCGTATTGCTCCCAGACAGTGAGACAAAGAGGAAAAGCAGCTGGCACGATGGGCCATCTCTCCCGAGAAGGGGGGTCACTCACTACACATGCACGTCAAAAAGGCTCTGCCTGAGCGCACTCACAAAGGGTTTGACACTAGTCTTTTGTGACCCCAGACAAGCACGGGCCAGGGCAGGAGACCGGACCTCTGGGGGTGGAAGCCTTTAGAAACTTCTCCTACTTTAAAGTCGGCATCAAGTATAAATATTGGACCCTCAGACCCAGCTCTTCAGTACACCTGTGGAAGACTCAGAAGGACTGCTGGGCTGCTCTGCAAGAAGGACGCTTACACTGCTGCCCCACGGCTCTGCTGCCCTGCTGCCCTCTTGCCTGAATCAGAAGGAGTGGGTCTGCATCCTGCACCCAGGACCACCAGAGTGACTCCAAGGGTTAGTTGGCAGGCTTCCTGATCAGAACCTCGGGGACAGAAAAGGCTCCAACCACCTTGAACCCAGCACCTGGACTCTGTCTGCTGGGAGTTGTACCCCCTCAAGTGGTGCCACCCCAGCCCTGGGTCCTTGGAAGTGGGCCTTAATGTACTCTGCCAGCCCAGGTGTGGTCCTGTGACCAGAACGGGGGCAGTGTGAATCTTCTCCTTGCAGCCTTATCGGATCTGCCGCTGCACAACGGATCCCAGATGCAGGAACTTGCATTGCAGCTAACAGCTTCATCGGAACCGCTGCTGTGCAATTGTCAGGAATAAGGCCAGGCACAGTCCAGGTCTCGCCCGATGCTCCGCTGCGCGACTCTGCTGTGCTTTATGCGCACCACTTGTCATCCCCTCTTGTTCCAAAGGTGACCATCAGCGTCGTCTGCCCTGTGGAAAAACTGATAGAGCTGCAGGATCAGGACATTGGTGGACGACATGCACTTATCAGTGCTATTTAATGAAGGGACTACAACTCCCATGTTTTTAGAGGCAGCAGCCATCTTGGGGTGTGGCAGGCCTATAAAGCCCAGCCGCATCCAAGCACGTTGCTCACTATTTTGAAGACTTCGATGCAGCCAGACCTCGTGGGGATTTCTCTGGAGAAGAACAGAGTTCCTGAATGGCAGAGTGTCGTCCAACCAAAGTATCCTTGTTTCCATGCTGCATTCAAAAACTAGTAGGTCGTATTCGTAGCAGTAAGGCCTTGCTGAACCCAAGTTTGAAGGAAGTCATTATTTCCAAAAGGTAAAGCGCCCCCTTAGGATAACGAGCAAAGAGTCTTCAGTTTCTAATGTACAGCGGCCTTGCCGCAATGATCAAAGGCATTTCCGAGCACAAGTGAAAAACGCTTTTGGCACGACAATTCAAGCGCTTCAGTTCTCAGATGTAAAGCGCCCTTGGCACGATAATTAAAGCGCTTCAGTTCTCAGATGTAAAGCGCCCTTGGCACGATAATTAAAGCGCTTCAGTTCTCAGATGTAAAGCGCCCTTGGCACGATAATTCAAGCGCTTCAGTTCACAGATGTAAAGCGGCCTTGGCACGATAATTCAAGCGCTTCAGTGCACAGACGTAAAGTGCTCTTGACATGGCAATTCAATCGCTTCAGTTCACAGATGTAAAGCGCTCTTGGCACGACAATTCAGGCGCGTCAGGTCACAGGTGTAAAAACGCTCTTCGCGCAGCAATTCAAGCGCTTCAGTTCACAGATGTAAAGCGCTCTTGGCACGGCAATTCCAGCGCTTCAGTTCATAGATGTAAAGCGCTCCTGGCACGGCAATTCAAGCGCTTCAGTTCATAGATGTAAAGCGCTCTTGGCACGGCAATTCAAGCGCTTCAGTTCATAGATGTAAATCGCTCTTGGCACGGCAGTTCCAGCGCTTCAGTTCATAGATGTAAAGCGTTCTTGGCACAACAATTCAAGTGCTTCAGATCACAGGTGTAAAGCGCTCTTGGCTCAACAGTTAAAGCGCTTCAATTCACAGGAGTAAAAGTTTCTTGGCTCAACAATCAAAGTGATCTAAACAACTTGAGTAAAAGCGCCCCCTTTGTATAATGAGCATAGCGCTTTAAGGCAAGACAAGTAAAAAAAACTTCCTATGTGTGATAAGTAAAGCGCTTCAAGTTCAATGAACAAAACTTTTTTGGTCTTTATAGATGTGAATGTAAAAGTATTCTTTGGAGATATAGCAAATTATAATTTTCATTGTTCTTTGAGAAGCTTAAGATGTGAAAAGCATAATTACTTCTTTGAGATTTTCTAGGTCATCGTCAAAGGTTTATGTTGCGAATGTAGAGATGTTACAGGATTGATATTCTGAGTGTAATCATAGTCCAAAGCTCTTACCATCTCTTGTTTCAGAGGTCGTAGTTTATTCTTGTTCCATGTTACAAAGAAGGGGTTTTGCCCTCATTTCCAAAAGGTGTCTCCATCTGATATCACGGAGAAGCATTTAGTCAAGAGTCTATTGATAAGCTGTATTTCTATGAATGAGTAAATGCATATTGTTCTAACCTTTTCTTTTCAGGTCTCTCTCCCTGCTGTTCCCTACCCTAATTCCCTTCCCCCCTGACTAGCTTCACATAACTCTATGCTATAATAGCTTTCTGAGTTGGTGACGCCGGAAGATATGCCTTTTGTTCGGCGGCGTGCAGATCCCGAGGAAAGGACACTGTGACAGCAATGCATCCTCCAGGCATCAGGCTTTGCATCGTAAGCCCGTCGTCGATGGCATTCTCGATGACAACATAGAACTCTGCTTCAAAGCCCAAAAGCTTCCTTAGAACCTCTGCTGTGCGATGCGTTCCAGTCGCAAGACTCTGCATCCTCAACAACTATGCAGGACTCTGCATCGCAGAACCGCCACCTCTTTAGAACCATTGCTGCGCAACGCAAACCAGGAGTTAAGGTACTTCGTTCAGCTGGCCTAACCTGGTCCCTTTATCTGGCCCACACTCCTTTGTGGTCAGCCTGAACTTGTGACTTTGTCCCGGGACGGTACGACCATAGTTGGTTCTTTGTTCTTCTAGGCACTCTTTTCACTTGAATATTTCAAATGTCATATCTCCGGTTCTACTGACTGGATTTTTGTTGTTTTGATCTCAAATAATTTATTACAATTGACTCTATTCTTCTACATTGGTGTGGGATTCTTCTTGAGTTGTGTTTTCACTTTAATACTGTTTGCAGTGCTGCATAAATACTTTACTCATTGCCTGACTGCTTCTGTGCTAAACTACCAGAGAGAAGAGCACAGGTTAATTTGGGGTTGCTTGTCATTCACCCTGATAAAGATTGTGGTTGCTACTTGAGTAGGGTTTTACCCCCGTCAACAAGTACCCTAACTTCCTAACCATAGCAAGAAAGGAAGGAAGAGCAAGGGACAAGAGTGCGTAGCCATGGCACTTACTGAGCCGACTCATTCACGGGGTTTCCCTCTTCTGCCCTTCAGGTGACGTATGCGCAGGACATGCCACCATCACCCCGGCATCCAGTCTGCACCTCAAATGTCAAGCAATTTAATGGGACATGAAGTCAACCCTCATCGCAGGTTCTGATATACAGGTGCCATATTGTGCATGGTGACAGAATTGGTTCACTTGGTAACACTTGGGAATGGTCAACTTCCTAGGATTTCAGTCCTTGTAGTATATTGAGGTGTTTTAGTGCCACACACTGGTACCTTTATTTTTGTTGACAACAGTTCTGGTGGTTGGTACAGTTTTTTCCATATACATAAACTGAAGCTCCATACATGCCTATCACTTTTATCCTATTTCCGAACTTGTTCATCTCTTCACTGCTATTTGCCAGGTTGGCACAATAATTTCCCCATAGATGTATAACTCATTAAGGCTGGTAAAGGCAGAATTCATATTCACTGGAAATCATTTCAATAGGTTCACTTGGCCACTTTGAAGTGAGAACTGCCAAGTTCCAGCACTCTATCAAAGAAACGTCAGCAGAAATAGTTCATACCGATATATACGCCCCAATACCCGGATCTGGCTTCATAAAGTCAGGGATACCAAAAGAACAGTTCATGACCAGGAAAGTGTATTCTTAATAAAATAAAAATTACTATCTCAGACTGACTGCAGTAGTAATGCCAAATGCAGCTGAGATTTCCTTGCAAGCCCTGACCAGGTCTTGTTATGTTGTAATGTTATGTGTATTTGTAAAGTGCAGAGGAAGTCCGGCACTTGCAGGTGTATGTGCCTAGCACTGCATATGGTAGGTTGGTTAATTGAAAAGCCAGGAATTCAGCTTCTTGCAGAGTTGAAGAAGAGAAGAGGAGGCTGTGATGTGAAGGGGTAGGCTGCTCCATGCTTTAGAAGCGATGTGAGAGAACATCTGTTCTCCTGATCCGTGTATGCATGGGATGTGTGCAAACAGGACTCCTGCGGAGTGGAGGTGTCTGGGTGGTTGGTGGAACGAGATGCAACTGTTTTGGTAGGTGTGGTCTAAGTCGTGTAGTGCCTTTAATGTGTGTCTGCAGGGCTGGTTTTATCGTTCGTGGCAACTGGTGCAAAAATCTTTTTAGGGACCCCCACCTTATGTCCTTCTCCTCCGATTCCCCCACTACCACGTGGTAAAAGTGCCCCCGATCTCTCCATAGCCCCTCCCTCAAAAACATTTCATTTGTTTTTAAGCACTGGTAAAGGCTGGTTTTACTAATCCACTCAACTATCCGCATAAAATGCACATCTGTTCCAACCAAAGTATCCTTGTTTCCATGCTGCATTCAAAAACTGTTCTTTGCAGCAGGTATATTAACACTCTGCACTACTTTATGGCGAGTCAAAACTGCCACTAGACAAAACTCCAGTCTCTTGATCTAGCAGGAACATTAATCTACAAGAGTTTCTTGACATTTTTATTGCTGCTTGACAGCTGGACCTACAAGAAACTCTGCATCAGGTGCTTGTAAACTGTAAGTTATTGCTAAACACAGCGCTCCCCATGCTGTCTATCCCTCCCCGTTCCAGGTCAGCGGCCCGTGTGACCGCTCCGGTCACACCTCCCTAAAGCCGGCCCTTGCGCTCGCCAGCTCACATTTCTGGTGCCTCTTGGGAGAAAAAAATCCACCACATGGTGAATGGCGGAATTTGGCCAGAACTCCGTGTTACTCTGAGTCACCCGGATTCCACCAAATCAGCAAGCAGAATTAAAATTTCCATTTGGTCCTATTTAAAAAAAATAGCATTTTTATTGAACTGGAACATCAGAGCCTTCTGTGCCTGAACAAATCAAGTAACTTTGTTCGAACAGGACAGTCTACCATGCTTACTTACGAGGCTAAGTTGTACAATTTAAAAAAATAAACATTTTGTTTTAATCCTTAGAAATTCTCACAAGATATTTTCAGAATAGAAGTGTTCATTACATGTTTGGACTATCTGAAGCACACTTTATATATGACGTAGCAAAGGGAATTAAACAAAATGTACTGTGATGACAGGAGAGGACGCATGGATGGCCAGTATCATGAAAGTGTGGTCTATCTGCTTAGAGCCCATCCATACTGGGTAAAGAGCATCTGCATGCTCCTCAGAAAGATGGAGGGCTTGTGATGCTCTGGGCCAGGTGTGATGTCAGCCATATTGGTCCCATGCTGATGGCTGAAAAGCACACCACTGGCTGAGCTCTGAAAGAATCAAAATTTGGCTTAGGCATGCTGGAGCAGTGAACGTATAGCAGTGCACCTTCACTGCTGTGGATTAATGTTTCATTGCACATCAATGGCTGAAAGAGGCTAACCCAAACAAACCAATGGTTGAAGGGTCTGACCCAAATAAACCAATGGTTGAAGGCGCTGATCCAAACAAACCAATGGCTGAAAGGCACTGGCCCAAACAAACCAGTAGCTATAGGGGACTGACCCAAATAAACCAATGGTTGAAGGGGCTGACCCAAATAAACCAATTGCTGAAGGGCGCTAACCCAAACAAACCAGTAGCTAAAGGGGACTGACCCAAATAAACCAATGGTTGATGGGGCTGACCCAAACAAACCAGTAGCTGAAGGAGGCTGACTTAAATAAACCAATTGCTGAAGGGAGCTGACCCAAACAAAGTAATTTCTAAAGGGAGCTAAGTCAAATAAACCAATGATTGGAAGAGGCTGACCCAAATAAACAAGTAGCTGAAGGTGACTGAACCAAATAAACTAATGATTGGAAGGGGCTGACCCAAATAAACCAATCGCTGAAGAGAGCTGACCCAAATAAACAAATCGCTGAAGGGAGCTGACCCAAATAAACAAATGGCTGAAGGGAGCTGACCCAAACAAACCAGTAGCTGAAGGGGGCTGACCCAAATAAACTAATGATTAGAAGGGGCTGACCCAAATAAACCAATCGATGAAGGGAGCTGACCCAAATAAACCAATCGCTGAAGGGAGCTGACCCAAATAAACCAATGGCTGAAGGGAGCTGACCCAAACAAACCAGTACCTGATGGGAGCAGCCCCAAATAAACCAATGGCTGAAGGACCTGACCCATATAAACCAATGGCCGAAGGGGGCCGACCCAAATAAACCAATGGCTGAAGGGCCTGACCCATATAAACCAATGGCCGAAGGGGGCTGACCCAAATAAACCAATGGCTGAAGGGAGCTGACCCAAATAAACCAATGGCTGAAGGGAGATGACCCAAATAAACCAATGGCTGAAGGGGCTGACCCAAACTTCAATGCCAAAAGCGTTGACTGTGCCAGGTCTAAACAGGGGGTACAATGCAAGAGCCAAGGTGGTGAGGGGGTAACACAGAGGAGTGATAGAGAGCTGGTGCGAAATAATGAACAAAAGGGAGGATGAGGGAGAAGGGAGATGAACTAGGGCGTATGGAACATAGGAGAGAGCGAAAGGAGAAAGGGAAAAGGGGACCAAGGTTTGCAGATCTGGGGTGCAGGACAGGAGTAGCCAGGGGTAGTGCGGTAGGGAAATGTCAGGTAGTGTAAGATCATTGTAAGAGAATCGAACTATGAGAAGTAAACAAATGTGAACACAATTGTGAAAGAAGTGGTTCCCACTAAATTGGATTACAAAATTTGATAAGATTATTTTTGGGGAAATCTTCCAATAAACAGTTTAGGTTAACACTTTATTTCAACTGACATTCCCTAATTTAGTGTTTCTCACAAATGTAAAACAATATTAATCAGGAAGATCAACTGATCTTAACTTAAATTATCACGCACCAGTAATTGTTTCTCAAATCCCATCTGAGGCAATACCTCATAACACACCATAAACCAATTCCAAAATCAATGCACATTACACATTAATAACATATACAAAATACCATGTGGAACCAGCATGGAGCATTTCACACCATCAACCACGTCCAAAATGTAATTGAAACCATCCAAGAGCTTTCACAGCTGTTCACTAGATGTCCAAAACTTGTAGGCTAGCAAGTGCAACCAGCAAAGACCATGAGTGACTGGTGAACTGGCATTTCCATCAGGGCGGTTCTATTTTGATTCACTACGAGCTAACCTCAATGTGTTTGGGTGGCTTTTTGTACATGAATTTAACCAGTTGCAGGAGGCTGGCCTGGCTTATAGTGGGTACCAAGGGTACTTACACTCTGTGCCAGGTCCAGTTATCCCTTATTAGTGTAGAAGAGGTGTTTCTAGCAGCTGAGGCTGATAGAAGGTAGCTATGGAAAAGCAGCTTAGGCTGAACTAGGAGACATGCAAAGCTCCTACTATACCACTGGTGTCATATGCACAATATCATAAGAAAACACAATACACAAAAGTACTAAAAATAAAGGTACTTTATTTTAATGCCAATATGCCAAAAGTATCTCAGTGAGTACCCTCAGTATGAGGATAAGTTATATACACAAGATATATGCACACAGACCAAAATTATGCAGGTAATAGCAAAAGGAAGTAATGCAAGCAATGTAAAGTTACAGTTGATTGCAATAGGATCACATAGGTATAGGGGCAACACAAACCATATACTCCAAAAGTGGAATGCGAACCACGAATGGACCCCAAACCTATGTGAGCTTGTAGAGGGTCGCTGGGACTGTAAGAAAACAGTGAGGGTTAGAAAAATAGCCCACCCCAAGACCCTGAAAAGTAGGTGTAAAGTGCACCTACTACCCCCAGAGAGCACAGAAGTCGTGATAGCGGGTTTCTGCAGGAGGAACAACACCAGCAATGCAACAACAGTGGATTTCCAGACCTGAGTACCTGTAAGAGAAGGGGACCAAGTCCAATAGTCGCGACGGTGTCGAGAGTGGGCAGGAGCCGAGGAAATGCCAGCTGAGGATGCAAGGAAGCTACCACCTGTTGGAAGAAGCTTGGAGTTCTGCAAGAACGAAGAGGGCTAGGAACTTCCCCTTTGGAGGATGGATGTCCCACGTCGTGAAGAAGCTTGCAGAGGTGTTCCCATGCAGAAAGACTGCAAACAAGCCTTGCTAGCTGCAAGGGTCGCGATAGAGGTTTTTGGGTGCTGCAGTGGCCCAGAAGGGACCAGGATGTCGCCACTTGGAGGAGGAGAAGAGGGGGCACCCAGCAAGTAAGGGAGCCCTCACAGAAGCAGGCAGCACCCGCAGAAGTACCCGAACAGGCACTTGGAAGAGGAGTGAACCGGAGTCCACCCGAAGTCACAAAAGGTAGTCCCACGATGCCGGAGGACAACTCAGAAGGTTGTGCACTGCAGGAATGAGTGTCAGGGACCCAGGCTTGGCTGAGCACGAAGGAAATCCTGGAAGAGTGCACAGGAGCCGGAGCAGCTGCAAATCATGCGGTACCCAGCAATGCAGTCTAGCGTGGGGAGGCAAGGACTTACCTCCACCAAACTTGGACTGAAGAGTCACTGGACTGTGGGAGTCACTTGGACAGAGTTGCTGAGTTCCAGGGACCACGCTCGTTGTGCTGAGAGGGGACCCAGAGGACCAGTGATGCAGTCTTTTGGTGCCTGTGGTTGCAGGGGGAAGATTCCGTCAACCCACGGGAGATTTCTTCAGAGCTCCTGGTGCAGAGAGGAGGCAGGCTACCCCCAGAGCATGCACCACCTGGAAACAGTCGAGAAAGCCGGCAGGATGAAGCGATACAAGGTTGCTAGTAGTCGTCTTGCTACTTTGTTGCGGTTTTGCAGACGTCCTGAGCAGTCAGCGGTCGATCCTTTGGCAGAAGGTGAAGAGGGAGATGCAGAGGAACTCTGATGAGCTCTGCATTCGTTATCTGGTGAGATCCCCAAAGCAGAGACCCTAAATAGCCAGAAAAGGAGGTTCGGCTACCTAGGAAGGAGGATTGGCTACTAAGAGAGGTAAGAGCCTATCAGAAGGAGTCTCTGACGTCAAATGCTGGCACTGGCCACTCAGAGCAGTCCAGTGTGCCAGCAACACCTCTGAATCAAAGATGGCAGAGGTCTGGGGCACACTGGAGGAGCTCTGGGCACCTCCCCTGGGAGGTGCAAGTCAGGGGAGTGGTCACTCCCCTTTCCTTTGTCCAGTTTCGCACCAGAGCAGGGCTGGCTTATGCAAAGATGGGCAGCATCTGTGCCTATCAAAGCATTTCCAGAGGCTGGGGGAGGCTACTCCTCCCCAGCCTTTCTCACCTTTTCCAAAGGGAGAGGGTGTAACACCCTCTCTCTGAGGAAGTCCTTTGTTTTGCCTTCCTGGGCCAGGGCTGCCTGGGCCCCAGGGGGGGCAGAAACCTGTCTGAGGGGTTGGCAGCAGCAGCAGCTGCAGTGAAACCCCGGAAAGGCAGTCTGGTGGTACCCGGGTTCTGTGCTAGAGACCCGGGGGATCATGGAATTGTCTCCCCAATACCAGAATGGTATTGGGGTGACAATTCCATGATCTTAGACATGTTACATGGCCATGTTCGGAGTTACCATTGTGACGCTACACATAGGTAGTGCCCTATGTGTAGGGCACGCGTGTAATGGTGTCCCCGCACTCACAAAGTCTGGGGAAATTGCCCTGAACAATGTGGGGGCACCTTGGCTAGTGCCAGGGTGCCCACACACTAAGATATTTGGCACCCAACCTTCACCAGGTGAAGGTTAGACATATAGGTGACTTATAAGTTGCTTATGTGCAGTGTAAAATGGCTGTGAAATAATGTGGGCATTATTTCACTCA
This sequence comes from Pleurodeles waltl, assembly GCF_031143425.1. Lineage (NCBI taxonomy): Eukaryota > Metazoa > Chordata > Amphibia > Caudata > Salamandridae > Pleurodeles > Pleurodeles waltl. The sequence continues at coordinate 21,299,600 of NC_090436.1, forward strand.
GGCTGCAGTGGCAGGCCTGTGTAAGAATTGTCAGAGCTCCCTATGGGTGGCAAAAGAAATGCTGCAGCCCATAGGGATCTCCTGGAACCCCAATACCCTGGGTACCTCAGTACCATATACTAGGGAATTATATGGGTGTACGAGTATGCCAATGTGAATTGGTAACTTTAGTCACTAGCCTGTTAGTGACAAATTTGGAAAGCCGAGAGAGCATAACCACCGAGGTTCTGGTTAGCAGAGCCTCAGTGAGACAAGTTAGGCATCACACAGGGAACACATACAGGGCACACGTATGAGCACTGGGGCCCTGGCTGGCAGGGTCCCAGTGACATATGGAATAAAACAACATATATACAGTGAAATATGGGGGTAACATGCCAGGCAAGATGGTACTTTCCTACACTCACCTCGACCATCAATTTATGGGTTCCCAGAGTAAAGCATTCCCAGTTCCAGCAATGCTGTGAGGATCACACAGAATCCAATAGCTAGGCTTGGAAACTGTTTCTTGCCTGCTTCAGGTTCGCCCCATGACTTTTCCCATCAAATCCATCTCCAGGCGCCCTGAAGAAATCAGCAGGAAGAATGTAGAAAAATGTCCATTATCCGATCTTCCCAGAATGCAGCACACCCGGAAGCCAGATCAACAATTGTTGCACACTATTTAAAAAGGTCAACCTTTTTGTTTCTAAGCCTCTACACCTGCCTGAGCCCTCCTGAGCCTTGCCTTCCATTGGAGCTGAAGCACACACTACACACAGACAGAAAGAGGGAGAAGGGGACTGCTGGTGGAGAGGAGTTGGCTGGTTCCAGGTCTACCTTCCAGCTGCTGGTATTTCCACCACGGCTGGACTTCACCCATCCCACTGCAAAGAATTACTGCATCTTATCTTTGGACACAATGCTTCCCCTGTGATGCAACATCTGCTTGGCATGCCTCCCCATTCCAATCAGATGTTTCTGACTTCAAGCCTGGGCCCAAGGGTACCATTACCTCCCAGGCTCCAGGTGTGATATCAAACCCTAGGTGCTTTAGAAATTTGTGAAAGACCAAATGAACAGGGAGAGTCTGTGCACGAGACGAACCGTGGAACTGGCAAGTAAATCATGCAACAAAATATGAAAAGTTGCTTCACAATTCAAAAAAGTGTATTTTATTAAAACACGGAAATGTTTCATCATAGTATTTCAGATTATATAGTTGTATTCACAGGCATTTACTAAAAATGATAGCCTGATTTTAGTGTGAACGTAGAAATATCCATGCCACCCTCCGCCCTGACAACAATGAACTGAGACGCAAGTCAATTGTCATGAGCACCCTATATGTGGCCTAGGTTCATATTATACATGGGGCAATATTACAGGCTGTTTCATCAAACACAAGAGATAGATTTTCCTAGGATCACACAATTTGGACAAGTGAGGAAGCCGGAATTGATCTCAGGTTTTCTGCTTTCATTCTGTGTAATTCTGCCAATAGATGAGCACATCCTTATTTCTACCATTTTACTTCAAAGGTTAATGCTTTTTCTTTACTTCTTGGCACATGGAGCAGGGGTGACAGGCAGAAGCCATATGCAAGCCAATTTTCATGTGCACCCTATACATGGCCTAGATTCTTATTATACATGGAACAACATTATAGTAGAATAACTGGTGGGTACTGCTGGGTAAACATACTTCACATAGGAGGGCGGTCTCACCTCTGGAGATCGCAATCAGCTAAAGCAATCACATCTACATGCAACTGTGCTGCACATGGAATAGATCACTGGGGGACATATTCATAAAGTGCCCCTGGGGTGCAACAGACATTTGTGCCCACGTTGCACGCCCCTGGGGCACTTTGGTACCACAGATGCTTGTGCGGCCCCTTCTGTAATACTGATTGCCCTGGTGCACATATAGAGCCAGTGCTATCACCAGAGGGTGTTCCCTTATTTGCATGGGAGCGTGGCCCCATGCAAATGAGGGAATCCCTTTGCCTCTGCACCCGTGCCGTATTATAATCACGGGCGCAGAGGCAAAGAAGCTGTCAGTGCACCCCCTGATAGCAGCCCTCTGGGAGGGGTAACCCCCCCAGACATCCCCTTGCTGGTGGGTGCAGTCACTCACTGCCCCCCCTTGAAAGGTGATCTCTAATCCCCCTTAAAAGTGCAGGCGGGTTGCCACCTGCACAGTGAAAATGGAACAGCTTTAAAGCAGTCGCTCTGTTTTTCACATGAATGCGCTGCCCTCGTAGCAGCGAGAGTTCACAGCTGCCCTGGAGGCGGGTCATTCATGTTGGCACAGCTCATTTCTCTTGTTTGCGCTGCATGTGTGATATGGACCCTGGTGGAGTGGGCTGGCGGTGGGGTTAGATTGTTCAATCGTAAAGAAAGGTTTACACTGACTGATGTACAACTTGCAAAAGTGTGATTCTTCTGCCTATATCAGGAGTCTTGGCTTATGATCTAGTCCACTGCAATATGTTAACAGATGGCTGACTGCTCATCACCAGGCGGATGGTGCTCGTTCCAGGAAGGCTGGTCCCACTGCTCATCACAACAAAAGGTACACAGATGTGCAGGATTTTCAAGTGATTTTGCTCCCGACGTTAGTGATTTAATGTTGTAAAAGGGCTCACTAATTACTAATTTCCTATGGTTAAAAATCCTGTGGCAATATAGCAAGGTCCATAATGTCTGAATTAGCATATGCGCAGAATATCCAGTTGTACGTGTATATTTCATAAGAAATAGTGTTTGCCGTGCTTACAGTACAAATGCAGTGTGCAACTTGCATTTTTTGAAAATGGTCGAAGTGTGGTGCCATTGCCAATGTATACAATGGTGGTTTGCGAGGTAGATTAATACTTTTTACAGTTTGGGGATTTCCAACTACAGTTTCCATCATTTTTAATGCAATGCATGACATGTGCTTTGTTATTGGTGCCAAGTCTATTGTACCTAACTTGTGGTACTTAGGGCCTCACTTACGAAGCCCTTGCGGCACACTCTGCCCATTTACAAGGCCACGCAGAGCCACCTCGCGTGGCTTTTCATGGCCTTGTAAATATGGACCCCTTTCACGCTTAACACTGGGTGAAAGGGGCATTCCATGGGTGTCGCTTGGGGGGTTCCCACGCAACACCCGTGGAACCCAAAGGATTGTGGCACATTCCCAGATTTACAAGTCTGGGAATGCATCAAAATCCTACGCCACCTCAGGGGTGGCATAAGAGTGATGCAAAGGGGAGGAATATCTTTATTGCTTCTCGTTTTTTCCTCTTTCTATGTGTGCTGCATTCTCTTGTGATTGTTTTTGTGCAGGAAGGTGTCCCCTCCTACACAAAAACAGTCATACTCGCAACGCAGGCATAGTTGCACCGCGGTGTAAGGGTGCTTGCAGTAATTTGTGCGCTAACGCAGGGGAAGAGGACATAGATACAGTGCATTTCTGCCCTTTCCCGATGGCACAGGGCGGGCAGCAAGGCACTTCCTGTGCCGCTCTGCACCATAGGCCTCGTAAATGAGACGCTTAGCAGCTTATCCACTGGAGCTAATCAGACACCAAAGTACGTCCACATTTGGACTGTCACATCTTTCAAATCACAGGCTGAATTACTGATCAGCTTTCATTTGCTGTCAAATGTACTCATGATAGTCCCGTGTGACGTCTTAAGATCTGATGTCACTTCTTGTGCTGCCAGCTCTTGTGAGATCGTGGACTGTGATGTCACTTCCTGGGATGTCACTTCCTGTGATGTCACATGCCATGATGCCACTTGCATAGTGCCCATCTTTGTTACTCCTCCACTTCCCCCTCCCTGAGCTCATTGCTTTGTTATTCTTCCAGGGTCGAGAACAGCCCTTTAATGCCCTTTTTTCTCGCATGACTGACCAGAGCTTGCAGTAAGAGCACGGATATTTGCTCCTTTGCCTTTGCAAATGCGGATTAATTGTCAAGGACCTTTGCAACTGCAGTGCAAGGTCACACAGGCAGCCGCCATCTTTGGGAGAGGTCATCTGGGCCCCAAGGTGTGCCTCTCTAAGAGGGTGGCACACTTGGGGTAACCTCAGTGGCTGCCCCCCTCTAGAGAGGATGAGGACAGCTGCGCGTGACCTCACTCCCTTGAACGAGCTCTTAAATTTTACTTTCCCAATCAGAATAAAAGAGAGCCCAGCACGTCTGACCTTCAAGGGCTTTTCTAATTCTGAAATCCAGAGTGCAGCAGTAAAATCTATTCAGTCGTCCGGCGTCTTCCTCTGTTGTAATTTAAACCACGATATTTCCACAGCTTTCATCTCTGTAGGAAGCCATAAATCAGGGCCGGCTGAAGAGGTAATGGCACCGATGGCGGAGGATGGGGGAGGGGTTGTTCCATTTGTGCCATGCCTCATGCATATGGATGCCGAGGTGGATGTCATGGCGCTGACGGGACGGGTGATGCCATGAGGTCGGTGATCAGGTGACCATGTCAAGGTGGAAGCATGACGTCGGTGCCTTACTCCCCTGGGATGCTGTGCAGCAGGTGGGGGCCAAGCATCAATGCAATGTGCCCGAAGCGTGCTACGCCCCACTCAAAGGGCCTTAGCACCGCCAATGAGCAGAGATACTCAATGCATGGGCAAAGTGGGTCCGGGCCAGGGCCCCAGCCTTTCAGGGGCCCTTGACGGAGCCATCTCTGTCCTTCAAAGTCCTGTCCTGATGACCTTCAATAATTCTTAAACAGCGCTGTTACAAATAGCGTCTTTCTTGAAGTAATTTTCGATGCGGGTCATGTGTGAGAGTCTATGTCAAACATTTTGCAGAGAAATGTTGGGTTTATGTTTCAAGCAACATCCATAAAAAAAATTCTATTGCTTCAAAACAGGGGATCCCACATATGAGAAATTTGAGTGGTGCCACAGAGATTATTTGCAGTAATATCAGTGAGCTGCTGATGTGTTACAATATTGAAAATACGCGTCACTGTCCTTCAATATTAGCAGTAAACGCATTTAGAATTTGGACCAGTGTCCTGTAAACTGTCCATGATCTGAAACTGGATCAGAAATTCAAAGTTGTTCTGAACAGGAGGCCCCAAAATGTGTTTGGCCCGACCCCCAAGATCCGTAAGATGGCCCTGCCCGGTATCTTTACCAGAGTGGGATTTCCTAAGGAGGTGGTGTCTGACAACTTCATGTCAGAATACCTGAAACACATGTGGAATGAGTGTGGGGTGACTTACAAATTCACAACACCACACAATCCACAAACCAATGGTCTTGTAGAAAGATTTAACAAGACATTGAAAGGCATGATCATGGGTCTCCCTGAAAAGCTCAAAAGGAGATGGGATGTCCTCTTGCCATGTCTGCTTTTCGCCTACAGAGAGGTGCCCCAGAAGGGAGTAGGGTTTTCCCCCTTTGAACTTCTGTGTGGCCACCCTGTCAGGGGACCACTAGCTCTTGTAAAAGAAGGCTGGGAGAGACCTCTTTATGAGCCTAAACAAGATATAGTGGACTATGTACTAGGCCTACGTTCCAGGATGGCAGAGTACATGGAAATGGCAAGCAAAAACCTTGAGGCCAGCCAACAACTCCAGAATATGTGGTATGACCAAAAGGCTGCTATGGTTGAATTTCAGCCAGGGCAGAAAGTCTGGGTCCTGGAGCCTGTGGACCCCCGGGCACTTCAGGACAGATGGAGTGGCCCTTACCCAGTGCTAGAAAGAAAGAGTCAGGTCACCTACCTGGTAGACCTAGGCACTAGCAGGACCCCCAAAAGGGTGATCCATCTGAACCGCCTCAAACTCTTTCATGACAGGGCAGATGTAAATCTGTTGATGGTAACAGATGAGGACCAGGAAGCTGAGAGTGAACCTCTCCCTGATCTCCTCTCCACAGATCCTAAGGATGGCTCAGTAGATGGAGTGATCTATTCAGACACCCTCTCTGGCCAACAGCAATCTGACTATAGGAAAGTCTTACAACAGTTTGCTGAGCTCTTTTCCCTAACCCCTGGTCAGACACACCTGTGTACCTATGATGTGGATACAGGAGACAGCATGCCTGTCAAAAACAACATTTTCAGACAGTCTGACCAAGTTAAGGAAAGCATCAAAGTGGAAATCCACAAGATGCTGGAATTGGGAGTCATTGAGCACTCTGACAGCCCCTGGGCTAGCCCAGTGGTCTTAGTCCCCAAACCTCACACCAAGGATGGAAAGAGAGAGATGAGGTTTTGTGTGGACTTCAGAGTACTTAATTCTGTCACCAAGACAGATGCCCATCCCATTCCAAGGGCAGATCAATTGATTGACAAACTAGGTGCTGCCAGATAATTAAGTACCTTTGACTTGACAGCAGGGTACTGGCAAATCAAAATGGCACCAGGAGCAAAAGAAAATACAGCATTCTACACACCTGATGGACATTATCAGTTTACTGTTATGCCCTTTGGTTTAAAGAATGCCCCTGCCACCTTCCAAAGGTTGGTGAATCAAGTCCTTACTTGCTTGGAGTCCTTTAGTGCAGCTTATCTTGACGATATTGCTGTCTTTAGCTCCAGCTGGCAGGGTCACCTGGACCGCCTGAAGAAGATTTTAAAGGCCCTGCAAGCAGCAGGCCTCTCTATCAAGGCATCCAAATGTCAGATAGGGCAGGGAACTGTGGTTTACTTGGGACACCTTGTAGGTGGAGGCCAAGTTCAGCCACTCCAGCCCAAAATCCAGACTATTCTGGACTAGGCAGCTCCAAAAACCCAGACTCAAGTCAGGGCATTCCTTGGCTTGACTGGGTATTACAGGAGGTTTGTGAAGGGATATGGATCAATAGTGACACCCCTCACAGGACGTACCTCCAAGAAAATGCCCAAGAAGTTAAACTGGACTGTAGAATGCCAACAGGCCTTTGACACCCTGAAACAAGCTATGTGCACAGCACCAGTTCTAAAAGCTCCAGATTACTCCAAGCAGTTCATTGTGCAGACTGATGCCTCTGAACATGGGATAGGGGCAGTTTTGTCCCAAACAAATGATGATGGCCTTGACCAGCCTGTTGCTTTCATTAGCAGGAGGTTACTCCCCAGGGAGCAGCGTTGGAGTGCCATTGAGAGGGAGGCCTTTGCTGTGGTTTGATCCCTGAAGAAGCTGAGTCCATACCTCTTTGGTACTCACTTTGTAGTTCAAACTGACCACAGACCTCTCAGATGGCTAATGCAAATGAAAGGTGAAAATCCAAAACTGTTGAGGTGGTCCATCTCCCTACAGGGAATGGACTTTATAGTGGAACACAGACCTGGGACTGCCCATTCCAATGCAGATGGCCTTTCCAGGTTCTTCCACTTAGAAAATGAAGACTCTCTTGGGAAAGGTTAGTCTCATCCTCTTTTGTTTGGTGGGGGGGGGGGTTGTGTAAGGAAATGCCTCCTTGGCATGGTTACCCCCTGACTTTTTGCCTTTGCTGATGCCAAGTTATGATTTGAAAGTGTGCTGAGGCCTGCTACCCAGGCCCCAGCACCAGTGTTCTTTCCCTAAAACTGTACCTTTGTATCCACAATTGGCACACCCTGGCATCCAGGTAAGTCCCTTGTAACTGGTACCCCTGGTACCAAGGGCCCTCATGCCAGGGAAGGTCTCTAAGGGCTGCAGCATGTCTTATGCCACCCTGGGGACCCCTCACTCAGCACAGACACACTGCTTGCCAGCTTGTGTGTGCTGGTGGGGAGAAAATGACTACGTCGACATGGCACTCCCCTCAGGGTGCCATGCCAACCTCACACTGCCCATGGCATAGATAAGTCACCCCTCTAGCAGGCCTTACAGCCCTAAGGCAGGGTGCACTATACCACAGGTGAGGGCATAGGTGCATGAGCACTATGCCCCTACAGTGTCTCAGCAAAACATTAGACATTGTAAGTGCAGGGTAGCCAGAAGAGTATAAGGTCTGGGAGTCTGTCATACATGAGCTCCACAGCACCATAATGGCTACACTGAAAACTGGGAAGTTTGGTATCAAACTTCTCAGCACAATAAATGCACACTGATGCCAGTGTACATTGTATTGTGAAATACACCCCAGAGGGCTTCTTAGAGATGCCCCCTGAAAACATACCCGGCTTCCAGTGTGGGCAGACTAGTTTTGCCAGCCTGCCACACACCAGACATGTTGCTGGCCACATGGGGAGAGTGCCTTTGTCACTCTGTGGCCAGGAACAAAGCCTGTATTGGGTGGATGTGCTTCTCACCTCCCCCTGCAGGAACTGTAACACCTGGCGGTGAGCCTCAAAGGCTCACCCCCTTTGTTACTGTGCCACAGGGCATTCCAGCTAGTGGAGATGCCCGCCCCCTCCGGCCACGGCCCCACTTTTGGCGGCAATGCCGGAGGAGATAATGAGAAACAAGGAGCCACTGGCCAGTCAGGACAACCCCTAAGGTGTCCTGAGCTGAGGTGACTCTGACTTTTAGAAATCCTGCATCTTACAGATGGAGGATTCCCCCAATAGGATTAGGGATGTGCCCCCCTCCCCTCAGGGAGGAGGCACAAAGAGGGTGTAGCCACCCTCAGGGCTAGTAGCCATTGGCTACTAACCTCCCAGACCTAAACCCACCCCTAAATTGAGTATTTAGGGACCCCCAGAACCTAGGAAGATAAATTCCTGCAACCTGAAGATGAAGAAGGACTGCTGACCTGAAGCCCTGCAGAGAAGACGGAGACACCAACTGCTTTGGTGCCAGCCCTACCGGCCTGTCTCCCTACTTCAAGAAAAACAGCAACAGCAATGCATCCCCCAGGGTCCAGCGACCTCTGAAGCCTCAGAGGACTACCCTGTATCTAAAAGGACCAAGAACTCCCGAGGACAGCGGCCCTGTTCCAAAGAAACCAAAACTTGCAACAAAGAAACAACTTTAAAAGGACTCCACGTTTCCCGCCGTAAGCGTGAGACTTTCCACTCTGCACCCAACGCCCCCAGCTCGACCTGCGGAGAAACAACTTTACAGGGAGGACTCCCTGGCGACTGCGAGCCCGTGAGTAGCCAGAGTTGACCCCCCTGAGCCCCCACAGCAACGCCTGCAGAGGGAATCCAGAGGCTCCCCCTGACCGCGACTGCCTGCTTCAAAGAACCCGACGCCTGGTAAAGATACTGCACCCGCAGCCCCCAGGACCTGAAGGATCCGACCTCCAGTGCAGAAGCGACCCCCAGGTGGCCCTCTCCCTTACCCAGGTGGTGGCTACCCCGAGGAGCCCCCCCCTTGCATGGCTGCTTCGTTGAAGAGACCTCTGGGTCTCCCATTGAAACCTATTGCAAACCCGACGCCTGTTTGCACTCTGCAACCGCCCGCCCCTGTGCCGCAGAGGGTGTACTTTCTGTGCTGACTTGTGTCCCACCCGGTGCCCTACAAAACCCCCCTGGTCTGCCCTTCGAAGTCGCGGGTACTTACCTGCTGGCAGACTGGAACCCGGGCACCCCCTTCTCCATTGAAGCCTATGTGTTTTGGGCACCACTTTGACCTCTGCACCTGACCGGCCCTGAGCTGCTGGTGTGGTAACTTTGGGGTTGCCCTGAACCCCCAACGGTGGGCTACCTTGGACCCAACTTTGAACCCTGTAGGTGGTTTACTTACCTGCAAAACTAACAAATAATTACCTACCCCAGGAACTGTTGACATTTGCAGTGTCTAGTTTTAAAATAGCTTATTGCCATTTTTGCCAAAACTGTACATGCTATTTTGCTGATTCAAAGTTCCTGTGACACCTGAGTGAAATACCTTTCATCTAAAGTATTGATTGTAAATCTTGAACCTGTGGTTCTTAAAATAAACTAAGAAAATATATTTTTCCCTACAAAAACCTATTGGCATGGAATTGACTTTGAATGTGTGTTCCTCATTTATTGCCTGTGTGTATGTACAACAAATGCCTAACACTACCCTCTGATAAGCCTACTGCTCGACCACAAAACCACAAAATAGAGCATTAGAATTATATATTTTTGCCACTCTCTTACCTCTAAGGGGAACCCTTGGACTCTGTGTATGCTATTTCTTACTTTAAAATAGTACATACAGAGCCAACGTCCTACAATACCCTACCCCAAGGCCCTGAAAAGTAGGAGTAAAGGGACCCTACTTCCCCAGAAACACACTAAAGTCGTGATCGGAGATTCTGCAAAGACCACAATTGACTGCAAAGCACTGAAGACGGTTTCCTGGACCTGAGGACCTGTAAAGAAAGGGGACCAAGTCCAAGAGTCACCAAAGTGTCCAGGGGGGGCAGAAGCCCACTAAACCCCAGATGAAGGAGCAAAATGGCTGCCACCGGGTGGTAGAAGCTGAAGATTCTTCAACAATGGAAGATGCCAGGAACTTCTCCTTTACACAGAAGATGTCCCACGGCGTGCTGGAGGATGCAGAGTTGTTTCCATGCAGAAAGATTGCAAATAAGCCTTGCTACCTGTAAAGGTCACAGTTAAAGAAAAAGGGTGCTGCCCGGGCCCAGGAAGGACCAGGAGGTCGCCACTTGGATGAGGAGACAGAGGGGACACTCAGCAACAGTGAGGGCCCATGCAGAAGCCGGCAGCACCTGCGAAAGTACTTGAACACGGGTTCAAGAAAACTGAGCACAGCGGTCATCTCAACACTACAAAAGAGGGTCCCACAAAGCCGGTGGTCAACTCAGCAATTTGACCAATGCAGGACAGAGTGCTGGGGACCTGGGCTGTGCTGTGTATGAAGGATTCCTTGCAATAGTGCACAGAAGCCCTAGCAGTTGCAGTTCACACACTACACAGGATTACTGTCTGGCGTGGGGAGGCAAGGACTTACCTCCACCAAATTTGGACAGATGGACCACTGAACTGTCGGGGTCACTTGGATCCAGCTCCTGTGTACCAGGGGCCACGCTCGTCACGATGAGGGGGGACCCAGAGGACCAGTGACACAGAAGTTTGGTGCCTGCATTAGCAGGGGGAAGATTCCGTCGACCCACGGAAGATTTCTTCTTGGCTTCCAGTGCAGGGTGCAGGCAGACAGCCCCCAGAGCATGCTCAAACAGGAAACAGTCGAGAAAGCCAGCATGATTAGGCGCTACAGTGTCGCTGGTAGTCTTTTTGCTAGTTTGTTGCAGTTTTGCAGGCGTCCTGGAGCAGTCAGCGGTCGATCCTTGGCAGAAGTCGAAGAGGGAGATGCAGGGAAACTCTGGTGAGCTCTTGCATTCATTATCTGACGAGAAGCCCACAAGAGAGGCCCTAAATAGCCCTCAGAGGAGGATTGGCCACCTAGTCAGGTAAGCACCTATCAGGAGGGGTCCCTGACGTCACCTGCTGGCACTGGCCACTCAGAGGCCTCCATTGTGCCCTCACACCTCTGCATTCAAGATGGCAGAGGTCTGGGACACACTGGAGGAGCTCTGTGCACCACCCCTGGGAAGAAATATAATAGGAAGTTTTGAAGGGCGAAAGATACAGACAGACAGGTATTCCCAAAACAAGGAAAAAGGGCACGGAGAAAAGATATAGGATAACAAAGAGAAAATAAAACCCAGAAAAGCCATCAGAAGGCGGAAATAGAAGAAAGGGAAAGAGTAAGACAAAGAAAAGGGAAGAAACAGAGAGACAGGAAAAGAAACTTACTGATACATTATCTTGTCTTTCCTCACATGCGCCTCCTGGAGCCCTGGAAGAAGGAGAGAAAATAAAGGAGAACTGAAGACCTGCCGTTATCAGAAGCAAAGGGAACAATAGAGGCTATGTAACCTGTCAGCCAAATCACATCAACCACAAATAATAAAAGTCACCTGAACACATATCCATTGCTCACGTATCATCACTGACGTACACGGTGACAATAAGTTTCCCATCTGGATATACTTCACTAGTCAATAGGTTACTTTAGGTGGCAATGGGCTCCTAAAAGGCCAATACCAAAATTTAAAGTGACTTCTACCTTCAAAAAATCTTTATTCCATTTATATTTGAGACAGAAATTCATGTCTCTGACGTTCCAGTATTTTCTTTAACTCTTGACTTACTTTTCTTCACACCTAAAAAAATATTGTGAGGGATTATGGCCTAAGTCTCCCAGACTCGGAAATGACATGATAAAGCTCGAAATTTGCCCACTATGCTGCCACGAAAGATGACATTTGACGCACAGTGCCACATGGCTGAGGATTATGGGCCATATTTACGAAAATGTGGCGCATCAGAGCTGATGTTCCACTTATTCTGTGCCCCCCTACCAGCACCTACCGCCACAATGTGTGCGCGGTATTAATGATACAGCGCACCGTGGCGCATGTTAGGGAACTAGCGGCAGAAACTTTGATGCTAGTTTGCCACTTTGCAGGATTAGCGCCAGAAATTGTGACTCTAATCATGCAAAGTGAAAGAAGGCCCATTGAAAAAAATGGAAGCCTCATTTTAATGCCTGCCTAAGGCAGGTGTTAAAAATGATGCTAAAGATGGTGCAGTGGAATCTCATAGATTCCAATGCACCATTTTTCTGGGCCTCCATACGCCCCCCTTGCATACATTATGCGTGGCGCAGGTATAATGTAGCACAAGGGTTTACAAAGTGGCGTAATGCATGCATTGGACTACTTTGTAAATATGGTGTGGGTTTTTGCCTCCCTAACACCACATCAGGGTAAAAAAAAAAAATACGCTAATGTGGCCCAAAGTGTTTTAGTTTCCCGGCGCCAATTTCATTGCAGAACTAGAAGCTACATTACTAATAATTCCAAGATGGCCCCTGTGGCCACCTCTTGCTGTTGTGTCAGGGGACTTCCCTGCTCTGGAGGCCCCATGTATTGGGACATCGGAGGAGGTGGCACTGACAAGGACTGATTGCTCCCTGATGGGTATTCACTAATGCTGGAGGGAGCAACCCTGGAGGCGAGAGTGACTTGGGTCCCCGTGAGGCAGACCCAGAGATTGACCCTGAGATGGATCACTAGCTTGGGATATGAGTAGGGCTGGGTGAAAACTTCCTCTCCACCAGCGGAGTTTGCAGAGTTTTGCCCACTCTGTCCTCAACTTTGAGCGTGGAGTTACGGCACAACTGCGACAAACGCTGCTTGATGGAGTTTGTTTCTTGCACAAAGCTCACCAATATTAATTTGGTACCCGCAGGCAAGTATTTGTGTCCCCTAGTGCGATTTTCAGGTGCTGGCACGCCTCTCAGTGACATTTCTCAACGCAGGAGGTAGTGGCAGGTCACAGCTGTTCACGTTGAAAAAGCTGCGGCTCGAGTAGAAAATCTACTCAAGCAACAGAAAGATGCAGCGCCCTTTGGCGTATCTCAAGTTACCGTTCACATTGATTTTACAGCGCAGATGAAGCTTCCGAAGCATAAAATCAGTGCAAGCAGTGCAACATGCCAAATGCCGCCTACTCGTGGAATCTCGCAGAGTTTTTGTGTAACTCCGCAGAATTTTGCAGAGTGAAACTCCGCATGGTCTGCCCAAGCCTAGTTATGAGTGATGCTTTCCGTTCCTGAGACACCTAAGAAGTTGTGGTTGAGGCGGTAACCAGGGCTATATCTACAGGAGGGTCCGGTGGAGCTGGGCCAGCCTTTATTTATTTTTTTTCTACTCCTCCCTCAAAAATTCTTCTGACCCCAGGTAAATTTAGAAGGTCAAGAGATAAAGGAAAGAAATGCTCTGCTACCGGTCAAACCTAATTCACCTCTGAAAAAGAGCAGAAGCCTGTAGATAAGTGCAAGCCCATCTCATACATTATGAAACAAATATTTGTGCCGAAGGAAAGTTTACTTTTGGGGCAGTAAATAATAAAGTTCAATAAAACTGCTTTTCCTCAGTTCTAAGTCACCTACCAAAGTGGAAGTTTGATGGAAATAAGAAAACATTGAAAATAGAAATGCTTCAAACAGTCTAAGATATGCATGCTACACATCTGTAAAAGACTTCCAGCTCCTCAATGGGGCAAGAAGTGCTATATATGGTACAATTCTGTTTGTATCGATGGGACTTGTAAATTCTTCTATTTTTATGTGTGTCCCTATGCTCTTCAATAAAAATGATGTGATTTTATAACATTTTTCCTCTCATTATTCCTACAGTGTTAAGCAGCAGGGTAGATATTGTTATTGTGGGTTACCAAGTAGCCGTAAATTGGGGCTATCATTTTTCACAAAGTATCCACACCCATAGGATTCTTAGCTCCAGCTCATATTCACTGAACTCCTTCCCTCTGGAATCAAAATATAGATATCCTCATTCTCTAGGGCTCTCCCATCCTTATCTTGTCCACTGTTTCCACTACCTTTCCACATTGGCACTTTCAAAAGGCCTAATACACCGTGAGCACTAAACAAATCAATCATTTCATGTAAGACTGTGAAAGTACACATTGGCAACCACAGTGGGCATACAGACACTGGCATTAGGAAACTGTCAACATCAGGACAGTGTGCGCTCTACGGGCGACGTAAATGCAAAAACCCTGTCCTTCTGCAGTGGCATATTTCATGCATTGTGTTTCTTTGCAGTATGTTAACCTTTTGCATTGCAAAACTTTCACCTTGAAAAGTCATTAATGCTGTTTGTAATTCATTGTTCATTTACAAGGCTTGTTTGCAGGACTACAGGGTGTGGGCTTTATTCTAAGACTTTCTAGAAGCCTTTCTTGCAGCATGGTTGGGTGTGGCTGATGGGTGGGGCTTGGCTCTATATAAGGGAGCCAGCCCACCTCCACGTGCTCACTATTCAGAGGTCCCGGTGCAGAGCAGCAGCATTTTCCAGGGCTCCTGTCCCGGAGGCCTAACCAGTCATTTCCAGGTCTGCTTTTGCTTACTTGGTGATCTTCAGGCAGGGCGGTAAGGCGGAGGTTGGGTTAGGTCCCCGACTCCGTTTTCTAGTAACATTCGAGTTTTGGGCCTAAACTTGAAATCGCATGTACGCAATCATTTCATGGCATATGCGTTGTGAATTCCGAATCGGCAACAGTGTGCGCGATTCTTTCCAGGCATTTATTTCATGGCATTCAGATCAGCAGTGTGCGCAATCATTTCACGGCATATGCATTGTGAATTCCAAACTGGCAACAGTGTGCGCGATTCTTTCCATGCATTTATTTTTTGACATTCAGATCGGCAGTGCGCGCGATCAATTCATGGCATTTGCATTGTGAATTCCGAATCAGCAACAATGTGTGTGATTTTTCCCAGGCATTTATTTTGTGCCATTCAGATCGGCAGTGTGCGCGATCATTTCATGGTCTTTGAATTGTGAATCCCGAATCGGCAGCAGTGTGCGTGATTCCTTTCCAGGCATTTACTTCTTTGCATTCAGATCAGCAGTGTGTGCGATCGGTTCATGGCATTTACCTTGTGAATTCCGAATCAGCAACAGTGTGCGCGATTCCTTCGTGACATTCAGATCAGCGGTGCGCACGATCATTTCATGGCATTTACATTGTGAATTTGAATCGGCAACAGTGTGCGCAATTCCTTCCAGGCAGTTACTTCGTGGCATTCAGATCGGCAGTGTGCATGATCATTTCATGACAGTTATATCGTGAATTCTGAATTGGCATCAGTGTGCGCGATTCTTTTCCCTGCATTTAAATCTTGAATCATAGATCGAAGTTGTGCGCAATCATTTCATTGCATAATAATCTAGATGTTTGAATCGGCAACAGAGTGCGCAATTCTTGCCTGATACTTAACTTTTGAAACACAGATCGGCGGAGTGCGCGGTCATTTCTAGACATTGAAACTTAGATGAGTGGTTTGATTAAAGAGCATAATATTCCCTGAACAGTTAAGTCTTGAAACTCTTACTCAGAAAGCAACATAGGAGTGTATTTCATGATATTTGTACAGTTCATTCATGTAAAGAAAAAATCCATGTGTTCTTTGATTCTTGCTACAATGCAGAGAGTGTTCTAAGCAGTATTTTGGAGAGAGTTCATTGTTTAAAATATAATATGCTAATTCTGGAATGTTCATGTGAAAACCTTGCATAACCTTTTCTTGATTTCCAAGTACCTAGATTCTTGAGGCCTAGTTATAGTGAAGTCTTAGGCCATTCATGTTCTCAACATAAGTGTTTTATTTTGAACAAAATCTATTGAAAGTCATTGTGATTAATCTTGCAATTGTGTTGTTTAACTCTTACTTCCACAGGTCTCCTTACCCGCTGTTCCCATCCCAAAAACCCATTCCCCAACTTGGCCATTCTTTAACTCTATGCTATATTACTAGTGGAGTTTGGAGCTGCCAAGAGGTGGACATGTTGGGAACATGCGCAAGCCCCAAGGATCTGGTCTCCTTGACAGAAACTGAGATGGGTACCCTACCACTGGGACACTGCCACCACTAACTTTGGTACACTGACACTGGGACAAAAGTACGGAAACTCAGTGACACTCGTACTAACACCAACACGACCACAAGACGGCTATGGGAGCAAGGACACAGGAAAGCAAAACTGACAATACCAGGAAGGTTAACACTGACTGGTATGCAGACGCTGACATGGCAAGTGAACACAGATGCTGACAGAAGGACAATTATTCCAAACAATGACACGGAGACGAAGGGGGACAGGCACTCTGATGGCACGAAAGTGACACATTGACCTGTGGGAACCCTGCTATTCTGGCACGGGTTTATAATTACATGGAAGACACAGACCATGGGAGTCACAGGGGTTTATGGCCAGTACATGCCTAGTCTGTCCGTGCTGGTATTTGTATAATGCTAACCTTGCTGGGGGTCTGTAGAAGTGCTGCTTCTGATGGTTTTCTAGCTAGTGGGGCTTGAAGTTGAAATGGACTTGCAGGGAGAGTCAGTGTGGTTCCTTCAAATGTGTGGGTAATGTGCTCAAACATGTTCATGCGTTTGAGAAGATACGCATCATCATGTAGATGGCTTTCAGCAGTGCTTGGGTGGTAGTGGAAAGGCTGCTGTGTGGAACCTTTCCTCCACCCAAGTAGGAGAGAGCCAGGACTTATATTGTTGTCCAGATGTCATACTGAGGTAGGAAAGTTTTCACTTTTTTTAAGAGCAACCAGTGGTATCAGGCTGTTTTGATTTTCTTGATATTGTGTTCTTTGAAGGAGGGCTCTGTGTCAAGGGTGTATCCAGTGATTTTGACAGATAGGCAGACTTCAATCTGCTCTCAGCAAACAGGATATTTTTTGCCTTTCATGGTTTGAGATTTAGGCTGGTGCTTGACATACAAGTCCAGTCTTGTTTGAGACACGTCTTGCGCCATGAATATCTTGCGCAGGGATTTTGTGGCAGAGTTGAGTAGCGGGGTGCCTTGATACTACTGAGAGTGGTGGAGCGGGCAAATGGATGGGTGCATGCACGAGTGCTACATGAAAGGAGGGGGGACATAAAATAAATAAAATCAAAAATAACTTACCTTGTTTTCAAGTTGCTGACGGACACGTCCTCCTCGTTCTAGTTTCCCTCTTCGCTCCAGGCTCCATCGCAGGCCCCATCCAACTCCCTTAAACAATCCTGGTGCTGCTATTATACTGGTAACCATCATGAGAGAAGTCCCAACATTGGAAGGAGCGGCCTCTCTTGGTGCTCCTGAGGGCACTGGAGGCCTACGCTTGCTTTCAACCCAACTGTCTAAGACAGCATGTTTGAGAGGTTTAAAGTGCACGTGTCTGGCTGGCTGTCACAAGTGCACAGCCAGCCCAACACTCCTCCCTGCCACTGGCACTCAGCCGGCCCAGCCCGTCCTGACACTCGGTTTCGGGTCGGGTGATGAAAAATAAAATGGTAAGAAATTAACTTTATTACCATTTTATTTTTCATCTCTGGGCAATGTCTAGGGGCATTTTTCCCAGTGAGGTGACGCTCCTCCACTCTAATTGAGTAGCATTGGCATATTGATGGATTTGAGGTTTCTGTCCATGAGGATGGACCTGAGCTATTCCCTGTAGCGGTAGAAGATATGGGGAGAGGATGGATCTCTGCTTGAAGAGGGACCCACTCTGCGGTACTACATGGTGTGATGCCAGATTGGTAGCCTTGAAGAAGGTCATTTTTGTTGAGTTGATCCCGGAGTGTAGTCCAGGGTACTTTTGTAATGAAGGGTTGCTGGATGATGGGACTAAAGTTGATGAGATTATCATAGTCCAGTGCAGGTTTTTTCAGCAGAGGCTCAATGTATCATGTTTTGAGGACCTATCCGAAGCTGCCCCGGATAACAGAGGCTTTCCAGATACTGAGGAAAGGGTATGAGAGGATTGATGTGAAGGAATTGTACTATGGTTGATAGAAGATTGACACCTTTGTAGGTGGTGTCCTTGAATGAGCAGAGGATGTTGAGTCCAATGTACAAGAGGAGGTCAAAGTGGGATTGGAGGCAAGCTGGATTTTATTTTCAAGTTTCCAGTGGGAGATTCAATATTGTTTATCTTATCTGACAAGAGATTGTTGATGGTGGGATTATATTGGTCAAATGATCGAGGAATGGCAGAGTATGGTAGAATGCTCACACAGTTCTTGACAGCTTTGGAGACTTTCTTTCTGTTGGCCACTTCGTTGATGGTAGTCTTGTAGAAGGAGGCTTTGGTGATGAAGGTGAATAATTTACATGCCGAGAAGTGTTTCTTTGAGCTGGGTGAGATTGTGGGGCACAGGCCTGTCTCCAGTTCTTTCTTTGTCTGCATATGTCTTAACCAGGTGACTGATTGACACCTGATCTGTTCGATATAAGTCAATAAGGAAGCTCAATGAAGGACCACACGCCAATTATGAACACAATTTAGCTTTATTAGAATTTCAGGTAAATGTATGCCTTTGGCACATCAACGTGGTAGAATAAAAATAGCAATAAAGAGCATCTATTTATATGAGTGCACTACAAAGAGCATCTATGTATGTATGAGCAAAGAGTTCATTGACAAATATAAGCCTTGATTAACTGTATACCAAAATGCGTATTTCAATTACTGCAGCAAGCTTACACTACAATGTTCAGGAAGCAAAATATAAACGAGCTGAATACTTCAGATTATAAACACAGTGCAAGCATAATAATCAATCATAATAATAGAGCAGAGAAACAAAGGCCTTTCATCCCTGGGTGGAACTTAACTTAACTTAGTCCACGAAATGATGGGAAGCCCTCTACCGCCCACTTGGACCTCTCTCCCCCTCAAGCCTCACGGTCTCTGAACAGCAAACAGGGAGCCAGCGCCTGGCGATGGCAGCTTTCACAACCCCATCTGCAAGCTTTAATACCCTCACCCGCACTTCAGTGCTTAAATAACCTGAAGCCTGGATTCTATCCCTTTCTAGCATTTTCTAGCTATGTTTTCAGCACATGTCTCGTGGCTGCTCTGCCATTCCCTGGCCATTGTTTTCATTCCATCTTTTTCCTGTACTCTCGTTCTCAAGGTTGACACGACCTCCGTCTTTCGCTCCTACACATCCTGTTTCTTACACATGCAGCTGCGAATGAGTTTATCTATGGAATGTTGAAAAACAAGCTTGAAAACAAACATCGTGAACTTTTCCACTTTTTTCGGATTTCAGCAGGCATCACGCTCATCTACACTGTTCAAGCTAATTAACCATTCGCGTCACGATGTCTTCTGCACCTTTCCCTATACTGATCACTCCACCCCTTAGATGAGCGCAATGTATGCAAAACAAAAATAATTTATTTTGACGCTTCGCTAGCTAGGTTGCTACGAATACTTGTTAGCGTTATTCTAAGCGCCTGCATGTTAGTATAAAGCTGTTTTGTGCGTATGTATAGTCTACATAGTATAGTTATTAGCGTAACACAAACAATCAATAATCAAATTAGCGGATGTAACACTATATTTAGCGTCTTCGTAGCTCCTGGTGCCCAGTCTAAGAAGATGTCATACCAATGGTGCTCAGTTACTTGCTGGATGCGTGAAGCAGTGTGCATAAGCTGCTTGGCGTCTATGGTCATCTGTATGGCGGTATCCTTGGTATATTTAGCCGCCATGTCAAATTTAGCAAATGTGACTTGTGCGTAGCGCCTGATTGCCTCTAGTCTAGGCAGCTTAACAACAAGCGCGATGTTCCATTCTAACTGTGCTTGCATTTGCGTCTGTAATATGGTTGTGGTGAACTTAGTCGGTGGGTGTAAGATGTGAGTGCTTATGTCAATAATGGTGGTAATATTGCACATACACATTACCTGCTCTCCGGTGGTTTGTACAAATCCGTTAATAGGTAAGGGATGATTAGTAACATAACACATACTCTCTGTTCCTATCTGATATAAGTCTGTGCCATTAATAGGATAAGGTAACCATTCACATTCTCCTGGTATTGGGTGAAGGCATGGGTCTAGCACCCGTCCTGTGTGGGTACATACCCACCCCTTAGACCAATCTGCACATCTAGTGGGATCTACAGTGTGATTTGTTTGATCAATCCACTTTTTGTCAGTGTGAGGTATTGTAGGAAAGTACCATCTTGCCTGGCATGTTACCCCCATTTTTCACTGTATATATGTTGTTTTATTTGTATGTGTCACTGGGACCCTGTCAGCCAGGGCCCCAGTGCTCATAAGTGTGCCTGAATGTGTTACCTGTGTAGTGACTAACTGTCTCACTGAGGCTCTGCTAACCAGAACCTCAGTGGTTATGCTCTCTTATTTCTTTCAAATTGTCACTAACAGGCTAGTGACCATTTTTACCAATTTACATTGGCTTACTGGAACACCCTTATAATTCCATAGTATATGGTACTGATGTACCCAGGGTATTGGGGTTCCAGGAGATCCCTATGGGCTGCAGCATTTCTTTTGCCACCCATAGGGAGCTCTGACAATTCTTACACAGGCCTGCCACTGCAGCCTGAGTGAAATAACGTCCACGTTATTTCACAGCCATTTTACACTGCACTTAAGAAACTTATAAGTCACCTATATGTCTAACCTTTACCTGGTAAAGGTTGGGTGCTAAGTTACTTAGTGTGAGGGCACCCTGGCACTAGCCAAGGTGCCCCCACATTGTTCAGGGCCAATTCCCCGGACTTTGTGAGTGCGGGGACACCATTACACGCGTGCACTACATATAGGTCACTACCTATATGCAGCTTCACAATGGTAACTCCGAATATGGCCATGTAACATGTCTATGATCATGGAATTGCCCCCTCTATGCCATCCTGGCATAGTTGGCACAATCCCATGATCCCAGTGGTCTGTAGCACAGACCCTGGTACTGCCAAACTGCCTTTCCCGGGGTTTCACTGCAGCTGCTGCTGCTGCCAGCCCCTCAGACAGGCTTCTGCCCTCCTGGGGTCCAACCAGGCCTGGCCCAGGATGGCAGAACAAAGGACTTCCTCTGAGAGAGGGTGTTACACCCTCTCCCTTTGGAAAATGGTGTGAAGGCAGGGGAGGAGTAGCCTCCCCCAGCCTCTGGAAATGCTTTCATGGGCACACATGGTGCCCATTTCTGCATAAGCCAGTCTACACCGGTTCAGGGACCCCTTAGCCCTGCTCTGGCGCGAAACTGTACAAAGGAAAGGGGAGTGACCACTCCCCTGACCTGCACCTCCCCTGGGAGGTGTCCAGAGCTCCTCCAGTGTGCTCCAGACCTCTGCCATCTTGGAAACAGAGGTGCTGCTGGCACACTGGACTGCTCTGAGTGGCCAGTGCCATCAGATGACGTCAGAGACTCCTTCTGATAGGCTCCTTCAGGTGTTGCTTGCCTATCCTCTCTCCTAGGTAGCCAAACCCTCTTTTCTGGCTATTTAGGGTCTCCGTCTCTTGGGATTCCTTAGATAACGAATGCAAGAGCTCATCCGAGTTCCTCTGCATCTCTCTCTTCACCTTCTGCCAAGGAATCGACTGCTGACCGCGCTGGAAGCCTGCAAAACTGCAACAAAGTAGCAAAGACGACTACTGTGACCTTGTAACGCTGAACCTGCCGCCTTCTCGACTGTTTTCCTGGTGGTGCATGCTGTGGGGGTAGTCTGCCTCCTCTCTGCACTAGAAGCTCCGAAGAAATCTCCCGTGGGTCGACGGAATCGTCCCCCTGCAACCGCAGGCACCAAAGAACTGCATCACCGGTACCTTGGGTCTCCTCTCAGCACGACGAGCGAGGTCCCTTGAATCCAGCAACTCTGTCCAAGTGACTCCCACAGTCCAGTGACTCTTCAGTCCAAGTTTGGTGGAGGTAAGTCCTTGCCTCCCCACGCCAGACTGCATTGCTGGGAAACGCGACTTTTACACCTACTCCGGCCTCCGTGCACTTCAGGCGGAAATTCTTTGTGCACAGTCCAGCTTGGGTCCACGGCACTCTAACCTGCATTGCACGACCTCCTAAGTTGTTCTTCGGCGACGTGGGACTCCTTTGTGCGATTTCGGGTGAGCACCATTTCATGCATCCTTGTAGTGCCTGTTTCTGGCACTTCTGCGGGTGCTGCCTGCTGCTGAGAGAGCTCCTTGTCTTGCTCGACGGCCCCTCTGTCCCCTGACGTAATTGGCGACATCCTGGTCCCTCCTGGGCCACAGCAGCATCCAAAAACACTAACTGCACGATTTGCAGCTAGCAAGGCTTGTTGGCGGTCTTTCGGCGGGAAAACACTTCTGCACGACTCTCCACGGCGTGATGGATCCATCCTCCAAAGGGGAAGTCTCTAGCCCTTGTCGTTCCTGCAGAAACCTAAGCTCCTACTGTCCAGTAGCAGCTTCTTTGCACCCACAGCTGGCATTTCCTGGGCATCTGCCCATCTCCGACTTGCTTGTGACTTTTGGACTTGGTCCCCTTGTTCCACAGGTACCCTCGACTGGAAATCCATCGTTGTTGCATTGCTGGTTTGTGTCTTTCCTGCAGAATTCCCCTATCACGACTTCTATGTCCTTGGGGGAACTTTAGTGCACTTTGCACTTACTTTTCAAGGTCTTGGGGTGGGCTATTTTTCTAACCCTTACTATATTCTAATAGTCCCAGCGACCCTCTACAAGGTCACATAGGTTTGGGGTCCATTCGTGGTTCGCATTCCACTTTTGGAGTATATGGTTTGTGTTGCCCCCATCCCTATGTGTCTCCATTGCATCCTATTGTAACTATACATTGTTTGCACTGTTTTCTAATACTATTACTGCATATTTTGGTATTGTGTACATATATCTTGTGTATATTTGCTATCCTCATACTGAGGGTACTCACTGAGATACTTTTGGCATATTGTCATAAAAATAAAGTACCTTTATTTTTAGTATATCTGTGTATTGTGTTTTCTTATGATATTGTGCATATGACACTAGTGGTACTGTAGGAGCTTCACTCGTCTCCTAGTTCAGCCTAAGCTGCTCTGCTAAGCTACCATTATCTATCAGCCTATGCTGCTAGACACCCTATACACTAATAAGGGATAACTGGGCCTGGTGCAAGGTGTAAGTACCCCTTGGTACTCACTACAAGCCAGTCCAGCCTCCTACATTGGTTGTGCAGCGGTGGGATAAGTGCTTTGAGACTACTTACCACTCTTGTCATTGTACTTTTCATTAGAGAAAAATATACAAAACAAGTTCAGTGTGTGTACACATAACTAAAAAGTTTTGCATTTTTTTTCTCACTTCTTTTCGAAAGTGCTGAAAAGTACTTCTAAACTTTCAAAAAGTTCTTAAAAGTTTAAAAAGTTTTTTTTTCTGCCTTTCTAAAAGCTCTGACAAACTTTTTATCCTTTTTCTATCACTTTAACTCTTTCTAAAATGTCTGGCACAGGCCAAAATGTTGATCTGTCCAAACTTGCATATGACCACCTTAGCTGGAAAGGAGCAAGGAGTCTCTGTGTAGAAAGAGGTTTGAGTGTAGGGAAGAATCCTTCCTTGGAATTATTGCTTAACATGCTTAGAGAACAAGATAAGGCCAAAAGGGCCCCATCTGTTGAAAAAGTAGCTAATTGTTCCCAATCTGATCCAGGGACACCCCTAGGAAAAGATTCAGGAAAGAAACTTCAGAGCCTGCCCATTACTAGACAGTCTAGCATAGTTGGTACTGATGTTGAGTCACACCATACAGATAGTGTTGTCTCACATCATAGCAAGAGCATTCATTCTCACCACAGTAGAAGTGATGTTTCTGTTAACCAAGCTGTTAGGGTGCCTTCTGTAAGGGATAGGTCTCCTTCTGTCCATTCTCATCATACTTCTGTTTCAAGGCATGTCCCTCCCACCCACCCTTATTACAGATTGTTAGAAAGGGAGCTCAATAGATTGAGAGTGGAACAAACCAGACTGAAGCTCAAGAAGCAACAGCTGGATTTGGATAGACAGACCTTAGAAGTAGAGAAGGAGAGACAGAAATTGGGTTTAGAAACCCATGGTGGCAGCAGCAGTATTCCCCATAGTCATCCTGCAAAAGAGCATGATTCCAGGAATCTGCACAAGATAGTTCCCCCTTATAAGGAGGGGGGTGACATTAACAAGTGGTTTGCTGCACTTGAGAGGGCCTGTGCTGTACAGGATGTCCCTCAAAGGCAGTGGGCTGCTATAATATGACTATCATTTAGTGGAAAAGGTAGGGATAGGCTCCTTACTGTGAAAGAAAGTGAAGCCAATGATTACAAAGTTCTTAAGAATGCACTCCTGGATGGTTATGGCTTAACCACTGAACAATACAGGATAAAGTTCAGAGAGGCCAAAAAGGAGTCTTCACAAGACTGGGTTGATTTCATTGACCATTCAGTGAAGGCCTTAGAGGGGTGGTTACATGGCAGTAAAGTTACTGATTATGACAGCCTGTATAACTTGATCCTGAGAGAGCATATTCTTAATAATTGTG
Organism: Pleurodeles waltl; assembly: GCF_031143425.1. Classification (NCBI taxonomy): domain Eukaryota; kingdom Metazoa; phylum Chordata; class Amphibia; order Caudata; family Salamandridae; genus Pleurodeles; species Pleurodeles waltl. The sequence continues at coordinate 21,324,335 of NC_090436.1, forward strand.
TGTCTGATTTGTTGCACCAGTACTTGGTGGACTCTGATCTGACCTCTCCCCAAGAATTGGGAAAAAAGGCAGACAAATGGGTCAGAACAAGGGTGAACAGAAAAGTTCATACATGGGGTGACAAAGATGGCAACAAGAAGAAGGATGGTAAGTCTTCTGACAAGGGTGGGGACAAATCTAAAAATGAGTCTTCATCAGGCCCACAAAAACACTCTGGTGGGGGTGGTGGGCCCAAATCCTCTTCTAATCAAAACAAAGAAAAGAAACCATGGTGCTATTTATGTAAAATAAAAGGCCATTGGACAACAGATCCCAGTTGTCCAAAGAAAAGCACCAAGCCTCCTACCACTACAACCCCTACTGCTACACCTAGGGTCCCTACTAATAGCAGTGGTGGTGGGAGCAAACCTACTAATAGCCAATCAAAGGGAGTAGCTGGGCTCACTTTTGGTAACTTAGTTGGGGTTGGTCTGATTAGGGAGACCACAGAGGCTGTGTTAGTCTCTGAGGGGGCTATTGATTTAGCCACCTTAGTTGCTTGTCCCCTTAATATGGATAAGTACAAGCAGCTACCCCTAATAAATGGTTTTGAGGTTCAGGCCTACAGGGACACAGGTGCCAGTGTCACAATAGTGATAGAGAAACTGGTCCACCCTGAACAACACCTACTTGGTCACCAGTACCATGTAACCGATGCTCACAACAACACACTTAGCCACCCCATGGCTGTTGTAAATCTCAACTGGGGGGGGGGGGTTACTGGTCCAAAGAAAGTTGTGGTAGCCTCAGATTTACCTGTAGACTGTCTACTAGGAAATGATTTGGAGACATCAGCTTGGTCAGATGTGGAGTTGGAGGCCCATGCAGCAACGCTGGGCATCCCAGGGCATATTTTTGCTTTGACAAGGGCTCAGGCAAAAAAGCAAAAAGGACAGGGTGACTTGGATCCTGGAACAATGGACCAAGTGCTCCCTAAAGCTAGGGCTAGTAGAAGTAAAGCACTTCCTACTATCCCTCCCTCTACAGTGGATTCTACTTCTGAGGAAGAAGAATTTCCACCCTGTGCAGAACCTACACCAGAGGAGCTGGAAGCAGACACTGCTGAGCTTTTGGGTGAAGGGGGGCCTGCCAGGGAGGAGCTGAGTGTGGCACAGCAAACCTGTCCCACACTAGAGGGTCTAAGACAGCAAGCTGTCAAACAAGCTAATGGGGATGTCAGTGACTCTCACAGAGTTTACTGGGAGGACAACCTCTTGTACACTGAAGCAAGGGATCCTAAACCTGGAACTGCCAGGAGGTTAGTGATTCCTCAGGAGTACAGAAAGTTCCTCCTAACTCTAGCCCACGACATTCCCCTAGCTGGACATCTAGGACAAATGAAAACTTGGGACAGGCTTGTTCCCTTGTTTCATTGGCCTAGAATGTCTGAGGACACAAAAGAGTTTTGTAAGTCCTGTGAAACCTGTCAAGCCAGTGGCAAGACAGGTGGCACTCCAAAGGCACCCCTTATTCCACTGCCTGTGGTTGGGGTTCCCTTTGAAAGGGTAGGGGTTGACATAGTTGGCCCCCTTGACCCTCCTACTGCTTCAGGCAATAGGTTTATCTTGGTGGTAGTGGACCATGCCACAAGATATCCTGAAGCAATTCCTATAAGGACCACTACAGCACCTGCAGTGGCAAAGGCCCTCCTGGGAATATTTTCCAGGATGGGCTTCCCAAAGGAAGTAGTATCAGACAGGGGAAGCAATTTCATGTCTGCTTACTTAACGGCCATGTGGAAGGAGTGTGGTGTGACTTACAAGTTCACTACACCCTATCATCCACAAACAAATGGACTGGTAGAGAGATTTAACAAAACTCTCAAAGACATGATTATGGGTCTCCTGAAAAACTCCGCAGGAGATGGGATATCCTGTTACCATGCCTCCTTTTTGCCTATAGGGAGGTACCCCAGAAAGGAGTGGGCTTCAGCCCCTTTGAACTCCTCTTTGGACACCCTGTTAGTGGTCCACTAACACTTGTCAAGGAGGGTTGGGAACAACCTTTAAAAGCTCCAAAGCAAGATATTGTGGATTATGTACTTGGCCTCAGATCAAGGATGGCTGAGTATTTGAAAAAGGCCAGTAAAAACCTTCAGGCCAGCCAAGAGCTCCAGAAGCAATGTCATGACCAGAAGGCTGTTTTGGTTCAGTACAAACCTGGGCAGAAAGTGTTGGTCTTGGAGCCTGTGGCCCCAAGAGCACTCCAAGATAAATGGAGTGGACCCCACACAATTGTTGAGAAAAAGGGTGAAGTCACCTACTTAGTTGACTTAGGCACTGCCAGAAGTCCCCTTAGGGTGCTCCATGTCAATCGCCTTAAACCCTACTATGACAGGGCTGATCTCACCCTGCTCATGGCAACTGATGAGGGACAGGAAGAAGACAGTGATCCTCTACCTGATCTCTTCTCTTCCACAGAACAAGATGCTCTGGTGGAAGGTGTAGTTTTGGCTGATTGTCTTACTGCTGAGCAGAAAGACCATTGCATAAATCTCCTGGGTCAGTTTTCTGAACTCTTCTCTACTGTGCCAGGTACCACTTCTTGGTGTGAGCACACTATAGACACTGGAGACAGCTTGCCTGTCAAAAGTAAAATCTATAGGCAGCCTGACCATGTCAGAGACTGCATAAAACAAGAGGTGCAGAAAATGTTAGAACTGGGAGTGGTTGAGCACTCTGAAAGTCCATGGGCTTCTCCTGTGGTACTTGTACCAAAACCTCATTCCAAGGATGGAAAGAAAGAAATGCGGTTTTGTGTTGACTACAGAGGTCTCAACCAGGTAACCAAAACTGATGCTCACCCTATACCCAGGGCATATGAGCTCATAGATACACTGGCATCTGCCAAGTATCTAAGCACTTTTGATTTGACTGCAGGGCATTGGCAGATCAAATTATCAGAAGATGCTAAACCTAAAACTGCATTTTCAACCATTGGAGGCCATTACCAATTCACAGTAATGCCTTTCGGATTGAAAAATGCACCTGCCACTTTTCAGAGGTTGGTGAACACAGTCCTGCAAGGGCTGGAAGCTTTTAGTGCAGCATATCTGGACGATATAGCTGTCTTTAGCTCCAGTTGGGATGATCACCTGGTCCACCTATGGAAAGTTTTAGAGGCCCTGCAAAAGGCAGGCCTCACTATCAAGGCTTCAAAGTGCCAGATAGGGCAGGGGAATGTGGTTTATCTGGGACACCTTGTTGGTGGGGAACAGATTGCACCACTTCAGGGGAAAATCCAAACTATTATAGATTGGGTTCCCCCTACTACTCAGACTCAGGTGAGAGCCTTCCTAGGCCTCACTGGGTATTACAGGAGGTTCATTAAGAACTATGGCTCCATTGCAGCCCCTCATAATGACCTCACATCCAAGAAAATGCCTAAAAAGGTATTATGGACAGCAAACTGTCAGAAAGCTTTTGAGGAGCTGAAGCAGGCCATGTGCTCTGCACATGTCCTGAAAAGCCCTTGTTACTCTAAAAAATTCTATGTCCAAACTGATGCATCTGAATTAGGAGTAGGGGCAGTCCTATCACAACTTAATTCTGAGGGCCAGGATTAACCTGTTGCTTTTCTTAGTAGAAGGTTGACCCCTAGAGAAAAGCGTTGGTCTGCCATTGAGAGGGAGGCCTTTGCTGTGGTCTGGGCACTGAAGAAGTTGAGGCCATACCTGTTTGGCACTCACTTCATTGTTCAGACAGACCACAAACCTCTACTTTGGCTAAAACAAATGAAAGGTGAAAATCCTAAATTGTTGATGTGGTCCATATCCCTACAGGGAATGGACTATACAGTGGAACATAGACCTGGGAGTAGCCACTCCAATGCAGATGGACTCTCCAGATATTTCCACTTAGACAATGAAGACTCATCAGGTCATGGCTAGTCTTATTGTCCTTCGTTTGGGGGGGGGTGTTGTGTAGGAAAGTACCATCTTGCCTGGCATGTTACCCCCATTTTTCACTGTATATATGTTGTTTTAGTTGTATGTGTCACTGGGACCCTGTCAGCCAGGGCCCCAGTGCTCATAAGTGTGCCTGAATGTGTTACCTGTGTAGTGACTAACTGTCTCACTGAGGCTCTGCTAACCAGAACCTCAGTGGTTATGCTCTCTCATTTCTTTCAAATTGTCACTAACAGGCTAGTGACCATTTTTACCAATTTACATTGGCATACTGGAACACCCTTATATTTCCCTAGTATATGGTACTGAGGTACCCAGGGTATTGGGGTTCCAGGAGATCCCTATGGGCTGCAGCATTTCTTTTGCCACCCATAGGGAGCTCTGACAATTCTTACACAGGCCTGCCACTGCAGCCTGAGTGAAATAACGTCCACGTTATTTCACAGCCATTTTACACTGCACTTAAGTAACTTATAAGTCACCTATATGTCTAACCTTTACCTGGTAAAGGTTAGGTGCAAAGTTACTTAGTGTGAGGGCACCCTGGCACTAGCCAAGGTGCCCCCACATTGTTCAGAGCCAATTCCCTGAACTTTGTGAGTGCGGGGACACCATTACACGCGTGCACTACATATAGGTCACTACCTATATGTAGCTTCACAATGGTAACTCCGAATATGGCCATGTAACATGTCTATGATCATGGAATTGCCCCCTCTATGCCATCCTGGCATAGTTGGCACAATCCCATGATCCCAGTGGTCTGTAGCACAGACCCTGGTACTGCCAAACTGCCCTTCCTGGGGTTTCACTGCAGCTGCTGCTGCTGCCAACCCCTCAGACAGGCAGCTGCCCTCCTGGGGTCCAGCCAGGCCTGGCCCAGGATGGCAGAACAAAGAACTTCCTCTGAGAGAGGGTGTGACACCCTCTCCCTTTGGAAAATGGTGTGAAGGCAGGGGAGGAGTAGCCTCCCCCAGCCTCTGGAAATGCTTTGTTGGGCACAGATGTGCCCTATTCTGCATAAGCCAGTCTACACCGGTTCAGGGACCCCTTAGCCCCTGCTCTGGCGCGAAACTGGACAAAGGAAAGGGGAGTGACCACTCCCCTGACCTGCACCTCCCCTGGGAGGTGTCCAGAGCTCCTCCAGTGTGCTCCAGACCTCTGCCATCTTGGAAACAGAGGTGCTGCTGGCACACTGGACTGCTCTGAGTGGCCAGTGCCACCAGGTGACGTCAGAGACTCCTTGTGATAGGCTCCTTCAGGTGTTAGTAGCCTTTCCTCTCTCCTAGGTGGCCAAACCCTCTTTTCTGGCTATTTAGGGTCTCTGTCTCTGGGGAAACTTCAGATAACGAATGCATGAGCTCAGCCGAGTTCCTCTGCATCTCCCTCTTCACCTTCTGATAAGGAATCGACCGCTGACCGCGCTGTAAGCCTGCAAACCTGCAACACAGTAGCAAAGACGACTACTGCAACTCTGTAACGCTGATCCTGCCGCCTTCTCGACTGTTTTCCTGCTTGTGCATGCTGTGGGGGTAGTCCGCCTCCTCTCTGCACCAGAAGCTCCGAAGAAATCTCCCGTGGGTCGACGGAATCTTCCCCCTGCAACCGCAGGCACCAAAAAGCTGCATTACCGGTCCCTTGGGTCTCCTCTCAGCACGACGAGCGAGGTCCCTCGAATCCAGCGACAGTGTCCAAGTGACCCCCACAGTCCAGTGACTCTTCAGCCCAAGTTTGGTGGAGGTAAGTCCTTGCCTCACCTCGCTGGGCTGCATTGCTGGGAACCGCGACTTTGCAAGCTACTCCGGCCCCTGTGCACTTCCGGCGGAAATCCTTCGTGCACAGCCAAGCCTGGGTCCACGGCACTCTAACCTGCATTGCACGACTTTCTAAGTTGGTCTCCGGCGACGTGGGACTCCTTTGTGCAACTTCAGCGAGCACCGTTTCACGCATCCTCGTAGTGCCCGTTTCTGGCACTTCTCCGGGTGCTACCTGCTTCAGTGAGGGCTCTTTGTCTTGCTCGACGTCCCCTTTCTCTGCAGGTCCAATTTGCGACCTCCTGGTCCCTCCTGGGCCCCAGCAGCGTCCAAAAACGCCAAACGCACGATTTGCGTGTAGCAAGGCTTGTTGGCGTTCATCCGGCGAGAAAACACTTATGCACGACTCTCCAAGGCGTGGGGGATCTATCCTCCAAAGGGGAAGTCTCTAGCCCTTGTCGTTCCTGCAGTACTCACAGTTCTTCAGCCTTGTAAGAGCTTCTTTGCACCAACCGCTGGCATTTCTTGGGCATCTGCCCATCTCCGAGTTGCTTGTGACTTTTGGACTTGGTCCCCTTGTTCCACAGGTACCCTCAGTCAGGAATCCATCGTTGTTGCATTGCTGATTTGTGTTTTCCTTGCATTTTCCCTCTAACAAGACTATTTTGTCCTTAGGGGAACTTTAGTGCACTTTGCACTCACTTTTCAGGGTCTTGGGGAGGGTTATTTTTCTAACTCTCACTATTTTCTAATAGTCCCAGCGACCCTCTACAAGGTCACATAGGTTTGGGGTCCATTCGTGGTTCGCATTCCACTTTTGGAGTATATGGTTTGTGTTGCCCCTATCCCAGTGTTTCCCCATTGCATCCTATTGTAACTATACATTGTTTGCACTGTTTTCTAAGACTATACTGCATATTTTTGCTATTGTGTATATATATCTTGTGTATATTTCCTATCCTCTCACTGAGGGTACACTCTAAGATACTTTGGCATATTGTCATAAAAATAAAGTACCTTTATTTTTAGTATAACTGTGTATTGTGTTTTCTTATGATATTGTGCATATGACACTAAGTGGTACTGTAGTAGCTTCACACGTCTCCTAGTTCAGCCTAAGCTGCTCTGCTAAGCTACCATTATCTATCAGCCTAAGCTGCTAGACACCCTATACACTAATAAGGGATAACTGGGCCTGGTGCAAGGTGCAAGTACCCCTTGGTACTCACTACAAGCCAGTCCAGCCTCCTACACCCTGGCACTAGCCAAGGTGCCCCCACATTGTTCAGGGCCAATTCCCCGGACTTTGTGAGTGCGGGGACACCATTACACGCGTGCACTACATATAGATCACTACCTATATGTAGCTTCACAATGGTAACTCCGAATATGGCCATGTAACATGTCTATGATCATGGAATTGCCCCCTCTATGCCATCCTGGCATAGTTGGCACAATCCCATGATCCCAGTGGTCTGTAGCACAGACCCTGGTACTGCCAAACTGCCTTTTCCGGGGTTTCACTGCAGCTGCTGCTGCTGCCAGCCCCTCAGACAGGCTTCTGCCCTCCTGGGGTCCAGCCAGGCCTGGCCCAGGATGGCAGAACAAAGGACTTCCTCTGAGAGAGGGTGTTACACCCTCTCCCTTTGGAAAATAGTGTGAAGGCAGGGGAGGAGTAGCCTCCCCCAGCCTCTGGAAATGCTTTCATGGGCACACATGGTGCCCATTTCTGCATAAGCCAGTCTACACCGGTTCAGGGACCCCTCAGCCCTGCTCTGGCGCGAAACTGGACAAAGGAAAGGGGAGTGACCACTCCCCTGACCTGCACCTCCCCTGGGAGGTGTCCAGAGCTCCTCCAGCGTGCTCCAGACCTCTGCCATCTTGGAAACAGAGGTGCTGCTGGCACACTGGACTGCTCTGAGTGGCCAGTGCCATCAGGTGACGTCAGAAACTCCTTCTGATAGGCTCCTTCAGGTGTTGCTAGCCTATCCTCTCTCCTAGGTAGCCAAACCCTCTTTTCTGGCTATTTAGGGTCTCTGTCTCTTGGGATTCCTTAGATAACGAATGCAAGAGCTCATCCGAGTTCCTCTGCATCTCTCTCTTCACCTTCTGCCAAGGAATCGACTGCTGACCGCGCTGGAAGCCTGCAAAACTGCAACAAAGTAGCAAAGACGACTACTGTGACCTTGTAACGCTGATCCTGCCGCCTTCTCGACTGTTTTCCTGGTGGTGCATGCTGTGGGGGTAGTCTGCCTCCTCTCTGCACTAGAAGCTCCGAAGAAATCTCCCGTGGGTCGACGGAATCGTCCCCCTGCAACCGCAGGCACCAAAGAACTGCATCACCGGTACCTTGGGTCTCCTCTCAGCACGAAGAGCGAGGTCCCTTGAATCCAGCAACTCTGTCCAAATGACTCCCACAGTCCAGTGACTCTTCAGTCCAAGTTTGGTGGAGGTAAGTCCTTGCCTCCCCACGCCAGACTGCATTGTTGGGAACCGTGACTTTTGCAGCTACTCCGGCCTCCGTGCACTTCCGGTGGAAATCCTTTGTGCACAGTCCAGCCTGGGTCCACGGCACTCTAACCTGCATTGCACGACCTCCTAAGTTGTTCTCCGGCGACGTGGGACTCCTTTGTGCAACTTCGGGTGAGCACCGTTTCACGCATCCTTTTAGTGCCTGTTTCTGGCACTTCTGCGGGTGCTGCCTGCTGCTGAGAGGGCTCCTTGTCTTGCTCGATGCCCCCTCTGTCCCCTGACGCAATTTGCGACATCCTGGTCCCTCCTGGGCCACAGCAGCATCCAAAAATACTAACTGCACGATTTGCAGCTAGCAAGGCTTGTTGGTGGTCTTTCGGCGGGAAAACACTTTTGCACGACTCTCCACGGCATGTGGGATCCGTCCTCCAAAGGGGAAGTCTCTAGCCCTTGTCGTTCCTGCAGAAACCTAAGCTCCTACTGTCCAGTAGCAGCTTCTTTGCACCCACAGCTGGCATTTCCTGGGCATCTGCCCATCTCCGACTTGCTTGTGACTTTTGGACTTGGTCCCCTTATTCCACAGGTACCCTCGACTGGAAATCCATTGTTGTTGCATTGCTGGTTTGTGTCTTTCCTGCAGAATTCCCCTATCACGACTTCTATGTCCTTGGTGGAACTTTAGTGCACTTTGCACTCACTTTTCAGGGTCTTGGGGTGGGCTATTTTTCTAACCCTTACTATTTTCTAATAGTCCCAGCGACCCTCTACAAGGTCACATAGGTTTGGGGTCCATTCGTGGTTCGCATTCCACTTTTGGAGTATATGGTTTGTGTTGCCCCTATCCCTATGTGTCACCATTGCATCCTATTGTAACTATACATTGTTTGCACTGTTTTCTAATACTATTACTGCATATTTTGGTATTGTGTACATATATCTTGTGTATATTTGCTATCCTCATACTGAGGGTACTCACTGAGATACTTTTGGCATATTGTCATAAAAATAAAGTACCTTTATTTTTAGTATATCTGTGTATTGTGTTTTCTTATGATATTGTGCATATGACACTAGTGGTACTGTAGGAGCTTCACTCGTCTCCTAGTTCAGCCTAAGCTGCTCTGCTAAGCTACCATTATCTATCAGCCTATGGTGCTAGACACCCTATACACTAATAAGGGATAACTGGGCCTGGTGCAAGGTGTAAGTACCCCTTGGTACTCACTACAAGCCAGTCCAGCCTCCTACAGGTATCCACCATTCTTTACCTATCACTACGGGGAGCAATATAAAGGGGCATCATATGTCAGGAGGAAGATCACTTCTTCCTATATCAAAATGAGCATAACACATTTCTTCCTCATGGTGAAACTGTATGGGCTTTACCCATATCTCCTCAGGCAAATGCAATTGTTGTCTTCAATATTCACCCTGAAGCTGTCCCATTCTGCTTTAAAGTCTGCATACTGTAGATTAACAATGCTTTGCCATAGTATGCACTGGATGCCTTTGGACACTGTTTGTGTGTTTTGAAAGCTTTTTCCGAATTGTTCATAAGTGAAATTATGCCATTGCCAATCACGATACAACCCACGCAGGACTTTCCATACTTCTTGTGAGTGTGTGGGCCCCCGTTGAGGAATTACTTTTATGGCCTCTCCTGTACTATTTCCTGTAGAAGATAGCTTATTCCTAATAGCTTCATCATCAAAAGAATACAGGGCCCCTACCCCGATTCCCGTGGCCCCAGCTATCAAGGACCCTGGATCTCTTCTAATGCGTAACTTTGGCAAGGGCCATGACTGTAGTGTCCATGGTGCGCATAATGGATCATACTTTGAGACATTTCCCTTGGCAATAGTTATCTGTAACACAATATGGTTAATTATGCTTGCATGCAGAACTTGCTTACATCCTATTCTATATCGAACTATGGAAACATTGCCTAAGTTGCCAACCATGCGTCTTTCGGCTACATAAAACATGAAAGCTGGCGGTTTGGAGTATCGAACTCCTTTGGTTCCATTGTTCATTGTAACAACCACCATATGTCCTGGTAAAATACTTTGTTTGTTAGAACAATCATAGGGTTTACACGGATATGCCTGTGCTGGTGTAAAAGGTACAATGGTATCACAATATTTACATATCATGTTTAGCGTATAATTCAAAGCCTGTACTGTTGCTGGCATCCCCTGCAACTCGTTCAGTCCGTTGGCATGTCCGATTTGCTGTCCAGTTACCTTCCAGGTTACAGCTTTGGCAGCCATCCACTTGCCTCCAGGTACCTTCACGTTGCAAAATGAAACATTTCCCTTGTCATCAGTTACGTTAGCGGCTTGAGGTGCACAAGTGACATGAAGGTCCGTAACAACATTCTCTGCTACATTCGGTCGAACCCAAACACCTCTTCCGGTTATAATCATGACCGCAAACAGGAACCACGTCATCAATGCAGATGTCATCATTTACAACCGTGGGGTAAGTCTCACTGCAGGTACAAACACAGGTACATTAGAGTTCTTTAAAAGTAAAATATACGTACTCCCCACCCCTTGACTCAATATCTCTCCTGCCTCTGGCTTTTTCCCTGGATGGTGCACCCATACTTTTCTTCCTGTGCTTCCAAATCCTCCCTCACCCCTCTGGGTGTTATCGGGGGGAAGATCTCTCTTCAATGTGGGGGGTGTACGCTTGTTCACAAATCAATTGAGCAAGTCTGTCATGTGCTTGATATGATACAGCAGCATCTCCTTGGTTCAGTAATACTACTTTAACCTTTCCTCTAAAATCTGGGTCTATGACTCCCCCTAGCACCGACACTCCCTTGATGGCTAGGCTGGATCGAGGGGCAATTCTACCATATGTTCCGGGTGGTACTCCTACTCCTATTCCTAGGGGAACAGTTTTCACCTGTCGTACGGGTATTTCTCCATCCTCTGGAGCAAACAGGTCCAGTCCTATACTGCCATAAGTAGCCTGCAAAGGTAATCGAGCTTGAGGGTCTGTTTTCCAGACAATCATTGTGTGGGTGATTTCTTTATCATGCCCTGTCATCCGAATGAAAGGAGTCTGCTGCCCAACTGGTCTATTGTTCAATTCGAACAAGGGTTTGTCTAAATTACTACTCCATCCTTTTAGAGTCTGATGTGCTGATAACTTTTTTAGCTGTTCTTTCAACAATCCGTTATATCTCCCAATCATGCCTGCAGCTTGTGGATAATAACTAAGGTGCAAAATCCACCGAATTCCCTGTTCCTGCACCCAGTCCTGCACTGTTTTCCCTGAAAAGTGTGTGCCCCTATCTGGTTGGATTTCATCAGGTACCCCATAATGTTTTATCAGGTAGTTTAGCCCTCGCAAAGTGGACTTCTGGTCTGCAGACTTACAGGGCATACCCAACATAAGGAGTAGGTGTCCACCATTGTCAATACATAGCTTTTTCCTCCTTCTTTTGGTAGCGGTCCGATATAGTCCAATTGCCAAACCGTAGCAGCTGCAGTTCCTCTTCTGATACGCCCGCTAGGCTTCTTTTGCAGGGGCATTTGTCTAATCTGGTTGCATGTGGGGCACTCCTTTACTGCTTGTTGCACCTGTTCTTTAGTAACTGGAATCTGTTGTTTCCATGCCCATGCATAAGTGCCATTCTCTCCTAGATGTCCGGATGTTGCATGGGCCCAGTTTGCTAGAGCAGCTTCAGCCTCCTCAATGATGACCACTGTTCGTGTTTTGGCCATCTGATCTGCGGTGTTGTTGAATAGAGATGCAAGTGAGATGTCCGATGGGCAATGCGCATCCACATGTCCCACATAGATTTGACATTTTTGCCCTTTCTCCCACATCTCCTCCCATAGCTGCTCGCCTCCCCAAATGGGGATGCCTTTGATTTTCCATCCATCCTTGCGCCAAGTCAGGGCCCGGCTTACTAGTCCTTGGTAAGTGGCCCAACTGTCAGTGTACACAAATGTTTTCTCTCCGATGGGGGCCTGTTCGATCACTGCTGCTACCCCCTGCAGTTCTGCAAGCTGGCTTGATCCATTATCTCCTCCTCGCAGCAACAGCGTTTCTGTAGCAGGCTGGAATGCGACTGTTTGCCATTGTCTCTTTCCTTGATGGTACCGGGCGGTGCCATCTGTGAACCATGCATTTTGCTGTTCTTCTTCAGTGAGTTGTTCAAAAGGTGGGGCTGTTTTAAATGGTGAAGCTTCCATTTTAGATGGCTCTGGTGAGGGGACCATTGCCTGTAAGTCCACTGCCCCCAGCATATCTTCTTGTAACTTCGACACTCCTGCTGGCCCCGGTTTTGCTCTCTGCTGCAGATACCATTTCCACTTTACGATGGTAGACTCCTGCGCCCTGCCTACTTTAGTGCCAACCCCTCCTTCTCTTATCCAACCTAGTAAGGGGACCTATGTTCTTAGGGTAACCGGCTGGTCACCAGTTATACGTTCTGTTTCCACTAATGCCCAATATGCCCCTGCTAGTTCTTTTTCTAACGGGTTGTAATTGCTCATGGATGGGGTTAATCTCTTTGACCAGAAACCCTGTGGCACCCTCTTTTTCCCTGCCTCTGCCATAGGCTCCACATCACTACATCATCCAGTACTATGATTTCCAGCTCAAACAGGGCTCCTTCTGTGATGGGACCTAGCGCAAAATAATTCTGTAATGCATCTTTTGCTCCCTCAAAGGCCTCTTGCTGTTCAGGTCCCCATTGGAAAGCGTGCTTTTTTCGCGTGACTTGATATAATGGTCTCAGTATCAATCCTAGGTGAGGGATATGTTGTCTCCAGAATCCCATCAAACCAATAAATCGTTGTGCTTCTGCGTTAGTTGTAGGAATCTTTAGCTCATATCAATCACTTTCTGTGGTATTCTTTTTACCGGCCCTGACCAAATAGCGCCAAGGAATTTCACCTCTTGTGCCGGGCCTTGGACCTTTTTCGGGTTAATAGCCCATCCCCTCTACTGTAAGTATTCAATTAACCTTTCCAATGTGTCTGAGACTTGCTCTTTGGTTTCCCCCGTGATCATGATGTCATCAATGTAATGTGCAAGTCGGGGGTTTCCTGCCGAGAAGTTGGCTAAATCTCTGGCTATTAGTCCATGACACAATGTGGGACTATGCACGTACCCCTGGGGCAACTTCCTGAATGTGAATTGTCTGTCCTGCCAGCTTATTGCAAATTGGACTTGACTTGCCTCATCAATGTCAATTGAAAAGAAGGCGTTTGCTAAATCAATCACAGCATGCCATTCCCCCACATCTTTACTCAACTGTTCCACCAGCATGATGATGTCTGGGACTGTGGCTGCCAAAGGTGGAGCAACTTTATTCAGTTATCGATAGTCGACATTCATTCGATAGGTATCATCTGGTTTCTTCACGGGCCATATGGGAGAGTTAAATGGGCTCACAGCCGGCCTTAACACACCTGCATCTAGCAGCCCCTCAATGGTTTCTGAAATCTCTTTATGACCTCCGGGTATGCGGTACTGTTTAATGCACACCGGCTCCTTTGGAGGAGGCACATGTAATGGGCTCCACTTTGCATGCCCAACCAGAACTGTCCTAGATTTCTTTATATGTACGCTCCTCACACCAAAAGTAAATGTTCCCCATTGTGTATCAATAGTTTTGCCTAGTAACAAATCCATGGCAATAATGTATTCTGGTACTTCGGCTATTAACACTTCTGCCGTGAACGAGGGTCCTTTACCAATTGACAATTTGAGTTTAACAGGTTTCGCCTCTGTCTCTGCACCCCCGTAACCATTAATGATCACACCCTTTCCTGGCAGCCCCTTAGGGTTTCCATTTATCAAAGTTACTTCCAAACCAGTATCAAGCAGTGCCATAACATGCTGTGTTCCTTTTTGCCAATAAATGATGAGAGGTATATATGGCTGCCTGTCCCCGGGGCTTACCTCTTGCACTGCTCTGACCCCCGGGGTTTGGCCTGACCTTCATAATAAGGGGTCTGGGACTTCCCAGCCAACGCTGGACAAGTCGGGATATAGAGTTGAGACAGGCACCTTCCTATTTTTCCCTGATTCTGTTTTTTCCTTCTCAGACTCTTCTATGGGTGGTGCTGAGGTCTGCTTCTCATCAAATGCCTCCTTCTCTTTCTGTCTATGCTGCAATGCTTTCCATTTATTAAGCAGATAAGGGGTAGGCTTCCCATCTATCTCCTCTTTCCTCACCCCAGCATTCAATACATCCATCCACATTTGTCACCTGGTCACTTTTATTGTAGACTCTCCTCCCTTATACTTATTGTCTTGCCCCACGGCTCTTGCTGATTTTTGTCTGTCAAGCCCTTCCACCTGTGCCATTAATAATACCACATCCCCCACTGGTCTTCCCTGAGCGGGTCCTAGAAGGGCCAACAAGGCACCTTTCATATGCGGAGGGGCATTCCTGATCAACCGTGCCCTGATCCCTGCTGTCACGGGTTCAACGTCAGGTCCTAAAAACTGTTGGGAATACACTGCGTTCTGCATCCCCATTTCTCGCAGTTGTTCATTTGCCTCTGAAATCGTATGCCAAGGGCCCCAACTCTCTTCCACATCTATAACAGTTGGGTACAATTGCTTCACTTCTTCCATCAACCAACCCATTAGAGAGAAAGCTGGTTGCCCCTGTGCACCTCGTAACCCTAACATGGCATGTGTAGTTACTGATCCCATCTTCAAAAGTTCAGTTGGTGACAAATATGTACCATCTGCTCCAGTGTCCCACAATCTCACCAACCATTTAAACAAAGGCTCTGCAGGCATCTGCCTAAACATATGGGTTATCTCCTACAACTCACTCTGTGTATAATCTCTTACCAAACGAGAATTCTGTATTTGTCCACTAATCACTCCCTTTGATTTGTTTTGCACGAGTGGGCAAACATCCATTACACTTCCCCTTCCACCTTCAACTTCACCTACACTTCCTTCTCCACTTTCAACTCCACATAGTTCTGCTACACGTACTTCCACCTCATCCTCCCAATTCCAGTCGTCATCATTATCTGAGACTGTTCCATCCCAAGTATATGGATCCCAATTTTCTTTGCGTACCAATGCCCTCACTTGCACAGTCGAGGGTATTTTAGGCTTCTGCCTACTCTTCTGTTTTGCCACTCGTACTGCTAATGCGGTGCACCTTGCCTCCATTTGATCACCCCGAGTCACTGCACTTTCTATAGTCTCTTTCATAAGTAACTGCCTTTCCTGCAAGGCTGCAACCTCATCCCGCAGTTTTATTATCTCTGCATCTTGTGTTAATGTTTTCCTGTATACCGTACAGAGCTCAGACAGGAAAAGCCATCCCACTTGCCCTGCTGCTTTCAGCTCCAGCTTTGCCCCTCTTAGCATCACACTCTCAACCGCATCTTCCACTAAGAGAGGAGTCACTTTCTCATCTAATGCCTCCCATATCACCGGCGCTGCCCACCGGTTCAGGAGTCTTGCCACACCAGAGAACGGGTCAGTTGCTAACCACCCGAGAATTGATCTGGCTTCTGCCCCATGCTGCCTTCCGCTCTCTGCCTCACTTTTCGTACGTCCCCAAAGAGGCATTATTGACTTAAACTCCACTTCTGGTACCAAATGTCTTATCCAGGTGACTGGTTGACACCTGTTTGGTATAAGTCAATAAGGACGCTCAATGAAGGTCCACACGCCAATTATGAACACAATTTAGCTTTATTAGAATTTCATGTAAATGTATGCATTTGGCACATCAACGTGGTAGAATAAAAACAGCAATAAAGAGCATCTATTTATATATGAGTGCACTACAAAGAGCATCTATGTATGTATGAGCAATGAGTTCATTTACAGATATAAGCCTTGATTAACTGTATACCAAAATGCGTATTTCAATTACTGCAGCAAGCTCACACTACGATGTTCAGGAAGCAAAATATAAACAAGCTGAATACTTCAGATAGGCTTTGATTAACTGAATACCAAAAGGCATGTTTCAATTACTGCAGCAAGCTCATACTACGATGTTCAGGAAGCAAAATATAAAAGAGCTGA
The DNA here is from genome assembly GCF_031143425.1 of Pleurodeles waltl. NCBI lineage: Eukaryota > Metazoa > Chordata > Amphibia > Caudata > Salamandridae > Pleurodeles > Pleurodeles waltl. Next base: position 21,340,544 of record NC_090436.1, read on the forward strand.
ATACTTCAGATTATAAACACAGTGGAAGCATAATAATCAATCATAATAATAGAGCAGAGAAACAAAGGCCTTTCATCCCTAGGTGGAACCTCACTTATTCCACGAAATGCTGGGAAGCCCTCTACCGCCCGCTTGGACCTCTCTCCCCCTCAAGCGTCACGGTCTCTGAACAGCAAACAGGGAGGCAGCGCTGTGGGCCTGGCGATGGCAGCTTTCACAACCCCATCTGCGAGCTTCAATCCCCTCACACGAACTTCAGTGCTTAAATAACCTGAAGCTTGGATTCTATCCCTTTCTAGCATTTTCTAGCTATGTTATCAGCACGTGTCTCTTGGCTGCTCTGCCATTCCCTGGCCATTGTTTTCATTCCATCTTTTTCCTGTACTCTCGTTCTCAAGGTTGAGACGACCTCCGTCTTTCGCTTCTACACATCCTGTTTCTTACACATGCAGCTGTGAATGAGTTTATCTATGGAATGTTGGAAAACAAGCTTCAAAACAAACATCGGGAACCTTTCCATGTTGTTCGGGTTTCAGCAGGCATCACGCTCATCTACACTGTTCAAGCTAATTAACCCTTCACATCACAATATCTTCCGCACCTTTCCCTATACTGATCAGCATATAATCCCTCTTGAGAGTAACAAGATGCTAGGGGTTATATATTTGCAGCATCAAGGTTTTATGAGTATGTTACATTATGCATAGGTGTGCAACGCAGTGCTGTACATGTTAAGTATAGTGTTGCCATATGATGCGGAAAGGAGGGAGATGGAGGTTGACAAATTATTTTTCGAGAGTGTGTTTGCTAAGTTCTTTTAACAATGAAATAGATGTTTTACTCCTATAAATTGTAATTGATGATTCTATCTGTGTGACATTTTTTAAATGAAGGAAGTCGTTTGATAAAAGGGATGACGACAAAAGGAAATTTTGGAATAATATAAAAATGTCAAAGTAACTTTTATGTGGAATTAAAATCTTTTCGTATAAAAGAACAAAATGTATGTTTTTAAAGGGTTGCAATAGAGTTTCTTTTATATGTGCTGTAGGAAGTTGGCTCTGTATATACTATCTCAAAGTAAGAGATAGGGGGTCATTACAACATTGGCGGTATAAGGCGCTTACCGCCTTGCAGAAGACCGCCAATACACCGCTGCGGCCGCGGTAGACCGCCACAGCTATTATGTCACACATCACAGAATCCGCCGAAATTCAGACACCCACACAACACCGCCACACCAAAGGTCAGCGATAAACATGCAGAAACAAATCCTCCACCTCCACGACAACAGAAACACGCCCATGCTATTACGACACACACAAATCCATGAGGCGGTCTTTCAACCGTGGTATTCCATTGGCGGTACACACCGCTGCGCCCAAAATACACACACAGCTCCAAAACACCACCACATTGGACAATTCCAAATACACACACCTGATACACATACACACACCACTCCCACACACCCAACACAATATAAAACACACACACACATCACCCACAAAGCCCTACAACCAAAAATTCTGAGAGAAGGCCAGAGAGAGAGCACAGCTATTGACAACCCCATCACACAGAGGCACACAACACCATCACCCACACAACATCCACGCACAAAACACCACATACCACTACACTCACCACACTCATCACCACATACACCACCCCAAACCTCACACACACCACCCCATGTCACGCCAAAGACACCCCCGCTTCTCCGAGCAGCAGCTCAGGGTCATGGTGGAGGAAATCGTCCGGGTAGAGCCACAGCTATTTGGCTCACAGGTACAGCACATATCAATAGCCAGGAAGATGGAGCTATGGCGCAGAATAGTGGACAGGGTGAACGCCGTGGGACAGCACCCAAGAAATAGGGAGGACATCAGAAGAGGTGGAACGACCAACGGGGGAAGGTGCGTTCCACGGTCTCCAGGCACAACATCGCGGTGCAGCGGACTGGTGGTGGACCCCCACCTCCTCCCCCACAACTAACAACATGGGAGGAGCAAGTCTTGACCATCTTGCATCCTGAGGGCCTCGGAGGAGTCGGTGAAGGATGGGACACTGGTAAGTCAAATCTTAACTATCACATCCCCCACCCTACCTGCATGCTATCACACACCCCCACCCTCAGACCCTCCCCTATCACACCAAATCCTCACTAATGTACCCATACCACAAACCACCCATCCAACACCAAGCCCTGCATGACACAACTAAGCCTGGGCACCCCTCACTAAAGCATGCTCACTGCACATACCCAGAACACCCCCCAACCATCATCACACAAGCCCCCACACAGGAATGCCTGCACTGGGGTTCACGCACACCCACCCATTGCACACCTTGAAACACACACATGCAATAATCATGTTCTTATACCCCTGCAGGAACCCGAAGGACCGTCACCAAACCAGAGGGTCCAGACAACACCACTCCACCCCAGAAGAGGCCCACAGTGACGACAGCAGCTCTGCCCCACTGGATCTTGATGACCAGCCCGGACCATCGTGGGCCTCAGGACAGTCGGTTCCCCTTGCCCAGCCACATCCCAACACCGAGCTTCCACCCTCTGGTAACACCAGCACAGCACCCACCCAGCGGGCCCAAACCTCCCTACCCAGGACAGGTCAATCAGCGGTGTGTCCACCACTACAGGGCACCCAGGATAGCCCCCCACCCCAACAACAACAGGGACCTGGGGGCAGTGGTAGTGGGCACACAGTCCAGGGGAAGGAGGCACAGGAACACAGGGGAACTGGGAGGGCTGCTGTGCGACAGAGGGAGGACAGGCCAAGGGAACCAACTCTTCACGAGGCCCTCTCCTCCATCATAGGAGCATACCACCACTCCCAGGAGACGATGGCGACGGTCCTGGACAAGTTGCAGGAGACCCTGCGTCTGCAGGAGGAGCAGTATTTGGGGTTCAGGGAGGAGCTCAGGACCATCGGCTCCGCCCTGGGCACCATCGTAGGGGTGCTGACGGATTCAAAAGACCTTGAGGGACACCGTGGCACTCCAAGGGGCCCCTGACACTAGCCAGGACGATGAACTGCCCACCACCTCCGCCGGCGCTAGTGGACAGGACGTCCCGCCACAGGACCACCACACCAGCACCCCACCCCCTGCAGACAGACAACCACCACGCAAGCAGTCCCTGAGATCCAGGAACAGGACAGAGCAAGATGGCAAGACCCCCGCCAGGAAATAAGACCACCCTGATTGTCCCCCCACTGTCCCACTTTGTTACCCTGTCCAGATTGGAACTGCCCCAGCTCCACTTCCAATGCCCAGATGAGCAGTGCACCTGTGAGACTAATAGACTGGACTCTGCCATGGACATTCCTCCACCATCACCCATCACCATTTTAAAACCCCCCTTCATTTTTTGAGCACTTAAATAAACACCCTTGAAACACCCAAAAATCTGGAGACAGTCTATGATTTGGTACTTTGTATTATCAATCACAGTGTCATAATGGGTTACCCATTGTAAGGCTAACATACCTATGTCACACATCACAAGCCCCTGAAGGATGCAAGAAGTTGACACGTAGGTTACCACACTTGTGAAACTGAAATGGAAGGGTACAACTCAATTAACAAATAGTGAGTGAAATGTAGGTACAGGATAGAGGTAGACGTGTGAAAGTTAATGTAATGTTAAACCAGAAAATGTTCTCAACTGTGTGTCACTGGAAATATTGCTGTATGACTGACTCCCTGTTGTCGTTTTCTTCTTCCTCAGCTTCATCCTCATCACTGTCCACAGGTTCCACAGGCTCCACAGCTGCTACGACACCGTCATCTGGATCATCCTCCTGCAGAAAAGGCACCTGGCGTCGCAATGCCAAATTATGGAGCATGGAGCAGGCGACGATGATGTCGCACACCTTCTTCGGTGAGTAGAATAGGGATCCACCTGTCATATGGAGGCACCTGAACCTGGCCTTAAGGAGGCCGAAGGTGTGTTCGATAACCCTCCTAGTCCGCCCATGGGCATCATTGTACCGTTCCTCTGCCCTGGTCCTGGGATTCCTCACTGGGGTCAGTAGCCAGGAAAGGTTGGGGTAACCAGAGTCCCCCAATAGCCATACACGGTGCCTCTGGAGTTGACCCATCATATCAGGGATGCTGCTATTGCGCAGGATGTAGGCGTCATGCACAGAGCCAGGGAACATAGCATTTACCTGCGAGATGTACTGGTCTGCCAAACAGACCATCTGGACATTCATGGAATGATAACTCTTCCTGTTCCTGTACACCTGTTCACTCCTGTGGGGGGGACCAGAGCTACATGGGTCCCATCAATGGCACCTATGACGTTCGAGATATGTCCAAGGCCATAGAAGTCACCTTTCACTGTAGGTAAATCCTCCACCTGAGGGAATATGATGTATCTCCTTACGTGTTTCAGCAGGGCAGACAACACTCTGGACAAGACTTTGGAAAACATAGGCTGGGACATGGCCACTGTTGTCTGAAAAGAGCCACTTGCAAGGAAATGGAGCACTGACAGCACCTGCACTTCAGGGGGGATTCCAGTCGGATGGCGGATCGGTGACATCAGGTCTGGCTCCAACTGGGTACATAGTTCCTGGATTGTGGCACGGTCAAACCTGTAGGTGACGATGACATGTCTTTCTTCCATTGTCAACAGGTCCACCAGCGGTCGGTACACCAGAGGATTCCGCCATCTTCTCATATGTCCCAGCTGACATACAGGACAACAGCGAAGAACCAGTCACTATTCCTCCAGGTATGTACCCACAGTTACACACAAGACTACACCACTCACAGAACCCTTTCTGTATGTGTGTTGAGTGTAGGCCTAGCTATGTGTGACGCAGAGGTAAATTAAGCCATGTGGGCCCCTGAAATGGCGGCTGCCTGACCTCTAAACTGGGACAATGGGATTGTGGGATAACTGCGCTGGCGCTGCACACCGTCGCGGTAGGCAGTCGTAGAGCGCGGCGCAATGCTGCATTGGTTAACATTGGACCCTATGGGTCCCAGGAGCCAATGAACAAGTGCGCCGGCGGTGATGATGCGCACCGCCGCGGACGTCACCGCCATTTTCTATCTCTTCAATCACTAGATACCTGACCTTCGACAGGAGAGGACCTACACTGCTAGTGCTGCTCGGTCTGGAAGCGACGATGGCTGCTGCGTCTGGGGAAAGGGCCCCTGCCTTCACTGCACAGGAGTTGGAGAAACTTGTGGATGGGGTCCTCCCCCAGTACACGCCACACTACAGTCCTCCAGACCAACAGGTTAGTACACAGGGAGCACGTTGTATGGGCTAGGCCTGGGTGGAGAGGGCTGGGTGGAAGAGGGAAGGGGGCAGAGTTCATACAACATTAATGCATGGGAATTAATGGGCCACATGGCCAGAGTAGGGAGGGGGCCACTTACATTGACGGTGCACTTGGTAATGACTGCACCTCTTCCCTTGTGCATGTCATGTAGGTCAGCGCCCACCAGAAGAGGGACATTTGGCGTGCCATCGCCAAGGAGGTCCGGACCCTGGGGGCCCACCAGAGACGGGGCACCCACTGCCGGAAGAGATGGGAGGACATTCGCCGCTGCAGGAAGAAGACGGCGGAGGCACAGCTGGGGATGGCATCCAAACGTGGGAGGGGTGCCCGTCGCACCATGACCCCCCTGATGTTCCGGATCCTGGCGGTGGCCTACCCGGAGATGGATGGGCGCTTGAAGGCATCACAGCAGACACAAGGGGGTGAGTACAACCTCATTCTGCGGACTTTGCGTGGAGTGGAGGTGTCTGGGTGGGTTAGGTCGGCTGTGGGTGTCCCTAGGCCAGGGCGAGTTAGGTAGGCAAGGCCCCTCCGTAATGTAGGCCATGTGGCACTCTACCCCACCTCAGCAGAGGGCCAAGTCGAGGTATAGTTGCCCCTGTGGCATCCATGTGCGCCGATGTCCACCATTGCCATGTAGGCCATATCCCAGAAATTGCATGTGCAGAGGGCAGGAGCACGGCGTTATGCAGGGGGCTGCTGCGTCTGTCTTGTCCGCCAACGGTAGCGGAATGCCATGCACTAAAACTCTCTTTCTTCTGTCTCCCCCCCTTTTCCTGCTCTCCCTGTCCTTTTGTACATCAGCATCAACAGGCAGAGGTACAGTGGCACTGGAGCACGAGGGAGCTGCATCCCACATGGCCATGGAGGGCCACAACACAGACTCTGAATGCACCAGTGGGACAGAGGGCGAGGGGAGCTTCACGTTGGCCACCGGATCACCAACCAGCGACACGGACTCGTCCGCCGATGGGAGCTCCCCTGTGGTGGCGGCACCATCTGTGCGCCCCACTTCTACATGTACAGCCGCCACCTCCCCTACCAGCACCGCCCTCCCAGCAGCCCCTCAGTGTTCGCCCCGTGCCCGCTCACCCAGGAGGGTGGGCATCACCTTCGGCCCAGGCACCTCAGGCCCTGCCCCAGTCACCCAGCTGCCCTCAGTGAGGAGGCCATTGACCTCCTCAGGTCACTCACTGTTGGGCAGTCTACTATTGTGAATGCCATCCAGGGTGAAGAAAGAGAGTTGCAACATGGTAATACATTCCTGGAGGTGTAGGAGGCTGGACTGGCTTGTAGTGAGCACCAAGGGGTACTTACACCTTGCACCAGGCCCAGGTATCCATTATTAGTGTATAGGGTGTCTAGCAGCTTAGGCTGATAGATAATGGTAGCTTAGCAGAGCAGCTTAGGCTGAACTAGGAGACGAGTGAAGCTCCTACAGTACCACTAGTGTCATATGCACAATATCATAAGAAAACACAATACACAGATATACTAAAAATAAAGGTACTTTATTTTTATGACAATATGCCAAAAGTATCTCAGTGAGTACCCTCAGTATGAGGATAGCAAATATACACAAGATATATGTACACAATACCAAAAATATGCAGTATAGTATTAGAAAACAGTGCAAACCATGTATAGTTACAATAGGATGCAATGGGGACACATAGGGATAGGGGCAACACAAACCATATACTCCAAAAGTGGAATGCGAACCACGAATGAACCCCAAATCTATGTGACCGTGTAGAGGGTCGCTGGGACTGTAAGAAAACAGTGAGGGTTAGAAAAATAGCCCACCCCAAGACCCTGAAAAGTGAGTGCAAAGTGCACTAAAGTTCCCCAAAGAGCACAGAAGTCGTGATAGGGGAATTCTGCAGGAAAGACCAAAACCAGCAATGCAACAACTATGGATTTCCAGACGAGGGTACCTGTGGAACAAGGGGACCAAGTCCAAAAGTCACGACCAAGTCGAGAATGGGCAGATGCCCAGGAAATGCCAGCTGTGGGTGCAAAGAAGCTGCTACTAGGCAGTAGAAGCTGAGGATTCTGCAGGAACGACAAGGGCTAGAAACTTCCCCTTTGGAGGATGGATGTCCCACGCCGTGGGGAGTCGTGCAGAAGTGTTTTCCTGAAGAAAGACTGCAAACAAGCTTTGCTAGCTGCAAGTCGTGCGGTTAGGGTTTTTGGATGCTGCTGTGCCCCAGGAGGGACCAGGATGTCGCCAATTGCGTCAGGGGACAGAGGGGGCGCCCAGCAAGACAAGGAGCCCTCTCAGAAGCAGGCAGCACCCGAAGAAGTGCTGGAAAAGGCACTACAAAGTGGAGTGAAACAGTGCTCACCCGAAGTTGCACAAAGGAGTCCCACGCCGCCAGAGGACAACTCAGGAGGTCGTGCAATGCAGGTTAGAGTGCCGTGGACCCAGGCTTGGCTGTGCACAAAGGATTCCCTCGGAAAGTGCACAGGAGCCGGAGTAGCTGCAAAAGACGCGGTTCCCAGCAATGTAGTGTGGCGTGGGGAGGCAAGGACTTACCTCCACCAAACTTGGACTGAAGAGTCACTAGACTGTGGGAGTCACTTAGACAGAGTTGCTGGATTCAAGGGACCTCCCTCGTTGTGCTGAGAGGAGACCCAGGGGACCGGTGATGCAGTTCTTTGGTGCCTGCGGTTGCAGGGGGACGATTCCGTTGACCCACGGGAGATTTCTTCGGAGCTTCTAGTGCAGAGAGGAGGCAGACTACCCCCACAGCATGCACCACCAGGAAAGCAGTCGAGAAGGCGGCCGGATCAGCGTTGCAGAGTTGCAGTAGTCGTCTTCGCTACTTTGTTGCAGTTTTGCAGGCTTCCAGCGCGGTCAGCAGTCGATTCCTTGGCAGAAGGTGAAGAGAGAGATGCAGAGGAACTCTGATGAGCTCTTGCATTCGTTATCTAAGGAAATCCCCAAAGCAGAGACCCTAAATAGCCAGAAAAGAGGGTTTGGCTACTTAGGAGAGAAGATAGGCTAGCAACACCTGAAGGAGCCTATCAGAAGGAGTCTCTGACGTCACCTGCTGGCCCTGGCCACTCAGAGAAGTCCAGTGTGCCAGCAGCACCTCTGTTTCCAAGATGGCAGAGGTCTGGAGCAAACTGGAGGAGCTCTGGGCACCTCCCAGGGGAGGTGCAGGTCAGGGGAGTGGTCACTCCCCTTTCCTTTGTCCAGTTTCGTGCCAGAGCAGGGCTGAGGGGTCCCTGAACCGGTGTAGACTGGCTTATGCAGAAATGGGCACCATGTGTGCCCATGAAAGCATTTCCAGAGGCTGGGGGAGGCTACTCCTCCCCTGCCTTAACACCATTTTCCAAAGGGAGAGGGTGTAACACCCTCTCTCTGAGGAAGTCCTTTGTTCTGCCTTCCTGGGCCAAGCCTGGCTGGACCCCAGGAGGGCAGAAACCTGTCTGAGGGGTTGGCAGCAGCAGCAGCTGCAGTGAAACCCCTGAAAAGGCAGTTTGGCAGTACCCGGGTCTGTGCTACAGACCCGTGGGATCATGGGATTGTGCCAACAATGCCAGGATTGCATAGAGGGGGCAATTCCATGATCTTAGACATGTTACATGGCCATATTCGGAGTTACCATTGTGAAGCTACTCATAGGTAGTGACCTATATGTAGTGCACGCGTGTAATGGTGTCCCCGCACTCACAAAGTCCGGGGAATTGGCCCTGAACAATGTGGGGGCACCTTGGCTAGTGCCAGGGTGCCCACACACTAAGTTACTTAGCACCCAACCTTTACCAGGTAAAGGTTAGACATATATGTGACTTATAAGTTACTTAAGTGCAGTGTAAAATGGCTGTGAAATAACGTGGACGTTATTTCACTCAGGCTGCAGTGGCAGGCCTGTGTAAGAATTGTCGGAGCTCCCTATGGGTGGCAAAAGAAATGCTGCAGCCCATAGGGATCTCCTGGAACCCCAATACCCTGGGTACCTCAGTACCATATACTAGGGAATTATAAGGGTCTTCCAGTATGCCAATGTAAATTGGTAAAATTGGTCACTAGCCTGTTAGTGACAATTTGAAAGAAATAAGAGAGCATAACCACTGAGGTTCTGATTAGCAGAGCCTCGGTGAGACAGTTAGTCATAACACAGGTAACACATACAGGGCACACTTATGAGCACTGGGGCCCTGGCTGGCAGGGTCCCAGTGACACATACAACTAAAACAACATATATACAGTGAAATATGGGGGTAACATGCCAGGCAAGATGGTACTTTCCTACACAACCCCCCCCCCTACCAAACGAAGGGCAATAAGACTAGCCATGACCTGATGAGTCTTCATTGTCTAAGTGGAAATATCTGGAGAGTCCATCTGCATTGGAGTAGATACTCCCAGGTCTATGTTCCACTGTATAGTCCATTCCCTGTAGGGATATAGACCACCTCAACAATTTAGGATTTTCACCTTTCATTTGTTTTAGCCAAAGTAGAGGTTTGTGGTCTGTCTGAACAATGAAGTGAGTGCCAAACAGGTATGGCCTCAACTTCTTCAGTGCCCAGACCACAGCAAAGGCCTCCCTCTCTATGGCAGACCAACGCTTTTCTCTAGGGGTCAACCTCCTGCTGATAAAAGCAACAGGTTGATCCTGGCCCTCAGAATTAACTTGTGAAAGGACTGCCCCTACCCCTAATTCAGATGCATCACTTTGGACAATGAATTTTTGGGAGTAACAGGGGCTTTTCAGGACAGGTGCAGAGCACATGGCCTGCTTTAGCTCCTCAAAAGCTTTCTGACAGCTAGCTGTCCACAATACCTTTTTAGGCATTTTCTTGGAGGTCAGGTCATTAAGAGGGGCTGCAATGGAGCCATAGTTCTTTATGAACCTCCTGTAATACCCAGAGAGGCCTAAGTAGGCTCTCACCTGGGTCTGAGTTGTAGGGGGAACCCAATCTATAATAGTTTGGATTTTCCCCTGAAGTGGTGCAATCTGTTCTCCACCTACCAGGTGTCCCAGATAAACCTCCTTCCCCTGCCCTATCTGGCACTTTGAAGCCTTGATAGTGAGGCCTGCCTTTTGCAGGGCCTCCAAAACTTTCCATAGGTGGACCAGGTGATCATCCCAGATGGAGCTAAAGACAGCTATATCATCTAGATATGCTGCACTAAAAGCTTCCAGCCCTTGCAGGACTGTGTTCACCAACCTCTGAAAAGTGGCAGGTGCATTTTTCAATCCAAAAGGCATTACTGTGAATTGGTAATGTCCTCCAATGGTTGAAAATGCAGTTTTTGCTTTTGCATCTTCTGATAATTTGATCTGCCAATACCCTGCAGTCAAATCAAAAGTGCTTAGATACTTGGCAGATGCCAGTGTATCTATGAGCTCATCTGCCCTGGGTATAGGGTGAGCATCAGTTTTGGTTACCTGGTTGAGCCCTCTGTAGTCAACACAAAACCGCATTTCCTTCTTTCCATCTTTGGAATGGGGTTTTGGTAGAAGTACCACAGGAGAGGCCCATGGACTTTCAGAGTGCTCAACCACTCCTAGTTCAAGGATTTTCTGTACCTCTTGCTTTATGCAGTCTCTGACATGGTCAGGCTGCCTATAGATCTTACTTTTTACAGGCAAGCTGTCTCCAGTATCTATAGTGTGCTCACACCAAGAAGTGGTGCCTGGCACAGTAGAGAAGAGTTCAGAAAACTGACCCAGGAGATTTATGCAGTGGTCTTTCTGCTCAGCAGTAAGACAATCTGCCAGTACAACACCTTCCACTAGAGCATCTTGTTCTGTGGAAGAGAAGAGATCAGGGAGAGGGTCATTTTCTTCTTCCTGTCCCTCATCTGTTGCCATGAGCAGGGTGAGATCAGCCCTGTCATAGTAGGGTTTCAGGCGATTGACATGGAGCACCCTAAGGGGACTCCTGGCAGTGCCTAAGTCAACTAAGTAGGTGACTTCACCCTTCTTTTCAACAATTATGTGGGGTCCACTCCATTTATCTTGGAGTGCTCTTGGGGCCACAGGCTCCAAGACCCACACTTTCTGCCCTGGTTGGTACTGAACCAAAACAGCCTTCTGATCATGCCATTGCTTTTGGAGCGCTTGGCTGGCCTGAAGGTTTTTGCTGGCCTTTTTCATGTACTCAGCCATCCTTGATCTGAGGCCAAGTACGTGGTCCACTATGTCTTGCTTTGGAGCTTTTAAAGGTTGTTCCCAACCCTCCTTAACAAGTGTTAGAGGACCTCTCACAGGGTGTCCAAATAGGAGTTCAAAGGGGCTGAAGCCCACTCCTTTTTGGGGTACCTCCCTGTAAGCAAAAAGGAGGCAAGGTAATAGGATATCCCATCTCCTGCGGAGTTTTTCAGGGAGTCCCATAATCATGCCTTTGAGAGTTTTGTTAAATCTCTCCACCAGTCCATTTGTTTGTGGATGATAGGGTGTGGTGAACTTGTATGTAACACCACACTCCTTCCACATGGCCTTTAAGTAAGCAGACATGAAATTGCTTCCTCTGTCTGATAGCACCTCTTTTGGGAAGCCCACCCTGGAAAAGATTCCCAGGAGGGCCTTTGCCACTGCAGGAGCTGTAGTGGTCCTTAGAGGAATTGCTTCAGGATATCTGGTGGCATGGTCCACTACCACCAAGATAAACCTATTGCCTGAAGCAGTAGGAGGGTCAAGGGGGCCAACTATGTCAACCCCTACCCTTTCAAAGGGAACCCCAACCACAGGCAGTGGAATAAGGGGTGCCTTTGGACTGCCACCTGTCTTCCCACTGGCTTGACAGGTTTCACAGGACTTACAAAATTCCTTTGTGTCCTCTGACATTCTAGGCCAATGAAACAAGGGAACAAGCCTGTCCCAAGTTTTCATTTGCCCCAAATGTCCAGCTAAGGGAATGTCGTGGGCTAGAGTTAGGAGGAACTTTCTGTACTCCTGAGGAATCACCAATCTCCTGGCAGTTCCAGGTTTTGGATCCCTTGCTTCAGTGTACAAGAGGTTGTCCTCCCAGTAAACTCTGTGAGAGTCACTGACATCCCCATTTGCTTGTTTGACAGCTTGCTGTCTTAGACCCTCTAGTGTGGGACAGGTCTGCTGTGCCACACTCAGCTCCTCCCTGGCAGGCCCCTCTTCACACAAAAGCTCAGCAGTGTCTGCTTCCAGCTCCTCTGGTGTAGGTTCTGCACAGGGTGGAAATTCTTCTTCCTCAGAAGAAGAATCCACTGTAGAGGGAGGGATAGTAGGTAGTGCTTTACATCTACTAGCCCTAGCTTTAGGGAGCACTTGGTCCATTCTTCCAGGATCCAAGTCACCCTGTCCTTTTTGCTTTTTGGCCTGAGCCCTTGTCAAAGCAAAAATATGCCCTGGAATGCCCAGCATTGCTGCATGGGCCTCCAACTCCACAACTGACCAAGCTGATGTCTCTAAATCATTTCCAAGTAGACAGTCTACAGGTATATCTGAGGCAACCACAACTTTATTTGGACCAGTAACCACCCCCCCCAGTTGAGAATTACAACAGCCATGGGGTGGCTAAGTGTGTTGTTGTGAGCATCGGTTACTTGGTACTGGTGACCAAGTAGGTGTTGTTCAGGGTGGACCAGTTTTTCTATTACCATTGTAACACTGGCACCTGTGTCCCTGTAGGCCTGAACCTCAACACCATTTATTAGGGGTAGTTTCTTGTACTTATCCATGTTAAAGGGACAAGCAACTAAGGTGGCTAAATCAATAGCCCCCTCAGAGACTAACACAGCCTCTGTGGTCTCCCTAACAAGACCAACCCCAACTAAGTTACCATAAGTGAGCCTAGCTACTCCCTTGGATTGGCTATTAGTAGGTTTGCTCCCACCACCACTGCTATTACTAGGGGCACTAGGTGTAGCAGCAGGGGTTGTAGTGGTAGGAGGATTGGTGCTTTTCTTTGGACAACTGGGATCTGATCTGTTGTCCAATGGCCTTTTATTTTACATAAATAGCACCATGGTTTCTTTTCTTTGTTTTGATTTGAAGAGGATTTGGACCCACCACCCCCACCAGAGTGTTTTTGTGGGCCTGATGAAGACTCATTTTTAGATTTGTCCCCACCCTTGTCAGAAGACTTACCATCCTTCTTCTTGTCATCTTTGTCACCCCCTGTATGAACTTTTCTGTTCACCCTTGTTCTGACCCATTTGTCTGCCTTCTTTCCCAATTCTTGGGGAGAGGTCAGATCAGAGTCCACCAGGTACTGGTGCAACAAATCAGACACACAGTTATTAAGTATATGCTCTCTCAGGATTAAGTTATACAGGCTTTCATAATCAGTAACTTTACTGCCATGTAACCACCCCTCCAAGGCCTTCACTGAATGGTCAACAAAGTCTACCCAGTCTTGTGAAGACTCCTTTTTGGTTTCTCTGAACTTCATCCTGTACTGTTCAGTGGTTAAGCCATAACCATCTAGGAGTGCATTCTTAAGGACTGCAAAATTATTGGCATCACTTTCTTTCACAGTAAGGAGCCTATCGCTACCCTTTCCACTAAATAATAGCCATAGGAAAGCAGCCCACTGCCTTTGAGGGACATCCTGTACAACACAGGCCCTCTCAAGTGCAGCAAACCACTTGTTAATGTCATCCCCCTCCTTATAAGGGGGAACTATCTTGTGCAGATTCCTAGAATCATGCTCTTTTGCAGGATGACTATGGGGAATACTGCTGCTGCCACCATGGGTTTCTAAACCCAATTTCTGTCTTTCTCTTTTCACTTCTAAGGACTGTCTATCCAAATCCAGCTGTTGCTTCTTGAGCTTCAGCCTGGTTTGTTCCACTCTCAATCTATTGAGCTCCCTTTCTAACACTCTGTCATCAGGGTGGGTGGGTGGGACATGCCTTGAAACAGAAGTATGGTGAGAATGAACAGAAGGAGACCTGTCCCTAACAGATGGCACCCTAACAGCTTGGCTAACAGAAACATCACTTCTACTATGATGAGAAGGAATACTCTTACTATGATGTGAGACAACACTATCAGCATGGTGTGACTCTACATCAGTACCAGCTATGCTAGGTTGTCTGATAATGGGCAGGCTAGGAAGTTTCTTCTCTAAATCTTTTGCTAGGGGTGCCCCAGGGTCAGATTGGGAACCATCAGCTAATTTCTCAACAGAAGTGGCACCTTTGGCCTTATCCTGTTCAACAAGCATAATAACCAACAGTTCTCTAGAGGGATTCTTCCTCACACTTAAACCTCTTTCTATGCAGAGACTCCTTGCTCCTTTCCAGCTAAGGTGATCATAAGCAAGTTTGGACAGATCAACAGTTTGGCCTGTGCCAGACATTTTAGAAAGTGTTTAAGGGATAGAAAAAGTGAGAAAAAAGTTTTTCAGAACTTTTGGAAAGACAGAAAAAAAACTTTTAAAACTTTTAAAGAACTTTTTAGAATGTTTTAGAGGTACTTTTCAGCACTTTAGAAAAGAAGTGAGAAAAGAAAAGCAAAACTTTTTGGTTAGGTGTACATACACTGAACTTGTTTTGTATATTTTTCTCTTATGAAAAGTACAATGACAAAAGTGGTAAGTAGTTATAAAGTACTTATCCCACCGCTGCACAACCAATGTAGGAGGCTGGACTGGCTTGTAGTGAGCAACAAGGGATACTTACACCTTGCACCAGGCCCAGGTATCCCTTATTAGTGTATAGGGTGTCTAGCAGCTTAGGCTGATAGATAATGGTAGCTTAGCAGAGCAGCTTAGGCTGAACTAGGAGACGAGTGAAGCTCCTACAGTACCACTAGTATCATATCAAATCAAATCAAATCATTAACATTTATAAAGCGCGCTACTCACCCGTGCGGGTCTCAAGGCGCTAGGGGGGAAAAAGGGGGGGTTATCGCTGCTCGAACAGCCAAGTCTTTAGGAGTCTCCGGAAAGCGGAGTGGTCCTGGGTGGTCCTGAGGCTGGTGGGGAGGGAGTTCCAGGTCTTGGCCGCCAGGAAGGAGAAAGATCTCCCACCCGCCGTGGAGCGGCGGGTGCGAGGGACGGCAGCAAGTTCGAGGCCAGCGGAGCGGAGGGGGCGGGTGGGGACGTAGAAGCTGAGGCGTCTGTTGAGGTATTCCGGTCCCTTGTTGTGGAGGGCTTTGTGTGCGTGGGTGAGAAGACGGAAGGTGATCCTTTTGCTGACTGGGAGCCAATGCAGGTGTCTCAGGTGTGCGGAGATGTGGCTGTTGCGGGGTACGTCGAGGATGAGGCGGGCCGAGGCGTTTTGGATGCGTTGCAGGCGGTTTTGGAGTTTGGCGGTGGTCCCGGCGTAGAGGGTGTTGCCGTAGTCCAGGCGACTCGTGACAAGGGCGTGGGTCACGGTTTTTCTGGTGTCGGCGGGGATCCAGCGGAAGATCTTGCGGAGCATGCGGAGAGTGAGGAAGCAGGCGGAGGACACGGCGTTGACTTGCTTGGTCATGGTGAGAAGAGGGTCCAAGATGAAGCCGAGGTTGCGGGCGTGGTCTGCGGGGGTCGGTGCGGTGCCGAGGGCCGTGGGCCACCAGGAGTCGTCCCAGGCGGGCGGGGTGTTGCCGAGGATGAGGACTTCCGTTTTTTCAGAGTTCAGCTTTAGGCGGCTGAGGAACTTTGAAGATGATGGCGACACCTCCTCCTACTTGGTCATATGCACAATATCATAAGAAAACACAATACACAGATATACTAAAAATAAAGGTACTTTATTTTTATGACAATATGCCAAAAGTATCTCAGTGAGTACCCTCAGTATGAGGATAGCAAATATACACAAGATATATGTACACAATACCAAAAATATGCAGTATAGTATTAGAAAACAGTGCAAACCATGTATAGTTACAATAGGATGCAATGGGGACACATAGGGATAGGGGTAACACAAACCATATACTCCAAAAGTGAAATGCGAACCACGAATGGACCCCAAACCTATGTGACCGTGTAGAGGGTCGCTGGGACTGTAAGAAAACAGTGAGGGTTAGAAAAATAGCCCACCCCAAGACCCTGAAAAGTGAGTGCAAAGTGCACTAAAGTTCCCCAAAGAGCACAGAAGTCGTGATAGGGGAATTCTGCAGGAAAGACCAAAACCAGCAATGCAACAACGATGGATTTCCCGACGAGGGTACCTGTGGAACAAGGGGACCAAGTCCAAAAGTCAAGACCAAGTCGAGAATAGGCAGATGCCCAGGAAATGCCAGCTGTGGGTGCAAAGAAGCTGCTACTAGGCAGTAGAAGCTGAGGATTCTGCAGGAACGACAAGGGCTAGAAACTTCCCCTGTGGAGGATGGATGTCACACGCCATGGAGAGTCGTGCAGAAGTGTTTTCCTGAAGAAAGACCGCAAACAAGCCTTGCTAGCTGCAAGTCGTGTGGTTAGGGTTTTTGGATGCTGCTGTGGCCCAGGAGGGACCAGGATGTCGCCAATTGCGTCAGGGGACAGAGGGGGCGCCCAGCAAGACAAGGAGCCCTCTCAGAAGCAGGCAGCACCCGCAGAAGTGCAGGAAAAGGCACTACGAAGTGGAGTGAAACGGTGCTCACCCGAAGTTGCACAAAGGAGTCCCACGCCGCCAGAGGACAACTCAGGAGGTCGTGCAATGCAGGTTAGAGTGCCGTGGACCCAGGCTTGGCTGTGCACAAAGGATTCCCTCGGAAAGTGCACAGGAGCTGGAGTAGCTGCAAAAGACGCAGTTCCCAGCAATGCAGTCTGGCGTGGGAAGGCAAGGACTTACCTCCACCAAACTTGGACTGAAGAGTCACTGGACTGTGGGAGTCACTTGGACAGAGTTGCTGGATTCAAGGGACCTCCCTCGTCGTGCTGAGAGGAGACCCAGGGGACCGGTGATGCAGTTCTTTGGTGCCTGCGGTTGCAGGGGGACGATTCTGTCGACCCACGGGTGATTTCTTCGGAGCTTCTAGTGCAGAGAGGAGGCAGACTACCCCCACAGCATGCACCACCAGGAAAGCAGTCGAGAAGGCGGCCGGATCAGCGTTACAGAGTTGCAGTAGTCGTCTTCACTACTTTGTTGCAGTTTTGCAGGCTTCCAGCGCGGTCAGCAGTCGATTCCTTGGCAGAAGGTGAAGAGAGAGATGCAGAGGAACTCTGATGAGCTCTTGCATTCGTTATCTAAGGAAATCCCCAAAGCAGAGACCCTAAATAGCCAGAAAAGAGGGTTTGGCTACTTAGGAGAGAAGATAGGCTAGCAACACCTGAAGGAGCCTATCAGAAGGAGTCTCTGACGTCACCTGCTGGCCCTGGCCACTCAGAGCAGTCCAGTGTGCCAGCAGCACCTCTGTTTCCAAGATGGCAGAGGTCTGGAGCACACTGGAGGAGCTCTGGGCACCTCCCAGGGGAGGTGCAGGTCAGGGGAGTGGTCACTCCCCTTTCCTTTGTCCAGTTTCGCGCCAGAGCAGGGCTGAGGGGTCCCTGAACCGGTGTAGACTGGCTTATGCAGAAATGGGCACCATGTGTGCCCATGAAAGCATTTCCAGAGGCTGAGGGAGGCTACTCCTCCCCTGCCTTAACACCATTTTCCAAAGGGAGAGGGTGTAACACCCTCTCTCTGAGGAAGTCCTTTGTTCTGCCTTCCTGGGCCAGGCCTGGCTGGACCCCAGGAGGGCAGAAACCTGTCTGAGGGGTTGGCAGCAGCAGAAGCTGCAGTGAAACCCCTGAAAAGGCAGTTTGGCAGTACCCGGGTCTGTGCTACAGACCCGTGGGATCATGGGATTGTGCCAACAATGCCAGGATGGCATAGAGGGGGCAATTCCATGATCTTAGACATGTTACATGGCCATATTCGGAGTTACCATTGTGAAGCTACACATAGGTAGTGACCTATATGTAGTGCACGCGTGTAATGGTGTCCCCGCACTCACAAAGTCTGGGGAATTGGCCCTGAACAATGTGGGGGCACCTTGGCTAGTGCCAGGGTGCCCACACACTAAGTAACTTAGCACCCAACCTTTACCAGGTAAAGGTTAGACATATAGGTGACTTATAAGTTACTTAAGTACAGTGTAAAATGGCTGTGAAATAACGTGGGCGTTATTTCACTCAGGCTGCAGTGGCAGGCCTGTGTAAGAATTGTCAGAGCTCCCTATGGGTGGCAAAAGAAATGCTGCAGCCCATAGGGATCTCCTGGAATGCCAATACCCTGGGTACCTCAGTACCATATACTAGGGAATTATAAGGGTCTTCCAGTATGCCAATGTAAATTGGTAAAATTGGTCACTAGCCTGTTAGTGACAATTTGAAAGAAATGAGAGAGCATAACCACTGAGGTTCTGGATAGCAGAGCCTCAGTGAGACAGTTAGTCATAACACAGGGAACACATACAGGGCACACTTATGAGCACTGGGGCCCTGGCTGGCAGGGTCCCAGTGACACATACAACTGAAACAACATATATACAGTGAAAAATGGGGGTAACATGCCAGGCAAGATGATACTTTCCTACAGGAGGGCATTCACTCTGGTCAGGCTGTCCTTCAGCGAACCCTGCAATCTCTGGCCTCAGCACTGATGGCAGCCATTGTCCCTGTGTCCAGCCTCCCCCTCCAACTTCCTCCACCCAGACACAATCCCCTGTACCCCAGCCCATCCCAAGCACACCTACAGACCAGCATGCACACAAGTCACCACACACAAGTAGCTCAAGCAAACATAGGCATCACACACACCACAGGCACTCACGCAAGCCTCACCCACATACAGACACAGCAACAGCCGCTGTCTCCACTGTGTCCCCCTCCTCCTCTTCTCCCTCCTCCCTCCCAGTCTCGTCTACACACACACCTGCATGCACCACATCTACAGGCACTAGGACTCGCACCAGGACACCCAGCACCACAAGCCGCTCACCTGCACTCACCACCTCCACTGCCATTTACACGTCCCCTGTGTCCTCTCCCAGTGTGTCTGTGATGCCCCCTCCCAAAGTACACAAACGCCGGCAATCACTCACCCAACATCCATCCACCTCACAACAGCCTCCAGTACCTGCACCCAAAACACCTAAAGTGACACCTCCGACAACCACCTCCTCTTCCTCCACTCCCAGACCCCCTCCAGCTACCCATCCCAGTGTCCGTCAGAAACTGTCCCTATGTCAAATTGACCTTTTTTCCCCAACCCCCTCCCCTCCAATTCATCAGTCCCGTCATAGCGCCTCAGCCAAAAAGCCTCCAATACCAGTGGTGCCTGTTCAATGTTTGTGGAGTGCACCGGCCACCAGGGCAGGCAGTAGGACCCGG
This sequence comes from Pleurodeles waltl, assembly GCF_031143425.1. NCBI lineage: Eukaryota > Metazoa > Chordata > Amphibia > Caudata > Salamandridae > Pleurodeles > Pleurodeles waltl. The sequence goes on from NC_090436.1 coordinate 21,360,094, forward strand.
AGCCAAGGCACTGGCAGCCCACCCCCTGTAAAGGCTCTAAAATTGGAGAGTGGACGACGGGACCGTGCAAAGACAACAAGTGACATGGGTTCGAAGGGGATTGGTGAGTCAGCTGTAACTCCAACAAAGGTGGGGAAGGTCCAGAGGAAGTCTGCACAGCCTGTTGTGAGTGTCACGGCGGAGAAGTGCGCCATCATTTCCGGCGGTCCAGACACAACCTCCAGCACCGTCGTCACTGGTCCTGAGACCACCGCCACCGCCGGAGTCACAGCCCAGGAGGGCCCAAGTATCATCACTGGTCCAGAAACCACCGCCGGAGTCACAGCCCAGGAGGGCCCAAGTATTGTTACTGGTCAGGAGACCATCGCCGGAGTCACAGCCCAGGAGGGCCCAAGTATCATTACTGGTCCAGAAACCACTGCCGGAGTCACAGCCCAGGAGGGCACAAGTATCGTCACTGGTCCAGAGACCACCGCCGGAGTCACAGCCCAGGAGGACCCAAGTATCGTTACTGGTCCAGAAACCACCGCCGGAGTCACAGCCCAGGAGGGCCCAAATATCGTCACTGGTCAGGAGACCACCGCCGGAGTCACAGCCCAGGAGGACCCAAGTATCGTTACTGGTCCAGAAACCACTGCCGGAGTCACAGCCCAGGAGGGCCCAAGTATCGTCACTGGTCAGGAGACCACCGCCGGAGTCACAGCCCATGAGGGCCCAAGTATCGTTACTGGTCCAGAAACCACCACCGGAGTCACAGCCCAGGAGGGCCCAAGTATCGTCAGTGGTCAGGAGATCACCGCCGGAGTCACAGCCCAGGAGGGCCCAAGTATCGTCACTGGTCCAGAAACCACCGCCGGAGTCAGTGCCCAGGAGGGGCCCGGATGCCACAGCCCCGCTGGGCAATGATGGAACGTCATGCCACCCACCAATGCCCATTGTGGAGATCGTCATGCCACCCACCAATGCCCATTGTAGAGATCGTCATGCCACACTGTGAGAAAGTAGCCTCTTTCTAGCCTTGTTACCCCCACTTTTGGCCTGTTTGTGAGTGTATGCCAGGGTGTTTTCACTGTCTCCCTGGGATCCTGCTAGCCAGGGCCCAGTGCTCATAGTGAAAACCCTATGTTTTCAGTATGTTTGTTATGTGTCACTGGGACCCTGCTAGTCAGGACCCCAGTGCTGATAAGTTTGTGGCCTATATGTGTGTGTTCCCTGTGTAATGCCTAACTGTCTCACTGAGGCTCTGCTAATCAGAACCTCAGTGGTTATGCTCTCTCATTTCTTTCCAAATTGTCACTAACAGGCTAGTGACCATTTTACCAATTTACATTGGCTTACTGGAACACCCTTATAATTCCCTAGTATATGGTACTGAGGTACCCAGGGTATTGGGGTTCCAGGAGATCCCTATGGGCTGCAGCATTTCTTTTGCCACCCATAGGGAGCTCTGACAATTCTTACACAGGCCTGCCACTGCAGCCTGAGTGAAATAACGTCCACGTTATTTCACAGCCATTTTACACTGCACTTAAGTAACTTATAAGTCACCTATATGTCTAACCTTTACCTGGTAAAGGTTAGGTGCAAAGTTACTTAGTGTGAGGGCACCCTGGCACTAGCCAAGGTGCCCCCACATTGTTCAGAGCCAATTCCCTGAACTTTGTGAGTGCGGGGACACCATTACACGCGTGCACTACATATAGGTCACTACCTATATGTAGCTTCACAATGGTAACTCCGAATATGGCCATGTAACATGTCTATGATCATGGAATTGCCCCCTCTATGCCATCCTGGCATAGTTGGCACAATCCCATGATCCCAGTGGTCTGTAGCACAGACCCTGGTACTGCCAAACTGCCCTTCCTGGGGTTTCACTGCAGCTGCTGCTGCTGCCAACCCCTCAGACAGGCAGCTGCCCTCCTGGGGTCCAGCCAGGCCTGGCCCAAGATGGCAGAACAAAGAACTTCCTCTGAGAGAGGGTGTGACACCCTCTCCCTTTGGAAAATGGTGTGAAGGCAGGGGAGGAGTAGCCTCCCCCAGCCTCTGGAAATGCTTTGTTGGGCACAGATGTGCCCAATTCTGCATAAGCCAGTCTACACCGGTTCAGGGGACCCCTTAGCCCTGGTCTGGCGCGAAACTGGACAAAGGAAAGGGGAGTGACCACTCCCCTGACCTGCACCTCCCCTGGGAGGTGTCCAGAGCTCCTCCAGTGTGCTCCAGACCTCTGCCATCTTGGAAACAGAGGTGCTGCTGGCACACTGGACTGCTCTGAGTGGCCAGTGCCACCAGGTGACGTCAGAGACTCCTTGTGATAGGCTCCTTCAGGTGTTGCTAGCCTATCCTCTCTCCTAGGTAGCCAAACCCTCTTTTCTGGCTATTTAGGGTCTCTGTCTCTGGGGAAACTTTAGATAACGAATGCAAGAGCTCATCAGAGTTCCTCTGCATCTCTCTCTTCACCTTCTGCCACGGAATCGACTGCTGACCGCGCTGGAAGCCTGCAACACTGCAACAAAGTAGCAAAGACGACTACTGCAACTCTGTAACGCTGATCCTGCCGCCTTCTCGACTGTTTTCCTGGTGGTGCATGCTGTGGGGGTAGTCTGCCTCCTCTCTGCACTAGAAGCTCCGAAGAAATCTCCCGTGGGTCGACGGAATCTTCCCCCTGCAACCGCAGGCACCAAAAAGCTGCATTACCGGTCCCTTGGGTCTCCTCTCAGCACGACGAGCGAGGTCCCTTGAATCCAGCAACTCTGTCCAAGTGGCTCCCACAGTCCAGTGACTCTTCAGTCCAAGTTTGGTGGAGGTAAGTCCTTGCCTCCCCACGCCAGACTGCATTGTTGGTAACCGCGACTTTTGCAACTTCTCCGGCCCCTGTGCACTTCCGGCGGAAATCCTTTGTGCACAGCTAAATCTGGGTCCACGGCACTCTAACCTGCATTGCACGACTTTCTAAGTTGGTCTCTGGCGACGTGGGACTCCTTTGTGTAACTTCGGGTGAGCACCGTTTCACGCATCCTCGTAGTGCCTGTTTCTGGCACTTCTCCGGGTGCTACCTGCTGCTAAGAGGGCTCCTTCTCTTGCTCGACGTCCCCTCTCTCTCCTGGTCCAATTTGCAACCTCCTGGTCCCTCCTGGGCCACATCAGCATCCAAAAATGCTAACCGCACGATTTGCAGCTAGCAAGGCTTTTTGGCGTTCTTTTGGCGGGAAAACACTTCTGCACGACTCTCCACGGCGAGTGGGATCCGTCCACCAAAGGGGAAGTCTCTAGCCCTTTTCGTTCCTGCAGAAACCTCAGCTTCTTCTGTCCAGTAGAAGCTTCTTTGCACCCGCAGCTGGCATTTCCTGGGCATCTGCCCATCTCCGACTTGCTTGTGACTTTTGGATTTGGTCCCCTTGTTCCACAGGTACCCTAGATTGGAAATCCACAGTTGTTGCATTGTTGGTTTGTGTCTTTCCTGCATTATTCCTCTAACACGACTTCTTTGTCCTTAGGGGAACTTTAGTGCACTTTGCATTCACTTTTCAGGGTCTTGGGGAGGGTTATTTTTCTAACTCTCACTATTTTCTAATAGTCCCAGCGACCCTCTACAAGGTCACATAGGTTTGGGGTCCATTCGTGGTTCGCATTCCACTTTTGGAGTATATGGTTTGTGTTGCCCCTATCCCGATGTTTCCCCATTGCATCCTATTGTAACTATACATTGTTTGCACTGTTTTCTAAGACTATACTGCATATTTTTGCTATTGTGTATATATATCTTGTGTATATTTCCTATCCTCTCACTGAGGGTACACTCTGAGATACTTTGGCATATTGTCATAAAAATAAAGTACCTTTATTTTTAGTATAACTGTGTATTGTGTTTTCTTATGATATTGTGCAAGTGACACTTGTGGTACTGTAGTAGCTTCACCCGTCTCCTAGTTCAGCCTAAGCTGCTCTGCTAAGCTACCATTATCTATCAGCCTAAGCTGCTAGACACCCTATACACTAATAAGGGATAACTGGGCCTGGTGCAAGGTGTAAGTACCCCTTGGTACTCACTACAAGCCAGTCCAGCCTCCTACACACACACCAATGCCCAGTGTAGAGATCGTCATGCCACACACCAATGCCCAGTGTAGAAATCGTCATGCCACACACCAATGCCCACTGTAGAGATCGTCATGCCACACACCAATGTCCGTATCAGAACCGCCATGTCAAAGCACCGCTGAACAGTCCATAGACCGCCATGGCAAAGCACCGCTGAACAGGGCAATGACTGCCATGGCAAAGCATCGCTGAACAGTCCAGAACCGCCACGGCAAAGCACCGGTGAACAGGGCAAAGACCGCCATGTCAAAGCACCGCTGAACAGGGCAAAGACCGCCATGGCAAAGCACCGCTGAACAGGGCAAAGACCGCCATGGCAAAGCACCGCTGAACAGGGCAAAGACCGCCCTGGAAAAGCACCGCTGAACAGGGCAAAGACCGCCATGGCAAAGCACCGCTGAACAGTCCATACACCGCCATTGCAAAGCACCGCTGAACAGGGCAAAGACCGCCATGGCAAAGCACCACTGAACAGTCCAAAGACCGCCATGGCAAAGCACCGCTGAACAGTCCAGAACCGCCATGGCAAAGCACCGCTGAACAGTCCATAGACCGCCATGGCAAAGCACCGCTGAACAGTCCATAGACCGCCATGGCAAAGCACCGCTGAACAGTCCAGAACCGCCATAGCAAAGCACCGCTGAACAGTCCATAGACCGCCATGGCAAAGCACCGCTGAACAGTCCATAGACCGCCATGGCAAAGCACCGCTGAACAGGGCAAAGACCACCATGGCAAAGCACCGCTGAACAGTCCAGAACCGCCATGGCAAAGCACCGCTGAACAGGGCAAAGACCGCCATGGCAAAGCACCGCTGAACAGGGCAAGCACTGTGTAGGAATGAAGAGGCCGCCACATCAGGCATCCTTCTCCCATGTGCAGCTGGGACAGTGACAGGACATGAACTTTCACGGGGAGACTCATCCAGTCTGGGCACCAGTCCCCCCCAGTACCAGTAGAGAACTGCATCTACTTGAGAGACTGTGACTTTGCACTCCCCAGGATGGCAGAGTGGGCAAACCACCCACTGTAGAGACTTGCGAGATTGTGGCTTTGCACTCCCCAGGATGGCAGAGTGGGCAACCCACCCACTGTATAGACTTGAGAGACTGTGGCTTTGCACTCCCCAGGATGGTACAGTGGGCAAACCACCCACTGTAGAGACTTGAGAGACTGTGGCTTTGCACTCCCTAGGATACATCAATGGGCATGGAGCCCCGTCGTGGATCTGGCTTCGCATTCATCTGGCTGAGGTGCCCCCCCTTCCCTTCCCCCTGAGGTGCCTGTAGTGTTTCTATCTGATGCCCCGGCAGTGTTCTCTCCGATTTTGGTCAGGTATAGTTTGTGGGCCTCGCCCATGATTTTTTGGACTGTTGGTGCACGAATATTGTTGTGTACATATCTGCACTACTTCTCAGATTGTATGTGTAAATAAGAGTGATTTTGAGATATTTATATATGTATATTTTTGTATGACATGTATATTGGCACATTACAATGTTTGCCCGAATTTCGCATTGTCTATTCATTCTTCCGGGGGGGATTGTGGGTTGTTCTTGTGATTTTTATGAATGCATTGGTGTGTATGTTGTAATATGCGAGGGTGGGGGTGGGGGTGTTTGGTGGGTGTCCCCCTAACTTTTGCCTCCCCCCTCCCCGTGTCGTAGGTGCAGTACTCACCGGTGTCATCGGCGCCTACGTAGCTGAGTGCACAGGAGCCGGAGCAGCTGCAAATCATGCGGTACCCAGCAATGCAGTCTAGCGTGGGGAGGCAAGGACTTACCTCCACCAAACTTGGACTGAAGAGTCACTGGACTGTGGGAGTCACTTAGACAGAGTTGCTGAGTTCCAGGGACCACGCTCGTCGTGCTGAGAGGGGACCCAGAGGACCGGTGATGCAGTCTTTTGTTGCCTGCGGTTGCAGGGGGAAGATTCTGTCGACCCACAGGAGATTTCTTCGGAGCTTCTAGTGCGGAGAGGAGGAAGACTACCCCCACAGCATGCACCACCAGGAAAACAGTCGAGAAGGCGGCAGGATCAGCGATACAAGGTTGCAGTAGTCGTCTTTGCTACTTTGTTGCGGTTTTGCAGGCGTCCTGAGCCGTCAGTGGTCGATTCCTTGGCAGAAGGTGAAGAGAGAGATGCAGAGGAACTCTGATGAGCTCTTGCATTCGTTATCTAAAGAATTCCCCAAAGCAGAGACCCTAAATAGCCAGAAAAGGAGGTTTGGCTACCTAGGAAGGAGGATAGGCTAGCAACACAGGGAAGATCCTATCAGAAGGAGTCTCTGACGTCACCTGCTGGCACTGGCCACTCAGAGCAGTCCAGTGTGCCAGCAGCACCTCTGTTTCCAAGATGGCAGAGGTCTGGAGCACACTGGAGGAGCTCTGGGCACCTCCCCTGGGAGGTGCAGGTCATGGGAGTGGTCACTCCCCTTTCCTTTGTCCAGTTTCGCGCCAGAGCAGGGCTAGGGGATTTCTGAACCGGTGTAGACTGGCTTATGCAGAGATGGGCACCATCTGTGCCCATCAACGCATTTCCAGAGGCTGGGGGAGGCTACTCCTCCCCAGCCCTGACACCTTTTTCCAAAGGGAGAGGGTGTAACACACTCTCTCTGAGGAAGTCCTTTTTTCTGTCTTCCTGGGCCAAGCCTGGCTGGACCCCGGGAGGGCAGAAACCTGTCTGAGGGGTTGGCAGCATCAGCAGCTGCAGTGAAACCCCGGGAAAGATAGTTTGGCAGTACCCGGGTCTGTGCTAGAGACTCGGGGGATCATGGAATTGTCTCCCCAATGCCAGAATGGCATTGGGGTGACAATTCCATGATCTTAGACATGTTACATGGCCATGTTCGGAGTTACCATTGTGACGCTATACATAGGTGGTGACCTATGTATAGTGCACGTGTGTAATGGTGTCCCCGCACTCACAAAGTCCGGGGAATTTGCCCTAGTGCCAGGGTGCCCACACACTAAGTAACTTAGCACCCAACCTTTAATAGGTAAAGGTTAGACATATAGGTGACTTATAAGTTACTTAAGTGCACTGGTAAATGGCTGTGAAATAACGTGGACGTTATTTCACTCAGGCTGCAGTGGCAGGCCTGTGTAAGAATGGTCAGAGCTCCCTATGGGTAGCAAAAGAAATGCTGCAGCCCATAGGGATCTCCTGGAACCCCAATACCCTGGGTACCTCAGTACCATATACTAGGGAATTATAAGGGTGTTCCAGCATGCCAATGTGAATTGGTGAAATTGGTCACTAGCCTGTTAGTGACAATTTGGAAAGCAGAGAGAGCATAACCACTGAGGTTCTGGTTAGCAGAGCCTCAGTGAGACAGTTAGGCATCACACAGGGAACACATACAGGGCACATACTATGAGCACTGGGACCCTGGCTGGCAGGGTCCCAGTGACACATACAACTAAAACAACATATATACAGTGAAATATGGGGGTAACATGCCAGGCAAGATGGTACTTTCCTACACCAATGTAGAAGAAGTGACCTTGTCCCCTTGACCCAGAAAAAGTAAAAATGTCACAAATTTCACCAAAACAGGTGCCTGGGGGCTGGAAGTGGGCCAGAGGCACTGCAGGCTCAGTACTGACACTGGGCAGGAGTTTGGGAGCCTTTTGGACTATGCGAAGGTGCCTTTTGTGCACATCCGTGAAAGGGAAAATCCCATATTTTTACCCACCTCAGAGTTCCATAGCCCTGGGGAGAAAAGGTGACCTTGTCCCCTTGCAACAGAAAAAGTCGAAATGTCAAAAATGTCACAAAATAGATGCTGAGAGCCTTTTTTGGGCTATGTGAAGTTGTCTTTTGTTCACATCCACGTCATGGAAAATCCCGGAATCTTACCCATTGTCTTTATGAATTTCCTATGACTTTATATAAAAATATGTGTGTGTTTACAGCGTATTGCTTTCAAATGTTGTATATTGTTGATCCGTAAAACTGAATTATTATTTTTTATGGACAAAACGATGCTCGAGATTGTGACACAGATTGTAAAAGGTTTGTGAAACCCAACTAGAAGAATAAAAGACTAGATTTACAATATAGTTCATAAATATATACACTTGTAGCTTTACATCTACGTTTGGGTTTAGAGTACGGTTTAAAAAAAATCTTTCATAGACTTCCAGGCGTACTCTTCAGGAGCTGTAAAAAATAAACTAGATACAGAGGGTTGTTGCTGACTTTATTGTAATCCATATATGTTTGAAGAAACCTCTTTTTCCAGCCACACCGAGGACACGGATACTTACCTGTAGGCAGACTGGAATCAGAGCACCCCTGTTCTCCATAGGCACCTATGTGTTTTGGGCACCTCTTTGACCTCTGCACCTGACCGGCCCTGAGCTGCTGGTGTGGTAACTTTGGGGTTGCCTTGAACCCCCAACGGTGGGCTGCCTACGCCCAGGAACTGAGACTTGTAAGTGTCTTACTTACCTCACAATCTAACTAATACTTACCTCCCCCAGGAACTGTTGATTTTTGCACTGTGTCTACTTTTAAAATAGCTTATTGACATTTTAACAAAAATGGTATATGTTATTGCTCTAATTCAAAGTTCCTAACTTACCTGTGTGGAGTACCTTGCATTTTATGTATTTACTTCAAATCTTGAACTTGTCGTTCTAAAAATAAATTAAGAAAATATATTTTTCTATATGAAAACTATTGGCCTGGAGTTGAGTCTTTGAGTGTGTGTTCCTCATTTATTGCCTGTGTGTGTACAACAAATGCTTAACACTACCCTCTGATAAGCCTACTGCTCGACCACACTACCACAAAATAGAGCATTCGAATTATCTAATTTTGCCACTATCTTACCTCTAAGGGGAACCCTTGGACTCTGTGCACGCTACCTCTCACTTTGAGATAGTATGTACAGAGCCAAGTTCCTTCACAAATCTACTAACATGATGCTCTTGACACCCTAGATTGTTGCTCGCCAGCAGTTCCATTCTTCTGTTTGATTTGAGGGCGCCACAGAGAACAAATGTTTTTTGTGAGAAGAGCATTTGTACCACTAATTAATAAGTTTACTAATTTACTCTACTCACAAACTACGGGCCCGAGTCTCAAAGTTAAACTTCGACCAAAAGCCTAGGTTTAGACCAAAAGTCAAAACTTAGAACAAAAGTCTAACTTTACAATGTGTAAAGTTAGACTTTTGGTCTAAGTTTACCTTTGTGAATCGGGCCCCAGGTGCAGAGTTATACGAGTCCGTACTTTCTATATTTGTTTTACGACTCCCCACTCTCAATATACTTATGTACCCGGAGTTCTTTGCACCCAGAGACTCCCTAGTTGGGGCAACGAACTCCACACATATAAGTATAGGGAGTGTAGAGCTGTAAAACTCTAAACATGGTTTATGAACTGCATTTTGCAATATTTTGTAGTACTACTAAACAGACCACAAAAGTTTGAGGATCAGGCCCAGAATGTTTTTCTTTGTTGTCACAAACTGATTTCACACCTGGGTGTAGCTCAGTAGAGCATCTAGGGAGCCAGGGCCCAGCAGCCAGAGAAATGCTCTAATTACCAACAACGATTTTTCATTACCTTGAGCAGACTTTTCCTCATTCCAGTTCTAAGCATTGAAGGAGGATCCCCACCACAGACAGGCTCCTAAAATATATAAAACTGCAAGATTTTTGCTCTGCCCTTTCCAAGAGGAATAGATGGAGCTCTACCCTAAAGGCCTCCACAAATGTACAGCACAATCAAATACATCTACGCCTCCCCCCATTCCAAATCAGGAATCGAAGAAAGTAGGAATGGCACGAGGAAAAGTACTCTCTTAATATGGAGATTAAAGGTAAATAATCAAAGCATTACAACTTCACAGCACTTCTTTGTCCCAGTCCTAAACCTTTAGGCAATAACACACAAACAAGCATTGGCAATGACAATAGTTCTCACAATTGCGAGAGTTACAGCTATTGGTGTTGTAAATGCAATGTCTTTTACCCATGTGTTTTGGTTTGGAGTGGATGTACGTGGTTTAGAGTGGAATTGTGTGTGTTGGATTGGAATTGTTAGTTGTGCGATTGTGTGGAGTGCAATTGTGTGGTGCGGAGTGGATTTGGTAGTGGAATTATGTGGTATGGTGGATAAATAGGGGTGAGAGCTGCACATAATAGATAGACAGGAAGACAGAGAGGGATAGGTAGTTTGTGCACGAAGTGGTGAAAGAACTCCAGACAAAGGAGCAGAAAGCAAGTGCGAGAAAGAAATAAGGGGAGAGCAAGTGGCGGACGCATAAAGAGGGAGCGCCTGTGTACGCAGAAGACACCCCGAAAAGAGGAGGAAAGCTGGGGATTGGGGGACGGTAACCCTGAAATGTTGAAAAGGCATGGGAAAGAAACGGTGCTTGAAGACCTGAAGTCAACCACATGAGAGAGGTGGAAAGAGTGCCTGAGAGAGGGGCTGGTTACTTCCACCTTATTAACGGCAAAGTAAGGCAGGTGTCCAGAGAGGCAATGACCACCCGCCCGCCGACAGCGGGGCACAGGATCAAAAGAGGCGCATGAGCCGACAGAGTAAGCAAGGGAAGAGATGGACTGTGTACATCTCCCAGTTCACGAGTATAACTGGGAACAGCACTGAGACGAGTGGCCGGGGCACCCTGAGAAGAGTGGGGGTGGCGAGAGGTGGACGAGTGCACAGTGCGAGGAGGTACAGGAAGGCAGCACAGAGAGGAGACAGGGAGTGTGAGGGAGGGATGAGAGGAGGCGACGAGAGTGTGAGGGAGAGATGGGAGGTGACAGTGGGAGTGTGAGGGAGAGGTGAGAGGGGCAGTGGGGGCAGAGATGACAGGGTTGTTGGAAGTATGAGGGAGAGATGACAGGGTCAGTGGGACTGCGAGGGAGAGATGGGAGGTGACAGTGGGAGTGTGAGGGAAGGATGAGAGGGGCAGTGGAAGTGAGAGGGAGGGATGAGAGGGGCAGTGGGAGTGTGAGGGTGGGATGTGCAGTGGGAGTGAGAGGGTGGGATGAGAGGAGGCGATGGGAGTGTGAGGGAGAGATGGGAGGTGACCGTGGGAGTGTGAGGGAGAGATGAGAGGAGGCGATGGGAGTGTGAGGGAGAGATGGGAGGTGACAGTGGGAGTGGGAGGGAGAGGTGAGAGGGGCAGTGGGGGCAGAGATGACAGGGTTGTTGGAAGTATGAGGGAGAGATGAGAGGGTCAGTGAGACTGCGAGGGAGTGATGGTTGTTGACAGTGGGAGTGTGAGGTAGGGATGAGAGGGGCAGTGGGAGTGGGAGGGAGGGATGAGAGGGGCAGTGGGAGTGTGAGGGAAGGGGCAATGGGAGTGTGAGGGAGGGATGAGAGGGGCAGTGGGAGTGAGAGTGAGAGGGAGGGATGAGGGGGGCAGTGGGGGCAGAGATGACAGGGCTGTTGGAAGTACAAGTGAGAGATGATAGGGGCAGTGGGATTGCGAAGGAGAGATGGGAGGTGACAGTGGGAGTGTGAGGGAAGGATGAGAGGAGGCAATGGGAGTGTGAGGGAGGGATGACAGGGGAAGTGGGAGTGTGGGATGAGAGGAGGCGATGGGAGTGTGAGGGAGAGATGGGAGGTGACAGTGGGAGTGTGAGGGAGAGATGAGAGGAGGCGATGGGAGTGTGAGGGAGAGATGGGAGGTGACAGTGGAAGTGTGAGGGAGAGATGGGAGGTGACAGTGGGAGTGTGAGGGAGAGATGAGAGGAGGCGATGGGAGTGTGAGGGAGAGATGGGAGGTGACAGTGGGAGTGTGAGGGAGAGATGAGAGGAGGCGATGGGAGTGTGAGGGAGAGATGGGAGGTGACAGTGGGAGCGTGAGGGAGAGATGGGAGGTGACAGTGGGAGTGTGAGGGAAAGGATACAGGGTTGGTAGGAGTGAGGGAGAGATGAGGAGAGCCCACCAGAGACATTACACCACCTAGATTAAACCTAGATAAAACTTCTAAATAGTCTGTCGGATGCTGTCATTTAGTCAGGGCTTTAAGCTCTGAAATTAAATTAATGTACAAAGATACCAGTGCACATGTTTGCCTGAAGGGTTTTGGGGATGTAAGAATCTATGGGGAATATTTACAAGCCCCTTGCACCTGCTTGCACCCCATTAACATAATTTTTTATGCTAACGTGGCATTAGGTAGGCATTCCCGAAGTGCCATATTTGCAAAGCTTGCATTGCGCCACTTTTTAACCCCTTGCGCCAGGCATAATGTATGCAAGTGGAGCATTCCAGCGCTAGGATGCCGTAAATAATGTAGATGCCCTGAATCTTGTAGATTTCACTGCTTCATTTTTTGCGTCATTTTTAACGCCTGCTCATTGCAGGCATTAAAATGACGCGCCCATTATATTCAGTGGGCCTCCCTGTGCTTTGCGGCACTAGCGCCAACATTTTTAATGCTAGTGTAGCAAAGCACCAAAATAGCCTCAAAATTTTGACGCCATTGTGCTAACAACCGCCATGGTGCGCCGTATTGTAACTAGAGAGCAACCGGGGGCTGTTAGGTGTGGCCGGGGCGACGCAAGGAAAGTGGTTCATCATGTATGATGCGCTCCTTTCTTGTAAATCTGCCCCCATGTGTTATGGCTCACTCATGTGCAATACACTTGGATAAAAATATTAGCATTGCAATACAGGACATGCACAGCCCCAGTCGTTTAAAGCTTTATTAAGAAACCTCATATTTCTATTTTTTTTAAACTCTCGTTCCTGCCTGACACGTTAATATTACCTATTTCTGTTTTTTCTGTGTTTAAACTTCCATAAAGACAGAACTAGATGTTTTTCCGCCTTTATATTGAGAAAATAAAAAATAAGTGGGAGCCATTTCCAAAGTTATTGTCCACCTAGTGATGTTCGATTCTATTATACTATTAATTACTTTTAATTGCAGATTATTGCACAAGACAGGTTTGAGTACTTGGCTAGATCACCAGTTATGGATGCATACCCATGTAAATCTGAACATAAACTACGTATAAAAGGCAAAACAAGTTAGGATTATTGACCTTCCCTCAATGTCATGGTTGAAGTACGCAAGCATGCACATAAAAACTTCAGACAAATAATCGAATTAGCTTCAACTGTACTTGTAAAGGTCTGACCACGACTTGAACTTTCCAGACCAGCGGTTTCCAACCTTTTGACTTCTGTGGAACTCCACAATATCATTACTGGAGCCCGGGGACCCCCACTGAATAATTACTGGAACCGGGGGACCCCCCACTGAGACATTAGTGGAAGATGGGGACCTAATCTGTTAATATTATTTAATTTTCTAAGCAGTTGCGGACCCCCGAGGAGGCTTTGCAGACTCCCAGGTTCCCCAGACCACAGGTTGGGAACACCTGTTCCAGAGCGTCTGGCTGTAAACAGAGCGACATAAAAACCACCCTCCTGCTAAACTCGTGGTCTTTCTTTGACCAAACCATCTCAATAATGCAATCAAGAGATGCAAAGTGAATTTGCATACAGGAGGTTGGTTAAAAAAAAATTCAACAGTAGAAGGAAAGCTGTCTGGTGCATTCTATTACATGGCTAAGAATGATGATCCAACATTCTCCTTCTATAGAATGTGTCGTTTTGAAGGGCTGTGACTATTAAAATCAGTTTTGAAGCAAAACAGGGACAATTTGTTGGCGGTTCACTTAAAGATAGGCCATTGAGGTAGACTGACTAGTTTATTATTGCTGTCAAGCAGCTCAGTTGTAGGTTTCAACAGGCTCACTTTATATCAGTGCTGAGTCTCAAAACACATGAGAGTCACTGGACCGGGAACAACCGCATAAAACCTAGGGTCAGATGAGAAGATACACGTTTGTAGTCTATACTAATTAAATCTTAATTGTAATGCTTATGTTACCTGGTGGACACCAACAACAGGCTGCATCGCTGACCCACACTTGTCCTGCATTAGAGAAAGACACCCTGTCACTCTGACAAAACGAGATGCCACCAAACTTGAACCGATGGGATCTCATGGTATCCAACCGCGTCGAGAGCTGTGTTAACGTAGCCCAGGAAGGGCATTGCTCTGGCTACTAGAGATACACAGTGCAGTGATAGCGGCCTATCAGGAGCAGGTGCCCTTGTGAGATAACACAAGTGCCTTCTGTACCCATGACCTTTGTTAGGACGGACCTTGTCCAAGCCAGTCCTCCCTGGGCTCGCCTTGTGCCAGTGAACTTAGTCGCCATCTTGGAGGGACGGTCACCTTCCTGTTGATGCTCAGCTCAACCCTTGAGTGTTCAAAAAACTATAACACTTGAAAACAGAACATTGTATCATGTAGTCCACATTATTGTTTCCAAACAAACAATAAATGTACAACAATTGTATAGTAAAATAAGCTGTTGAACTTTTACATCACAGTAACTACACATTCACTATACATATAGCTCAGAGCCAGTGCTGCATTCAGGATTGTTTTTGTGCAGGAAGCTGCCCATGCAGGATTGTTTTTGTGCAGGAAGCTGCCCATGTGGATTTTGTTTTTTGTGCAGGAAGCTGCCCATGCGGGATTGTTTTTTGTGCAGCAAGCTGCCCATGCGGATTGTTTTTTGTGCAGGAAGCTGCCTCTGCGGGATTGTTTTTGTGCAGGAAGATGCCCATGCAGGATTGTTTTTTGTGTAGGAAGGGACAACTTCCTGCACAAAATAATGCTGAGAGGCCTTTTCCTCTATGTGTGCCGCAGAATGCAGCACACATAGAAAGAGGAAAACACAGGGAGAAATAAGGATATTTCTCCTTGTTATAACTCCCCTGGGCAGCCACAGGATTTTGTGCATTCCCAGATTTAGCAGGCTTTCTAAATCTGGGGATGTATAAAAAACCATGGGAGTTGCAGGAAAACACCCTTGCAACATCCATGGCATGCCTTCCCAGGGTATAGTAACGCAACACAGCGATTTGCGCTGCTTGGTGTTACTCCAGATTTATGAGGCTAGGCAGGGCCTTGAATGGCTTCATAAATCTGACTTATGGCTTGCGTCCCTTTTGCACCATGCAACACCTCGTTGCATGGTGCAAAAGTGATGCTATGGGGCTCATAAAGATGCCCCTTTCTGTTGGGGTCACCTAAAACATCACTTCCTGTCCATTGCGTGGTGGAATGGTTTGGAAGGTGAGTGTGCTTTGACGCTGGGGACCTTGAAGTTAATGTCACCTATGACTTAATTTCCTGCGCCTTGCATGGTGTGATGGGTGGGGGAGTGAGTGTGCTTGAGCCTCTGGGGATTCAGGTGTTAAAGCCATCTAAAATGTAATTTCCTGCTTTGATAATTCCTGTGTATTTCATGGTGAGATGGTTGAAGGGTGAGTGTGATATGACCTTTGAACCCGAATGATGGGTTCACTTTTGTTATGCACTTCCTGCTCAAATATGAAGACAGGTTTGTATTGATGTAATCCACTGAAGAGACCACAAGAAATTAGATTTAAATGTATTTATTCTCCACAGAATAAAGACTCCTTCCATCTCACTACCAGAAGGCCGGAAACAGACTGCCCCACCTGGAATCCCCCAGCTTCATCATGAGAAAACACTCTCAGAACTATATGACACAGTACCAAAGAGCATCTAGAGTGGTAACTAACAAACAAACCACTCACTTACTGTACCTTTATATCCCATTGTAGCGGGCTATACCGGCCATTAAAGGCCCACCCTAGTGTTAAAAGCTTGAGCCGAAGACGAGGGCCATTAACAAGGGAGCGGACCTTTAGTGGCTGATATGTCCAGCTGTGGCGGGCTATAAAGCTATTAGAATATTCCACCCCATCAATAAAGAATGTTCTAATTAGAAAAAAAGAGGCCTCACAGACCCGAGGGGGTTTAAATCCCCCTTGGCTCCGAAGACTTTGTTCACAGCTCTTGCTGTGAATGTTATACAGCTAACAGTGTACGCATGGACAAGGGTGTTAGCTGTTAAGCATTCACAGCAAGAGGCATGAAAGGAAGCTGAAGTCAGCCCAGGTTTTTCTGTGGCTTGGTTGAATTGCTTTTTGTAGTTCCTCCAAGCCAGGGAAACCAAGGGTCTGAGCAGCATTCCACCTCCCTCCTTCCGATGCTCTAGTGACTCTGAGCTGGGGAGGGGAAGGCTCCGGTGTGCCCTGTCGCACAGCCTCTGCCTTTCGCTTTCCCCTGACCACTCAATGTATTTTGGAGAGGCATTGGAAAGAGAAAGGCAGAGGGTGTTTATTAGTACATTGAAATGTTGAGAGCAGCGAGCCTCTACCAGTTCATGTAGACCGTTGCTGCTCCATTGCCTTCAATGGAGCTCTCAACATTCCAATGTTCTAGTGCTGCAGAGCCCACCCTAGTGGGCTATACTGGCTATTAAAGGTCCACTCCTGAGGGGGTTGAAATCCGCTCGGACTCCGTGAGGGCTTTGTTCGCAGCTGTTGCTGTGAACGAAAAACACTGGAATGTTGAGCCTCTGCGCTCTCAGCAGCAATTAGAAGCGCAGAGCACTCCACTGTTTCCAGTGGGGCTCCCAACATTTTAATGTTCCAATAAGGATTCCACAGAGGGTCACTTCTTGGGTGGGATTTCGTCTACAAGTAATGAATCGTCTGAGGAGGCTGCCATAATTGATGACACTTTCGAGTCAGTGTTCATGGGTGTTACCGCTTCCAGGTCAGGGATTGTGGATGACATGACCTCTGCATCAAGCGGGGCAGAAGAAACATCACTGCAGTCGGGACTTCCGGATCAAGTCCCTTAGGTGATGTCACCTGCAGATAAGGGGGCCATGTGTGATGTCACTCTTGGGGCAGAACTTCTAGGACATGGAAACGGAAAGGGTCACCTGCCATAGGGTGCAAACAACGCCTACTTTTGGGTCTAATGTAGAAGTTTCAGGTCAGCCATGCCATTCCTCATTGCTCACGCCGTTGTTACTGTTTGCTTTTTTTTCACCACTTTTGGCTTACAGGCTCAGGCTGGCTGTCCTTAAACCCTACTGGGTTGCAAAGCATGGTCTTGGTTGGTTCATGTGTGATCATGTTCCAGGGTGAAGAAATGACACTTGCCCAGTCAAACACCACTGCAGGAAGTTCCTGCACCTCCCCCTCTCCCCACTTATGCTGGTCTTATACTTTCCACTCCTTGGATCAACCATGCAAACTTCGGTTCAGTAAATGGCACATTATGACGAAAGCAAACTGAAAATGTTTTATACTTTCTTCTTCCACCAGGAAGTTTTATTCTTATAGGCTGTCATGCCTCTTGGGGAATCAAGTTAACATGCAAACTGTCAACTATTAGCAACATTAATAAATGTGCAGCTGGTGCTTTACACATACCATTCCGTTTGTTAGCATTTCTTATTAGTATTACCAAAGCCCAATGGTAAACAATAGCAGTTTGTATATAACAAAGGCCTCTGAAAGTCACAGAGGTGTTTTTGGCATCGCAAGATCATGGTTTTTAACATATAACATTTTAAGGTATAGGGGGTAGATTTATGAAAATTCACACTGCACCCAGTGCTGGGCCACTTTTCTTGCACCCTCCTAATGCCACCATATTTGCGCCGTATTTGAGATATGGTGCACCATGGTGGTAGTCAGAGAACGAACGTCAGAATTTCTGATGCTACTTCGGACCTTTGCAGGATTATCATCAAAAATTATCATGCTGATCCTGCAAAGCACCCAGAGGCCCATTGAAACCAATAGGAGCCGCCTTTTAATACTTGCTACGAGCAGACGTTAAAAGCGCCAAAAAAATAGCCCCTCTAGCGGGGAAACGCCCCCTTTGCATACATTATGCTTGGTGCATGCATGACATAGCGCAAAGGGTTACAAAGTGACGCAATGTATGCACTGCGCCCCTTTGTAAATATGGCGCAGCGTTTTTGGCCCTCTAATGCCATATTAGCATAAAAAATTATGCTAATGTGTCGTTAGGATGGCGCTAGGGGCTCTTAAATCTAGGCACAGGTTTATTAACACGTATCCCTGATGCAAGGTAACCAAAAGTGACGCAAACCGGTGCAAAGTGCTGATTTGTTATTCACTTTCCAGTGCAAGAGGAAGGTGGTAAAGTGATGCAAAGTAACAGTTTGCGCTAATTTGCTCTTCTTTGTGTCAAGGGGGCATCTTGTGGATGCAAGGTACATGGGTGTTCCCCACTATTGGCTATGATCTTGGACACAAAGCCCCACGTTCCAACATTTGTAAACAGGGTTTTGTGCAAAAACGTGAAGTCACCTGGAGGCTGGTGTTAACGTGGACAAACTTTATTACGCCTCCAAGTATTTCAGACTTTTGCTTGTATGCTGCACGGTACAGCACTGAATACAATGCTTGAAAGGTTTTAAAGGGTGTTTAAGCACCAGATTTTGTAATGGAAGGGCATCCTTTAGTACAAAGCTTGTGCTAGACATCTTGCAAACAGTGCAAACTGTGTAAATGATGCAGACATTGGTGCAAAGGTGTATGTCTGACACTAGGCAGGCTCACAGAGGACCATGCTTCCCACCCACCTGCGCCAGACCAACGTCCTCCTTACCTTCAGGAAACTTCTCAAGACCTGGCTGTTTGAGCAGTAGCAGCACCTCCCCTCCTTTCTCCCCCTTGCCCACCTCAGCGCCTTGAGACCCTCACGGGTGAGTAGTGCACTTTACAAATTCCTGATTGATTGATTGATGCTGAAGAAGAGAGCAGCATCACTAGCTCTTAGTACAAGGGCCCTTGGTGACCAATGAGCAAACAGTGCGAAACCAAATGTTGAGCAGCATTTGAACTACAACAAAACCTACTGACAGAGATGTGCATATAAAATGATTGAAACAAGAATAAACAATCTACTGGGAGATACTACATAGGATCTCCTACTATACTTTATCGAGAAACATGGAAAGATATATGATTTGGAAACTTAGTCGCAAAATGCATTTTGAATGCCAGCAACACTATTTGCAATTTGTCTTAAAGACTGAGGCATTAAAGGTCATTCCTGGGTAGCTTATGCCTTGTATTTATGTAGCACACGCGCAGCTGATGAGAAATGGAGTACATTTGAATTTCACAATAACATTACACATTATATTTTTGTCATTTGATGTAATTGTGCATGTGCTTGCCACTGATAAGAGCCTTGTCCTCGTTCTCAATGTGATGTTTACGTCGCTAGGAACGGTGATGATTCAGCTTTCTTAAAACATACATTGGGCATCTTTTCCTAAACAATGTGGTTGTCAATGTCTTTTAGCTCTGTCACATGTTGCCTTAAAACTTCTGGATTTCTTGTAAGATAATTTTTCTCCTGTTCACTCTGTTGTTATCCCCAGATGTCAACTTGCAGTTTCTGGGCTTTCAGTTCTACTTGGGGTCATTTCAGTTTTTTTCTTTTCTGGATTCTTGTCTTGTAAATGTTTTTTATTTCTGAAGCTTAAACCTCGATCCTGGGTTCCTTCTTGAGTTCTTCAGTTAGTCTAAAAGACTTTGCAGTTTTCCTCCTTTGAGCCATCTGCTAAAGTGACATTCTGGTAGCAGTCACTTCAGCTAGGAGAACTGGGACTTCTTAGGGGATGGTTCTACTTTTATCAGTAAGGTGTTTTCTGGCTTTCACTGTAACCATTGTAAACTTTATGTGCTGGACACGGTTACTGGGTTTGGCTCTGGAGCACTGAATACAAGTGTTTTTTCCCTTCAAGTATAGACACGTGCATTCAGCATTATTTCCTTTTGTTTGTTTCATCAATACCCCTTTTTGTTCAAGCATTCGAGACCTCGTGTAAATAATGTATTATATATTTCTTTGTGGGCTTCAGCCCCACCCGCTGCTTTTCATTTGTCTGTTCCAGTGTCCTTTAAAAATCCTCGCGTATTAGTGGTCAATTCTTCCCCTTTGTCCCTCGTTTTTGTCTTTCTTTCCTCCCATGGAGCAGGGACTAAGGCCCAGATTTAAGAGGGCCTAGCGCCGTCTTAACATCATTTTTCTGAAGCTAAAGCAGCGCTAAGGTGGCTTTTTCCCCATGCCAAATTTACAAAGTGCTGCAATGCATGCGCTATGCATAATGTATGCAATGGGAGCCGAAAAAATTACTCAAAAAAATCTAAGGAATTTCTTTACATCATTTTGTTTGGCACTTTTAATGCCTGCTCAGAGTTACATATCACTACACATAAGTTTAAGGCACCATTTTTATAGTACCATATATTATTTTCACTTGCTTTCAGTGGTAAAGTTTTCCTGTTTACTATGGCGGATGAGCAACAATTGGTTACATAAGGCTAAAAGAATTTGTGCCATGTAGTTTCCTCTCCATTTAAGGAACTGGAATGCTTCATGCGCTCCACTGAAACCTGACAGAACAGGGAGAGGGTTTGGCGTAACGACCCTAAACAGTACATAGAGCCATTGTAAACCGTGTTACTGGGCTGGTGAGAGCCCTGTGCTCATGTGTGTTTGGCCAGCCTGAGACGACCGGCCAAACATACATGCGCAGCAAGGGGGGAGTGCTATGCACTCCCCCCTCAGTGCACATCACCCCTGTGGCCCCACCCCTTTCAAAGAAACAATAATAAACATAGGGCCTCATTTATGAAAAGTTAACGTTGCCTTTGTGTCATTTTTTTACGCAAAAGTGGCACAAACTTTCAAAATATATATTTATATTTATTCTCTATTATATTGCACTCTGGGGGCTCCTTAGATGACCCCCAGCATTACAATTTCAGCCTTCTGAGGGTTTCCAGGCAGCCCAAGCTGCTGCCACCTCACAGACAGGTTTCTGCCCTCCTGTTGCTCAAGCAGCTCTAGCCCAGGAAGGCAGAACAAAGGATTTCCTTTGGGAGAGGGTTGTTACACCCTCTCCCCTTGAAAAAAAGGTTTTGCAGGCTGGGGAGGGGTAGGCTCCCCAAGCCACTGGAAATGCTTTGAAGGGCACATTTGGTTCCGTCCTTGCATAAATCTGGCATGAAACTGGACAAAGGAAAGGGGAATTACCTCTCCCCTGTCCATCACCACCCCAGGGGTGGTGCTCAGAGCTCCTCCAAAGGGTGCCTGGGTTTTGCCATCCACAGAGAAATGCTCACTTTCTAGAAGTGGTATTTCTGTAATAGCAATAAAAAATCCACTCACACCAGTAAGCAGCATTTCTCACCACCATTACAACCATACCAAACACGCCTACGCTACCCCTCATAGATCAGGCAATACCCCCTACACATAAGGCAGGGCATTTCCAATGCAATCCCGTGAGAAGGAAGCACTCACAGCAGTGAGAAACCAAGTTAGGCTGTTTGTCACTATCCGGTTAGGCCACGCTACTAGGCACATTTCCTGCCTTCTACATACATGGCACCCTGCCCAGAGGGCTAGCTATAGCCTACCTTAGGGTGACTTACATGTAGTAAAAGGGGAGTTCTGGACCTGGCAAGTAAATTTAGATGCCAGGTCCCTGTGGCAGCAAACTGTGCACGCAGACCCCGCACTAGCTGGCCTGAGACAGGTTTGTAAGGCTACTTCAATGGGTGGCGCAAGCAGGGCTGCAGGCCTGCTAGTAGCATTTAATTTACAGGCCCTGGGCATTGAGGTACCACTGTACAAGGGACTTACAGGTAAATTAAATATGCCAATTAGGTATAAGCCAATCATACCAACTTTAGAAGGGAGAGCACCTGCACTTTAGCACTGATCAGCAGTGATGAAGTGCTCAGAGTCCTACAGCGAGAGGTCAGAAAAAATAGGAAGAAGGAGGCAAAAAGTCAGGGGACGAACCTGCCAAAAGGGCCAGGTCCAACAGTGTGAATATTATCAGTACATACCACTGCAGGCTGACACCTCTAATGGAAATGGACTCTCAGCGGTGCGTCACCGTGATGTGAGGTACGCTGAGTTTGAAGATGAACTTGGCCAGAGTTTATCAACTGCAAGCCTTGTGCGCTGTGGCAGCAGAGAGTCCGTATGACAACGGTGTCTCTAAGAGAAGGAGACTTGAAAATGATACTGCTAAAATGCAAAGATCTATGGAGGCTCCTGACTGCCGATGTAGCATCCTCCCCAGCCAGGGTACACGTAAAGGACTTCACCACGGACGGACGTCTTTATTGCTCTGCGTGAAACTGCAAACTCAACATTCTAAACATGAAATCTATTCACCACACCCAAACAGTTCTACGGAGTCTAGTAGGGACCGAAAGGGACCTGTCATCGCTAACTGACAAGACACTACAACCGATGTAGGAAAATGTGGGATCTTTGGAGGAGCTGAGTCCGGATGTTGCTACGTCACATCATGAAGATTAAACAGCAGAGAATCTGTGAACTCCCAAAGGAGAAGCCACCTTTGAGTGATGGGAACACTTGCTTTTTTATACCAGACAATAAAAGGAATATGTATTCCAAGCTGTGATCTTATGTCTAATATCCCTATTGGACAGTTCAACATTTTGTGCTATCATTTGCAATACATTCCCTTTTGGAAGTGGGAATGAACCCCAGACGTCTAACTGTCTCCACTTTGACCAATCAGCACTAAAAGAGTGGACACATGTGTTGGCCAATTTTGTGCACATTTTTTAAGTTTAAGGATACGAAAGTTATATACAGTAAACCCCATATTCTGTACCTTTGAGCTGCTTTTCCCTTCCTCCAGTCACTTGTGGACTACACTCCTTTGTAGCTATTGGCCCAATGTTTTGGAACATAGACATGTAAACATGAAAACTTGGAAAATTCTGAAAATGACTTGGACAATGTTCGTATTTGCACCTTTTTGGCCCTAGAACCCAGACATTTCCAATGCGCTGGTAGGTGGGTGACAGAGGTGAGGACACCTGGTCCAGCCGGACTGCGGCCAGGTATGAAGCCTCAGGTACCCTCTTACCTGTGCCCTGTTCTACCCCCTGACTTTGCATCAATAGTCAGATGTGAACGTTGTGAATTCTACAGATCCATTCCTGAACCTCTGATCTGATCCCCCCAAATTCTGTCTTTTTTTCTATGTCCTGAATGGCGATGTGAATAAATTTTCCCCTATGTTTACTCCAAAGTCTGTTCTTTTTTTCTTTTCCTTGTGTTCCACCCTTTGGGTTCAGGAAAGGCCCTCTGCACCTGAAAGTACTCAGCAAACCATTCAACCAATTTTTCAGAGTCAAATACGATCGAACCATAATGACAGGCTTCTTTATAAGGGGTGATGCAGTTCCTCTTCTCTCCCTCTGGTTGGCACTGTTCCCCTTCCCAAGCCCAGGGTAAATGAGTTTCCTTCTCACTTTCACAAAAATCATTGCTTAATTGACTTTGCTGGATTGAGTCACTTCACCAAAAGCCTTTATTGTCCAAACATGAATCTTAAAAGCCCTTGATATAAAAAAATAAATACATTAAAAATTAAGGTAGTAGTTCTGGGGTAACTTTCATACAAAGAGGCACTTTTAAGTACAGCTGCTGCCAGACCTCCATGCATTAGAATTTGACACCAAACGTCTTCTGACTGAAAAGGTTAGATTCCTGGCCTGGCCCACTCGCAGGAAAGCAGGATTCTGGGGCCGAACTCAGGGCAAGGCCAGGGAAATCCGCGGACCCAGAGTCTCAGGCCAAGACGCCTACAAGGCAAGAAAGAAACAGTCAAAGAGAGCCTCCAACCACGAGACTTTACACAATTTACCAACAGAAATTACTGAGTGGGCTGCACTTGTACTGCAGACCACTGATGACTTGGGGTGTTTGAAATCTTCAGCTAAATGTCACTTAAAGGGTGTTGTTCTGTATCACTGCAAAAACCTGCTCCTTATGTGGAGTGAAAAAACCCGGCAAATTCCTCTAAACTCAGAATAAGGCTCGCCCTCAGAGTACCAGCACATTGGTAGACGGGTGTAAATTAATCTAAAAACAGTATAAGGCTCGCCCTCAGACTACCAGCACATTGGTAGACGGGTGTAAATTAATCTAAAAACAGTATAAGGCTCGCCCTCAGACAACCAGCAGATTGGTGGACTGGTGTAAATTAATCTAAAAACAGTATAAGGCTCGCCCTCAGACTACCAGCAGATTGGTGGACGGGTGTAAATTAATCTAAAAACAGTATAAGGCTCGCCCTCAGACTACCAGCACATTGGTGGACAGGTGTAAGTTCCTCCAGGCTCAGGTGTATATTCCTCTAAACTCAGATTAAGGCTCACCCTCAGACTACCAGCACATTGGTGGACTGGTGTAAATTCATCTAAACTCAGAATAAGGCTCGACCTCAGACTACCAGCACATTAGTGGACAGGTGTAAATTCCTCCAGGCTCAGGTGTATATTCCTCTAAACTCAGATTAAGGCTCACCCTCAGACTACCAGCACATTGGTGGACTGGTGTAAATTCATCTAAACTCAGAATAAGGCTCGACCTCAGACTACCAGCACATTGGTGGACAGGTGTAAGTTCCTCCAGGCTCAGGTGTATATTCCTCTAAACTCAGATTAAGGCTCACCCTCAGACTACCAGCACATTGGTGGACTGGCGTAAATTCATCTAAACTCAGAATAAGGCTCGACCTCAGACTACCAGCACATTAGTGGACAGGTGTAAATTCCTCCAGGCTCAGGTGTATATTCCTCTAAACTCAGATTAAGGCTCACCCTCAGACTACCAGCACATTGGTGGACTGGCGTAAATTCATCTAAACTAAGAATAAGGCTCGACCTCAGACTACCAGCACATTAGTGGACAGGTGTAAATTCCTCCAGGCTCAGGTGTATATTCCTCTAAACTCAGATTAAGGCTCACCCTCAGACTACCAGCACATTGGTGGACTGGCGTAAATTCATCTAAACTCAGAATAAGGCTCGACCTCAGACTACCAGCACATTGGTGGACAGGTGTAAGTTCCTCCAGGCTCAGGTGTATATTCCTCTAAACTCAGATTAAGGCTCACCCTCAGACTACCAGCAGATTGGTGGACTGGTGTAAATTAATCTAAAAACAATATAAGGCTCGCCCTCAGACTACCAGCACATTAGTGGACAGGTGTAAATTCCTCCAGGCTCAGGTGTATATTCCCCTAAACTCAGATTAAGGCTCACCCTCAGACTACCAGCACATTGGTGGACTGGTGTAAATTCCTCCAAGATCAGGTGTATATTCTGCCAAACTGAGCATAAGGCTCGACCCCAGACTACCAGCACATTGGTGGAAGGGTGACCCAGTTCCGAGGAGGGCAATTTCCGCAAAGTATTCTGTTTGCTGCCTAACAAGCACCGATTCTAATTGGTTCAGAGCCCGCGAATCACAAAGACTGTAAGAGATGGTTATGACAGCAAATCTGACAGGACTCCTTCCAGCCAGTGAGAGCTGTTCAGTGCCTAAGACATTTGATTGGCTCCTAGGTAGCTAATCAGTGCTACCCCCTGTGGGACACTGCTCGCTACTGCTTGCAATTTTTAGTTCCACAGAATTTGTTCTGTGAAAAGGCTGATGTGCTCAGTGATCCGCTTTCTTAAACTGCAAATGTAAATGTTTTTTAATTTCTTGATTGTTACAGCATGTGACACAAGGACCTAAAAATAGCCATTACATTAATGAATAAATAAACGAGTTGAGGGCCTGAATGTGTATTTATGGACAGAATAGGTAAATTCACACGTTATCACTGCTGCACCTTCAAAAGTTTGCCAATATGTAGGCCTTTTACCCCCATTTATTTTACAGAAAACACTGCGCTTCAAGCTTCAAAACTTGAGTAGGATTCTTCCAAAGCTCTTCTCTTGTATCTGAAATAGCTCATTTTGGCAACATCTCCAAAAACAAATGCTTTTTCCATTAAGGAAATGAACACTGTCATGCAAAATTTGTCAGAATACCACAGTCCATTTATAAAAAAATGTCCTTTCTACCCTGGCCTGCTTAGAAGTTTGAAATTTTGTTCCTCCTTACCCCATCCTAGCAGCCCCTGGTTTCTTTGTGCAGGGTCTAAAGGTAATTATTGTTGGTTCAGCTTGCATCATCAAACTTCATTTATTAGTGTTCAGTTCCTCTGTCCTCCCTTCTGCCCCCACTCATGTGTGCTGGCCCTGGACTAGTTAAGCTAGTAATCAAAGACCAACTAATGCTGCTTCTTTATGTGTGACTTAACCGCACAGCTGTCGCCAGACCTTATGTGATCCACATAAAAGAACTTTAAATAACACTACCAAGAGGCTTAGGTTCCGCCCCCATGGTGAGCCTCCTCTCCACTGGATTTCATTGGGCGGGAAGCTGTGTACTTCCCTTGAAAAACAGTTTTTATGTTTCACAGACTACGCTCAATAAAGTAGGCCAGAGCTGGAATATGGTGACAAGGCAATGCGCAGGGTTTAGGCCTCATTGGTTCTTTCGGAACAGTAAACCAGATGTCATAGGTCTGATCAGTTTATTATGAAAAACCATGACAAAGGCTGTAGGCCTGAATTATGTATTGTGCAAAGCATATATTAAGGACAAGACTTCTTTATGGGTCCATTCTTAGTACAGGGTTGACGCCTGTACTCTGTTATTAGGTATTATGTATCCCAACAAATTACCATAGTAAGTAAGGTTTAGTAAGCCCTTTTATGGCAAACCATATTTTAATGGAATTTCATGGGATTTGTTTAGGCCTTTTTAGATAGTGAAGTACACAAAAAGTGGGTCCAAAACGCGTTGGCATGGTGTGCAGAATAATGATGGGCTGGGATGTTACCTCGAGTGATTGTCAGTAGCTGAAATCAATTCAAGCATTCCACCCATCACTTTTGTTTATGTTTGATATTAAAGCCGTCTGCGAGGGCTTATGTGATCACCAGAAAACGAGTAAGACGTTGTACTAAGAAAGAGGCTTTGGCTCAGCCCACCCCTTGATGCTGTCTACAAGCATGAATAGTTGTACTAGTCCAGCAAAGAAGTAATTCCATTGCCCATAGCTGATAGGAAGTATGCTAACGCAGTCCCCAGATCAAAGATACTAGTAAGGGGCTTTGTATGGTGTAACCCCGCTGACCAATTCAGTAGGTAGGAGGTACACATTGGGAACTCTCTGGCAAATATTACAGAAAGAAGCTTTACATTCAACTGTTTACCAAAACACATATGAAGTTGCTTTGTGAACTCCTTGCCAAGCACCATCAATAGGGACTTTACATTGTGATCCCTCTGAGAAATACTAGAGGAAGGAGATTTCCTCTGTTATCTCCATAAAACAAGGTTTTACATTTGACAAATACACTAGGAATACGTTTTGGACTGTCAGCTCTCTGACAAATTCAATAAAAACAATAGACAGACCCTTTTTAAGTCCAACCACTGTAAAAGCTTGTGGTCTGAGGCAGAATAGATAATGATCATGTCAATGTTTACTTGGGTCTACCTACATTATTTGATTGTCCCCTCTAGGCAGAGATCATGTTTATGTTCAACTTAAAGCAATGGGTTTTGAAGAATGATTATGAGATAGAGTGGCAATGCAGTAGACGTTTCATGAACAACTTGACCTTGGTGATTGCGAAAACCATCATGTTTTGCAATAGACTCGTATAGGATAATTTATGTTTATTACAGTTGGAGCCTTCAGGTGCACGCATTCTTGTTGTATTTCACAGATAATGGGGGCACACTGCATACACAGGGTCAGATACCTCTCCTCATATTTCTTCAGAATACATGATTTGCATGCTGCTTAATCTCCCTGTAGGCGATGTTCCAATTTGTAACTCCATCTGAAATCCTGTAAATGTGTGTTTTGTTTATCATAGTATTTATTTGTGCGTGCATGCAATCAATCAATCAATCTTTTGTAAAGCGCAACACTATCACCCATTGGGGTATGTTGGCACTGAGGCTACTGCGCTTGTGACAAAAAGCCAGGTCTTGAGTTGTGTTCTGAAGTCTGCCAGGGAGGGTGCTGTTCAGAGGTGGAGGAGGAGGTCATTCCGGGCTTTGGCGGTGATGTAGGAGAATGCACAGCCCCGGTGTAGGTGTGATGGATGCAGGGGACATGTGAGAGGGTGAGTGAAGTGGAGCGCAGGTGTCTTGAGGGAAGATGGAATTTCAGCTGGTGGTTGATGTAGGACAGTCCACATTTGTGGAGGGCTTTGCACGCATGTGTGAGTGTCTTGAAATGGCATATTTTCTGGGGAGGGAGTCAGTGGAGTTTTCTGTGGTGAGGAGTGACGATGGTATGCTTGGGGAGGTCCGGGAGGAGTCTGGCTGCGGCGTTCTCTATTGTCTAGGGTCTTCTGAGGAGCTTGAGGAGCTGGGAGGAGATACAAGTGTACAGCGCATTGTTATAGTCGAGGTGGCTGGTGATATGGGCTTGTGCGACAATCTTTATGGTGTTTACTGAGATCCATCTGAAGATCTTGGGGTGCCTGCAGAGGGTGTGGAATCAGAAGGAGGCGACTGCATTGACTTGTTGTTTCATGGTCAGTTGGCTGTCCAAGATTATACCAAGATTGCAAGTGTGGTCAGTCGGTGTGGGAGTGGGTCTGAGTTCTTCCGGCCACCACTGTGATCCCAGGTGAAGGTGTTCTTTCCAAAGATCAGCACCTCGGTTTTCTCGGACTTCAATTTGAGGCCGCTGTCTCTCATCCAGTCGGCTATGTCAGTCGTGGTGTTGCGGATGTTGTTTTTTGGTGTTAGAGGGGTCTTAGGTGAGCGAGAGGGCGAGCTGAGTGTTGTCAGCGTAGGAGATGATGTTGAGTCAATGGGATCTGATACTGTCTGCTAGGAGGATCGTGTAGATGTTGAAGACATGGGGCTGAGCGATGATACTTGGGTCATGCTGCATATGATGCTCTTGGGAGCGGAGATCAAAGGAGGTAGGTGGATGCCCTTGGTGAGTCCTGAGAGGAATGAGGTGACCTACTTTAGGGTGTGTTGCTGAATGCTAATGTTGTGGAGTCTGACGATGAGGATGAGGTGGGCAACGGTGTCAAATGCTGCACTCAGGTCAAGGAGAATCAGACCCACTGTTTCACCTTGATCGAGGAAGGTTATGATGTCGTCTTTCGCGGCAGTGAGTGCGGTCTTGGTGCTGTGGTTGGCCCGGAAACCTGATTGTGAGGCATTGAGAAGGTGATTTCATTCTAGGTAGTTGGTGAGTTGTTGGTTAATAGCATTCTTGAATACTTTGGCTGCATTTATGAGCAGGGAGATTGGCCAATAGGTTTTGAGGTGGTTGGGGTCGGAAGAGTGTTTCTTTAGGAGGGGTCTGATGTCTGCGTGCTTCTAACCACCTGGGATGGATGCTATGGAGATGGAAGTGTTGAGCAGGTTGGTTAGTTCAGTGCTGATTATGTTGGATCTCATGTTAAAGAGATGGTTGGGCAGGGGTCGGTGGGTGCCCCAGAGTGGATGTAGGACATGATGGCAGCGGTGGCCTGAATGAGGACCAGATGGTTATGGCTGGAGTTCCCTGGTTGGAAGAGGTTGTCGAGGCTGAATGAAGTGGGTTGATAGGTAAGGTTGTTGTAGATGTTGGTAATCTTGCTGTTGAAGTAGTCTGATAGTGAGTTGCAGAGTTGTTAGACGGGGTGTACTGTGTTTTCTGTGGCATTCGGATTGGAGAATTCCTTGAGGACCTTGAAGAGTTAATTGGTGTGGTTGGTTTTGGCGTAGATGCGGTCCGTGGTGGCTGTTCTTTTGGCCTTCTTGATGCGCCAGTGGTAGTCGTTGAGTGATGTTTTGTGTGAGGCTATGTCGGAGGGGTTCTTGGAGAGCCGCCATCTCTTCTCGAGTAGGAGATAGTTAGGTTTGGTGGTTCTGAGCCCTGGGATGTACAAGCTGGCTTGTCTTGATATTCTGTTAGCTTTTGCCATTTTCAGAGGGGCGACATTGTCGGCACATTTGTTGTTCCAAGTAGAAAAGCTGTGGATGGCCTGGTTGAGGCTGGTTGATGTGTCAGGTGGTGTGCTGCTGACAGCCTGCATTCATTGGCTCTCAGTTACTTTTCCCCAGCTGCGGTGGGTGGCGCTTCGGTACTTGGTGATGGTGTGTTGGATCCTGGAGATGGTGAAGCGGACGATTGTGTGGTTGGTCCAGGAGAGTTTTGTGGTGTGGATGAATTTGGTTCTGTCACTTGAGTAGAAGATGGGTTAAGGGTGTGTCAAACTCTGTGGGTGGGTTTGGAGACTAGTTGGGTGTCGGATAATGTTAAGGTTCTCCAGTGGGGATGTGGAGTTGGCATCCTTGGGGTCCTCAATGTGGAAGTTGAGGTCACCAAACAACATGCAGTGAAGGGAGTCGATGCCAAGGGGGGCGAGGATGTTGCTGATGTCGTTGCTGAAAGCTGAACACTGTCCTAGTGGTCTGAATGCAAGGGTTCCTCTTGTGGTTGTCTTGGCATCGATGTGTACTAGGAAGTTTAGGTGCTCCATGATAGGTGTTGGGTCATGATTCATGACACATCATTGGATGGTTTCTTTGAATATTATGGTGATTCTTCCACTGTGTTTGTTCGGGTGGTCCCAGTGTTTCATCTTGTATCTGTCGGGGTGGCAGTGGTGATGCTGAGGTTGGAGTCGGGGTTCAGCCATGTTTCGATTTGTGAATAGAATTTTGTGATACGAGTAATACGGCTTCACATGTAACAAAATATACTTTTTTCGATAGGCCCTAAAATGTTAAAGGCGCTGTGTACTTTGAGTCTCCCTTAATATTTAATGGGCTTTTGAAGGAAGAGAACACATGATTTAGGGCCAGATGTAGGAAACACTTTGCGAGTCGCAAACGGCAAAATCTGCCGTTTGCGACTCGCAAATGCGTGTTTCCTATGCAGAAATGCATTTTGAGAGTCGTTACCGACTCGCAAAATGCATTTCCGAATCGCAAATAGGAAGGGGTGTTCCCTTCCTATTTGTGAGTCGCAGTGGTATGCAACTCCATTTGCGACCGCGTACGCGGTCGCAAATGGAGTCGCAGTTACCATCCACTTCAAGTGGATGGTAACCCACTCGCAAATTGGAAGGGGTCCCCATGGGACCCCTTCCAGTTTGAGACTGGACCCCAAAACATTTTTTCAGGGCAGGGAGTGGTCCAACGGACCACTCCCTGCCCTGAAAAAACCGAAACAAAAGGTTTCGGATTTTTTTGAAATGCAGCTCGTTTTCCCTTAGGGAAAACGGGCTACATTTAAAAAAAAAAAAACTGCTTTATTTAAAAGCAGGTCGCTAACATGGAGGCCTGCTGACTACAGCAGGCCTCCATGTTAGCGAGTGCCTATACTCGCAATGGGGCCGCAATTTGCGACCCACCTCATGAATATTCATGAGGTGGGTCATTGCGACCCCATTGCGAGTTGCAGTCGGTGTCTGAGACACCGTACTGCATAGCAATTTGCGACTTGCAAATTGCGAGTCGCAGGGACTCGCAATTTGCAAGTCGCAAATTGCTTTTTTGCTACATCTGGCCCTTAGTTTTTATTTATCGTGTGTTGTTGAATATTAAATATGGTGAAACAGGAAATATCCCTCTCACTGTAGATTGTAAAAGATATGGCAAAGCACAGATTGAATCTTTTT
Source organism: Pleurodeles waltl (assembly GCF_031143425.1). NCBI lineage: Eukaryota > Metazoa > Chordata > Amphibia > Caudata > Salamandridae > Pleurodeles > Pleurodeles waltl. Next base: position 21,391,679 of record NC_090436.1, read on the forward strand.
GGGATAATGCTTATGTTGTGTAGTAGGCTTAATAGGGGTATTGCTAGTTTTTAGAACTGAAGCCCAGTGGTTGGCAGATTGTGACAAGGACTCCACAGATACCAAAGAAGACCACAGTTGTATGGTTCGTTACGCACTGTGATATTTCTTTAGGGTATATGATTTGCACCCTCATTCACCTGCAAAGCCTACACAGAGGGCAAATTTTTTATTCCATCCATATTCTTCTTATATTTGTCATTTTGATTAAACTAAGGTAAAATTTAAATTATGCTGGCATAATTCACATAATCTCAGGAATTTTGCATTATCCTTGTGACGTGAAATTTCCCAAAATGATGTCACGTCATGTAATTGTGCTCAAATGTTACACAAATTTGCAAGAGTAACAAACAGAGCGAATGCGAGTGGTTGTTGCTGAGTCACTTGTGTTTTTCAAGCTCTTTTTTAACTGCGAAATGTGAAAAATTGATGTGAGGACGCATTTCGCACTAGAATATAGCTTTGAATGACGTATTTGTATTTTGTGTAAATTCATATTATTTTGCTAATTTTAACTAATTTGTATGTAATTACGTGAAATCAAATGACACAAATACCACATATTGCTAATTTTGAATATAGTATTTAGGTGTGTGTGCATTAAAGTACTTTTTAAAAGAAAAACAAGTGGTTGGACATTGGTTCATTATGTATTATTTTTGTGTAGTGCTCAGTTCTGATTTTATCGCCCACTTCTCACTGAGTCTGCCTTTGACTACTCTGCCAAAATACCTTGAAAGCCAGCTTTTAAATTGTGAACTCTTTGTCAAATACACCAGGAGGAGATTTTCACAGCCCTGTGACAATTACAGTAGGAAGAACTTTCTGCTAATAACCCCTTTGACACACACTATTGTAAGGGGCTATACATTATATAACAATAAGAGACTTTCTGCCACAGAGCTCTAGTTCAGGAGCTGCTAGAGGTGTCTTGTTTTCATTGTGTACAGTCATAATTTTATATTAATTTTTTTCTTGTGCATGAATTAAACTATTTTGTCTTTTCAAAAGTAAAAATAATGGACATTGATTTATTAAAGATTATTGTGCACTTTGTGAAATTCTTCAACATTTATTTAACCCCTTAGTTGATTTAATCTGTTCTTTTGCCATTACTTTTGGTTTTACTTCTAGATATTAAATTCCTGAAACACGGTGGTAGAAACTGACTTTGCCCTTGAAACTACAAGAATGTTTTGCTGCAATCACATCTTTGATGTCCAATATCCATTTGAAGTTGAGTGAAGGTAAAATGGAAGTGTTTGTTCCAGAGAATCATCCTTAGACCTGGACCTTGGTGTGGTAGTCACTTGCTCTTGGCACATCAACAACCCTGTTACTATAACCAGAAAGATTGGTGCTGCAATCAACACTGGTCTTGTCTTCTGCCCAAGTGTCAGCAAGGCGGCTGGTACATTTTATGTGAAGAGGTTTAGGGAAAATTCTTTCTTGCCTCTGAGTTGAAGGGATAAGTGTGGTGATTCGGGCAGCTATTTCATCCTGTTTGGAGTATAGTAATGCAGCCATACCTGGCTTAATTAAATATCTTATCTCATCCTGAGATGGTGCAAAATGCAGATGCCCCATCTGTTGCCTAATGTACTTCAGCTTGCTTCTGTTAAATCCAAGGTTGACTTCCCCCACAGGTTGCGGGTGAATGAATGGCTCTATGGATGTCGTTCAAGGCACTGCACTTGCTGGCGCTTGTCCCAGGTAGCTCAGTCCTTGGATTTTACTCGGTACACCCTCTTGGCTGTGCTCATCTTCAGACTCTCTATTTTGGTTCTCAATCCTATTCCCAGTGTATGAAAGGTACAAATGCTCTGGCTTTTCAGAGAAGGTGAGCGGTGCCTGTAGAATGTAAGGTGCAGCACATCAAAGCCAGACTTATTGGCATTGCCAATGCTTGTTTTTTAGGGATGTCTACTTCCTTCCTAGACGCTTTTTATTTTCAGGGGTGCCCAATCCCTTCATACATAACTCTTCATGTTTTCATCACCGCTCTGAGTTCATATTATTTTAGGAGCTTCAAGAGCGTTGCCCACGTCATGTTTTTAAGGTACACAAGGAATTCCCCTGCGGGGCTAGTTGCTTAGTTTTATTTCAATCAATCAATCAGTGGATTTCTTTAGCTGATCACCCGTGAGGGTCTCAAGGAACTATTTCCATTGATTAAACTTTAATAATTTGCCATTTTTCATCAATTTGGGCTCCACTTTTGTCATCACAGCCTGTACTCAGCCAGGTTTCACCAGCTTCATTTCGCAGTTATTTACGATTGGAAGAACAGATGCGTAAATGGGAAACTCTGCCTTTTTATTGAAAGTGCCAGTTGCTTTTAACAAGTTACATTACTCATGCACCAGACCTGGGCCTTGTTCCACACTGGGACGGATCTTTCTTATAATATTATATCTGTGATCAGGGCCTGCTTCCCACTCAACATTTCTCACCTTTGTTTTCTGTTTACAATGAAACAACTTGTGGCTAGCTTGAAATAATTACCCCCCCCCACTTCCTCCCCAACCCTCCCTTTCCTAAACCTTTTCCCCTGCCCCCCCACACTCAGTGCCAGCGTTTCTTTACCTTACCTGTGAACGTGTGTTGCCTGCTGAAAAGCCCTAGGTATCTTTCAGTACAGTTCTAATTAAATACCCTTAAACATGAAAGAAGTTGCCTGCTGTGTGGATTCACAATTTGCAGACAAGGGCATCTGATGTGAAAACACAACTGGCGCTGTGCCAGAGAGAGAACCCAGACAGATGTGAGAGCGGTGGGGCAGTGACGTGGAAACTGTGGCGCCCTCTGCAGAATCTGATGCGGGGTCACTGATTCTCCCTCATCTCACAGATATTCATTGGCTTTGGGTGAATGGGGGCCCCTGAAGGATCGGGGGCTCCCTACATTGCAGGGCCCCTAGTATGCCCATGGATGGAAGGCATCAGTGAAGGGAAAAGGGAGGGGCATGGGCTGCTTGATAAGTAGGACTGGTATAACCAAAAAGTACTTACAAGTAGAATCGGGGATCTCAGCCGCGAGGGGTGGCACATACCCTGTTGAAGACACAACAATGACAACACACTTTAGCAAGACTGAAACACCAATCACTAGAGACACAACAGAGGGCTTTTAATGGCTGCACAGGGAGGTGCTCGTCTACCACCAGAGGAATTACCGACTCCTACCCCCCTCCACCCTCAGTGTCATCGTAAGGATTTTTGGGGTCCTGGCAAGACATATTTTAAATGTATTTGTAACCTTGTTGAACACACTTTAGCACTGTCTGGCATCAGGCAGGCTGGAAGTACCCGGCAACCAATAATCAAGTTCAAGCTTGTTGCTTACCAGGACCTCCACAAAGTGTCACCCGCGGTGTCCCCAAAACCATAAAGATGACCTGTGTTCCCTAATCCTCCGAGTCTGGGGTGATCACATTACACAATGTCCTGAAGATGTGACCTTCATCTTCACATGGAAAACAGTGTATGTGTCCTGTGCCCTTTTCCATGTGTATAGCACATCTTCCACATAAGTGATTCAGGTGCAAGTTTAGAGGCGCATGTGTGGGTGTTCACCATACTTGCATTCACCGCCCCCCTGAAAACATCCCATCACTCTCGCATCAGGACCACTTCTGATTGCAGAAATACCCATCACTTGGCAGGGTTTTCCCACCATGATTTGTCTTCTTCTCATAGTAAACTCAGTATTTCTCGATTTTTGTGTATCAGGATTTCCAATACAGTTTTCCTTTTGTGTGTTTAGGTTTGAGGGGACTGATAATATCTATTAAAGGAAGTGATAGCAGTTCAGTGTGTGGAAGCATGAGTGCCAGCGGGATACTGTGGGAGAGAAAGCAGAAGGCTTACAGTAGCTAAGAACCTTGTATTTTAATGCATAATCATGACATTTGAATGCAGAAGTATGTGTAAGAGGACACATCAATGCATGTGCTTCGTGGCTACAAAGAACCCGTGTAGCAGACGCAGCGTGTAATGATGTCTGTTACTATAATGTCCGAATGCTCTTTGAGAAATGCACATTCTTTTCGGTCTAAGGTTAGCCAAGACTTTTTGATTTTACAAAATTTATAGGCATAATGTGCTTACTTGAAAGGGGTTTCAGCCAGATCTCTTCATCCATTGGTCTGTTGCTGTGTCATTCACATTTTGCCTCTGCCCACTACAGCATGCAGCTTGGGACAATGGGTCAGCCTACATAAGCCATTGGTTAACTTCACTTTGAGTGATTGCATTTAGCCTTTTCTCCATGAATGCATCCGCACAGGGGGTGGTTCCCTTCAGTGCCGGTGCTTTTGATCTTACTTTATAATTACTTTACTGATGCCCTTGTGTTTAGAGCCGGATGTCATAGCTCTTAATGTAACCAAGATACATTCCAGCCTGATGACTTCCTCTTTCCTGCCAAGGTTGTTGTAAATTGCTTTAGGGGTGCCTTTTGGTTATCTGACCACTGCTATATCAGGGTATTACAGATTGTGGGACTCATTACGACCCTGGCGGATGGGGGAGAAGTGGCGGTAATAGTGCCAACAGGCTGGCGAAAAAAAAAATGGAATTATGACCATGGCGGTTACCGCCTTGGTCATCCGCCACTTATCCACTCCGACCGCCAGGGCGGTGACAACCGCTGGGCTGGAGACTTTGGTCTCCAGCCCGGCGGCCATCACCAGACCGCCGGCGGTATCAGGACCCTGCATACCGCCATGGATTTCAGGTGGTTTGGAACCGCCACAAAATCCATGGAGGTAGGCACTATCAGTGCCAGGGAATTCCTTCCCTGGCACTGATGGGAGTCTCCCCCGCCCCCCTCCCCCACCCCAAGTCCTTCCCCCACACCCCCACCCCCTGCGATCCCCAAAGGTGGCAGGACCCCCCTCCCCACCCACCCCCAACATGCACATACACACACCCCCTCCCCACCCCCAACATGCACATATGCACACCCCTAGACGCACACATACACTACAGCAACACATACCCGCATACATAAAAACAGACATGCACACAGACCAACCCGCACACATTTCCCATACCCACAACACCCCTGCATACATACACGCACTCACACACCTCCTCTACATATTCACACATACACCCCCATGCACGCAGACAACACACAACATCCCCCCACCCCCCTCCCCTAATGGACGATCAACTTACCTTGTCCGTTGATCCTCTGGGAGGGGACGGGATCCATGGGGGCTGCTCCGCCGCCAGCACCCCGTCACCAGAACACCGCCACACCGAATCATGGAACATGATTCGGTGGGCGGTGTTCTGATGACCGGGCGGTGGAGGTGGAGCAGCCTCCACTTCCCCGCCGACCGCCAGTATGGCTGCTGGCGGCTCTCCGACCGAAAAAGGACGGAGGGCTGCCAGCAGTCATAATACGCTGCGCGGAAAACCGCCTGCACTGGAGGTCTTCAGCACGGCGGTACCTCGGCGGTCTTTAAAAAAGACCGCCAAGGTCGAAATGAGGGCCTGTGTCTATTTAAAACTGTTCTGTGTTAACTTATGCCTCCTTTACTTCTTCCTTTTGCTTTCTTGCTTTTTTCTTTCTTTTGTTCATTTTTCTTTCTTGTTTCTTTTTTCTTGCTCTTAACTTTCCTTCTATCATACATCTTTCATGCGTTCACTGTTCTTTCATTCTTTCACTGTTCTTTCATTCTTTCATTCTTCTTTCATTCTTCCTTTCCCTTTTTTCCTTCCTTCCTTTTTTCTTCCTTCCTTTTTCCTTCCTTCCTTCCTTCCTTCCTTCCTTCCTTCCTTCCTTCCTTCCTTCCTTCCTTCCTTCCTTCCTTCCTTCCTTCTTTCCTTTCTTCCTTCCATCCTTCCTTTCTTCCTTCCTGCCATCCTTTCTTTCTCATAGGGAAGAGGCTAGCAGCCAATGCCAGTTCAGATGACTGTTTTAGGTCTGTGCCAGCCAAAAGCTTTTGTTTTTGCTAAATGTATGCATATCCTTATAGGGGTTTCAGACAGACAACACCCATTGGTCTGTGGTTGTGTCACTCACATCCGACAGGGAGCAATGCATCAGCCGAGTTCAGCCATTGGCTGACTTCACTTGGAGTCACAGCTTTCTGTCCTTTCACAAGGAGCACATCCACACGCAAAGTAGTTCCCTTAACTGCCACGAAGGACTATGGTAATGTGTGTATTTTTGAGACCAAAAAAGAGTTTTGCCTTCAGCCAATATTTTATTTTACATTGCTTTAGGCTCGGCAGCTTCCTGAACACTGAGGGGCATATTAATGCTCTGTTTGCAACGAATTAGTGTCATTTGTTTTACTCTAATTTGGTGCAAAACTAACTCCATATTTATACTTTGGTGCTAGACCCGTCTAGTGCCAAATTTATGGAGTTAAAGTCATTTTTTGGAAGTGGAAACCTACCTTGCCTTAATGAGATGCAAGGTAGGTGTTCCTGTGCAAAAAATGATTCTATGGCCTTAACGCCATATTTATACTCCTGTGCAAAAATGGTGCACGGGAGGGAGGAGGGGTCAAAAAATGGGGCAAAGCTTGCCTGGGTCAGGGCAGATGTTAGGGGACCTGTGGACCTATTTCCATGGTGGAACACCATGGAATAAGCCCACAGTTGCCCTCCCCAGGCCCCAGGTAAACCCCCCCACAGCAGAGGGACTGCATAGGAAGGAGGAACCCCATCCCAGGTAAGTACAGGTAAGTATTGCATTTTATTTTTTAAAGTGCCATAGTGGGCCCGGAAATAGGCCCCCATAAATGGCACAGGGTGCAATGGCCATGCCCAGGGGACCCTGGCCCCCTGTGCTGGCCATTGGGGTGGTGGGCATGACTCCTGTCTTTTCTAACAGAGGAGTCATGTGGTATGGATTGTTTAGCATCAGAAAATGACTCTAAGCAGGTTAGAGACCTTTTTTTTTACTCTAACATGCCTAATGTCATTTTTTGGTGCAAAAACTCCTTCTGCCATACTTCCAGCCCCACCCAACTAACGTCATTTGTTTTTACGCTAGCCTACCCTTTGCACCGGCTTGCACCATTCCATAAATACGGTACCCGGCTGGTGCACAGAAATGGTGAAAGCTGGTGCTAAACATTTTGGTTCAAAACTGAATTAGTGCAGTTTTGCACCAAAAAGTATAAATCAGGGCCTAAGGGCCATATTCATGGCCAGTCAGGCAGTGCAGAGCAACAAGTCACCTTGTGGTGCTGCATTGCGTTACAGGGAAAGGGCAGGGAGGTGCTGTACTTATCCAATACGGTGCATTCTGTCCTTTTCTCGTGTGCTGGCGCCATTTTGGTAGCCTAGCGCCAACACAGACACCCTTACACCATGATGCCAGGGTGCCTGTGTTGTAGACAGGATTGTTTTTGTGCAAGAAGGGCCACCGTCCTACACAAATCAAAAGGGGAAAAAACAAGATGAAATAAAGATATTTCTCCTTGTTACGCCTCTCCTGGGGAGGAGTATTTTTTGGCACATTCCCGGGTTTACCAGGTTTGGTAAATCTGGAAATGTGTGAAAAGACATGGGACTTGCGTGGAAACACCCATGCGATGCTCACAGAATGATACCTGGAGCAGAGCAATGCAACACAGAAATTTGCACTACGTTGCATTACTCCAGATTTTTTAAGCCAATCAAAGCCATACAGGCCCATATTTATACTTTTTGCTAACGCAGTTTTGCGCCCAAAAAATTAGCGCCGGCTGGTGTGCGTAAAAAAAAACCACGTACACCAGGCAGCGCCGGCGTAGGGAAAAATGGCGTTTGGGCGTCCAAAAATGGGGCAAGTCAGGCTGAGGCAAAAAAATCGGCTTAACCCGATTTGCGCCATTTTTTTACGACGCCCATCCCCCATTGAAATGACTCCTGTCTTAGCAAAGACAGGAGTCATGCCCCCTTGCCCAATGGCCATGCCCAGGGGACTTCTGTCCCCTGGGCATGGTCATTGGGCATAGTGGCATGTAGGGGGGCACAAATCAGGCCCCCCTATGCCACAAAAAAAGATATAAAAAAATACTTACCTGGACTTACCTTAATGTCCCTGGGGTGGGTCCCTCCATCCTTGGGTGTCCTCCTGGGGTGGGCAAGGGTGGCAGGGGGGGTCCCTGGGGGCAGGGGAGGGCACCTCTGGGCTCATTCTGAGCCCACAGGTCCCTTAACGCCTGCCCTGACCCAGGCGCTAAAACCCGGCGCAAATGCGGGTTTTTTAGACCCGCCCACTCCCGGGCGTCATTTTTGCCCGGGAGTATAAATCCGACGCAATAGCATCGGAGTCATTGTTTAAGACGGGAACGCCTACCTTGCATATCATTAACGCAAGGAAGGTGTTCACGCAAAAAAATGACGCTAATTCCAGGAACTTTGGCGCTAGACGCGTCTAACGCCAAAGTATAAATATGGAGTTAGTTTTGCGTCGAATTTGCGTCGAAAAAAACGACGCAAATTCGGCGCAAACGGAGTATAAATATGCCCCACAGTGTCTTGATGTTTACATCACTCTGGCACTATGTTGCGTGGTAGAAGAGCGATGCAAACCGTGTCATAAATTTTGTTCTAAATTGTTGCAAAAAGTATGACAAAACCAAACATAAATGCCAGAAAGGCTAACACCAGACCTATGAGCTTTGCCAATGCTTGTTATTGAATTGTATTGTAATTGCATTTGTATAGCACTTACTACCACTGACAAGCAGTCAGTTGTGATCATTAGTTGGGGTGGGCATGGGCGGGAGCGTGAGTTCATACAGATGATTGATAGGGCTCATAGATGCGCCAGCGATTAGGTATTGTTCTATTTCAAGGGCATGACTTTCAAGAAACAAGAGTGTGTGATATTAGAAATAGGTTGTAGGACATTTGCAAAAATACCATAATACAAATTAGGGAAACATGCAGTGACTCAGAGAAGGTCTTGGTCAGGGAGAGGAAATGGCCATTCACAGCAACAAGCAGTGGTCTCATTTACCTTCAATGTCCCCCTCACATTTCCTCAGAGGGAATCCAGATGTGACATTTGGAACTAGATCAAGCACATCAGGGTTTGGAAGGCTCATGACGTTCTTTGGGAAGCAGGTACCCCTGAAAAAAAGAAAATAAACTTGTTGTCATGGTGTATGTGAGACTTACGTAACTGAGAGAAACGGATAGGACCTGAGTGACCACGGCTTCCCTGAGAAATCAATTATGTCATGCGCGCAGCTTCCCAATCATCCCTGCTCTCAGGAAGAGATGCGGCACTGCTAGTTAGCCGGAGGAGAACCCAGATTAGGTGTCACCTGTAGTGGGTTCAGACTCAGTCTCCCACACCGCGGGCGATTCTGCCGCTCAAATTCCAGTAGCCTCATTAGAATAATGAGAGCCTACGTGACACTGTGATGTCTGCTTCGAACATTGAAATGTAAGGGATTCAGGGAGGTGTGAAAAGAGGAGAACTGGAAGAGAAATTTGTGACCCCTCCATTACTCATAAGCCTCCGCGATAGATCATCATTTGTAGAAAACCTAATATCATAGGCCATCGAGTCAAAAGTTAGTGGAAGACATCCATCCCTTCTTGAGAAGGCCCCACCACAGTGAAGAGCTGGGACAGCTCCAGGACAAACTGCTTGCAGTGGACTGCACCAGAGATCTGGAAGAAAGAAGCTGGTGACATGGGATAGGCCTGATGGGCGCACCTTAAGTTAGGGATACACCTAGGCACATGATGGAGAATTGAGAAGCAGCCCACAACCGGATGCAATGTAGCCATTACACTAGGATGGCAGTGAAAAGGTTAAGGCTTGACAGCAACTTTAGTTCAGCAAGGAAGCCTGGGCCATGTGTACAAGGAATAAGTGCAGAAGCCTATATGATTGATGTAAGGAAATTCACCCTTCTGCATGTTTTCCCCTGATTATTTTGGTGTAGTTGGAATTTGATGCAGGTTTAGGACTCTGGGTACTGCAAGTATGCTAAACACCAACCACATCACAAGCGTTGACAATTAAACATGTAAATAATTGGCTAATTGTCATTGTCATATACGACTTCTAGGCACAGCCATATTTCAGAGCAGGAAAGTGGCCCCATTGGCCCCAAAGTCAGACGTCATATGTGGACTTCAGTGTGTGCAGACACTGTAGACCAGAAATGCTGAAGACCACAGCTGCAACATTCATATGTCAATGTAAGCCTTTTAGACATGTCTAAGAGCCTGTTTCACACACTAGCTAAGTCACATATAAGTGCTGCCTTGGAGAACAGAAGGCCTGGGTGACTAATGTTTTGAAATGAAACATGCCACACATGCAGTTTAGAAGCCTTTACAGTAAAAATATTCAAAACTGTGTTTGACTGAATAGGCCAAAACAGTTTACCATGTGGCTGAAGCAGGCTTTAAAATTAAACTTCATACTTTCATATGTCACGAAAAGCCAAAATAATATCCTTGTTTCATTGTGAAATGCACCGAAAATAATTTTTCGTTAAAAATTAATAAACAGGAATTTGCAAAAAAGAATGTATGGAATACATTTTGTTATCTATGTCTGATGGCTCATCTAGTTCTGCTAGTCTCTTCCTATACTGGCAGCAAACAGATTCCCCAGCCCAGAAGAAGCATGCGAGCACCTCCTAGCAATGACCAAAGGGGCACATTTATAAGCCCTTCTGACGCCTTAGCACCCCCATAACATCGTTTTCTTTATGCCTAGGCGGCGCTAAGCTGGCCTTTTCCCTGCACCAGATTTACAAAGTGGTGCAACACATGCATTGCACCACTTTACAACCCTTTTCTCCACATTATGCTTGCGCCAGACATAATGTATGGAAGAGGGGGCGTGCCAACGCGGGAGGCCCGAAAAACATGGCGCAGTGAAACTGAATAGATTTCACTGCACTATTTTTTCCATCATGTTTAATGCCGGCTCAACGCAGGCTTTAAAATGACGCATCATTAAAATCAACGGCTCCCTGTGCTTTGCTGCACTAGCATCACATTTTTTGATGTTAGTGCAGCAAAGCACCACAACAGCGTAAAAAATTCGACGCTGTTGTTGTAACGACCGCCATGATACGCTGTATTGTAAATATGGCACAACCATGGTGTTGTTAGGGCGACGCAAGAGAAGTGGGGGATTGGGACCAATGACTCACTTTCTCATAAATATGACCGAAGGGCCTTTGGGGACAGTTTAGTACAGGCAGCTCAATGGCAAGAACAGAACGCAAGGGATATTAATGCAGCAACTCCCACCTCAAGTTATGTAGGAATGTGATAGAAAAAGCACAGATAGCTTACAAAAGCAGAAAAGGGAGAAAACAAGCGAGCTGCAGGCTGCATGTTGTGCCCTACCCACCGCCAGGGCAACTCTTGTCACCCCAGAAGGCACCCTGGTCACTCACCCAGTGGAGAGGGCTTCTTGCCGGTGGAGACAGGGAGATTCGCTCATTGATTGCCCAGGGGTGACATAGCTCTACACTGTAGTGCCGGAGTCCTGACAACACTGATTCATATTTTCTGTCCTTGCTTTGTATGAATGTTACAGGAAGTGCTTAAAAAGAGAGTTGAATGTTGAATCCTTCTTAGGATTGGCTTTTGTGTCATCGGCAATCGCTAGTTAGTGTCAGCTATATGAAAGTCTCTTCGTCCAAAGAATTCAAAACACAACTGGACTTGGAGAAGAACAAAACTCTGTGTCAGCCTGAAGAAAGGACCAAACCTGAGCTGTGGGGGCACTTCTCAAGACCCTACAGTCCAAGGAAGATAAAAGACAAATGGACGAACCAGCTGAGCATTTTGTAGAAGGCTGAGCCCTGGGTGTAGAGACTGGTTGATCTTAAATCCCACTACTGTCTCTCAACTGGTCCCCTAGGAGCTGCCCTCACAGTTCAGACACTTACAACAGATCAGAAGGAACAACTTCAGCAGCTTAAGAAGCAAGTATTTATACTTCAGAATGACTAGGAGGAGATGCCAAGATTATGCAAGAAACCAGAAATAGGCATCCCTGCCCAGCCTGGGGTTTCAGCCTTGTCCAGAGAGATGATTTTAAGAAGTGAAAGAAGACAAAGCGCTTCTGTACAGTGAGAAAAGGTGGCAGTGTGATCCTCCTGGCAAAATGAAACAGGCAGCTTCATATTTCTAATTAGTCCCCCTTTGAGATTTCTGATTCAAAACTGAAGGTGAAAGCACACCCCTGAATTATTCACACTCAGCTTTGGGGACACTGTGTCCTGCCTGCCCCATTGGAGAAGTTTGCCCTTCATGTGAAAGACTTTGGCCCTCTTTATGAACACGGAGGTCGAAAACCCTGGATCCCCGCCGGCCGTATAATGTACATTCCTGTGGGCCTGCGGGCAGAACCATTGTTTCTGCCCACCAGCCCACAGGAATGCCTGGCCGGGACATTGACTGCCGCCAATGCAATCAGGCAGTGACCTCCGCGATGGGGCACTGCACAGGTGCCCCTGCACTGCCCATGCCAAGTGTATGGGCAGTGCAGGGGCCCCCAGGGGTGCCCCGGTGCACCGGTGCACCCCTTCCGCCAGCCAAAGGCTGGAGGGTGAGGAATCATTATCTGAGGGGCAGCACCGCTGGCCTGTCGGATAATGATTCCAACCGCCACCAGGCTGCCTGGCGGAGGCAGCCTGGCGGTGAGTGAGGGCTGCTGTTGGCGGCCCTCATGGTGTTCATAATGTGGCTGTGTGGCCCGCCATGCTGACTGGCGGGTTTACCCGCCCCCGCCGGCATGTCCGGCCACACCGCCAAGTTAAAAATGACCACCGTTATCTGAAGGTAAAACTATTGATTGAAGTGACCCATTAGGCAGTGACCTGTGACTGTGCTCCTCTGCAGTCTGAAGAGTTGCTTGGATCAGGCCCGAAAAATATAATTGACTTTTTGGAGCTTGTGGGCATTCTCTTTAAAAAATGTACCTCTACTGAGCCCCCTTTGTGAAGTTTTCATTTTGGTCATGCTTTGTATGTTACACTTTTAATCTTTTTTCCAAATTAGTTTGAGAATGTTTCTGTTGGATTTTTTTATTTTTATTTTGTTTTAGTACTAATTAAAAACTTTGCTTGCATTTGTCCAAGGAAATACAGTGGCTAAGCTACCAGAGGTGAACTCCTGATTGCTTAGTGACACAGTATTTACCTAACCCCTAGTTAACACTGTAAGATTTCACTGACGACCATCCCAAAATCAATCAGCCAGTACTTTTAGGTACCGGTTGCACTGGTGAGGCAGGCAAGTCACTAAATGAAAATATTTCCAACCCAAGGTTCTACCATCTGAGTTACCTCACAGCAACTCCAGGTCTACAAACAGAAGAGATCTACCACCAACATTGTTTTGTTTGCAGTGTTAAAGAGCACGGAATTGGCACAAAGGCTTTAGAGCACTTTACATGAGCACCAGACTACGTTACACAAGGTCAGGTGTTTTTTTAGATACAGGGAGATTGAGCGAATTTGCCCATAATCATATTTTGAAGTTTGAGACTCCTTCAGTCAACCCAGACCTGAAATTTGCAAACTAGCTCACTGCAGCTTTGCCTTTGGCACTGCCTGGGCAACATTTGCTTCTTCCGGGAAACCTGTTCTGTGGAAGTACCAGTGCTGGAGGGATTGCCTTCCTATGGAGGCACAGAAAGGCTGTAGAGATATTCTGATGAGGGATTATTTATTACATCATCTTAGACAATAAGGGTGACCTCCATGCTCCTGAATGGGAAATATGGAGAGCAAACACATCATATCCCGCTTCGTATGGGGTGATCCACAGATGTCATGAATTTGTTTAAAACTGCAAAAGGAGGCTAGAGTAACCTCCACAAAGGGTAAGGGTAAGGGTAGGCTACACTTATGATTGCTAATGGTGTTGTACTCAATGCTAACACCACCAACAGCCTACATGAATAGGCGGCCTATGTGGTACACACATAGCAATCAACGCTGCAAAAGGTGGTCTGCCTCAGAGGTCAAAGCATGAAGAGCCTCACCTTGACCTTTCACCCACCACCTCTACCCTGTGCTTTAGTTTTCCCAATAGGTCCATGACCATCATTAAGGGGGTCATTCCAACCTTGGCGCCCCCTGACAGGGCCCCGTGCAGCTTTTCAATGTCTGCATAGCAGACAGTGAAAAGCGTGACGGGTGCAACTGCACCCGTCGCACGGCCACAACTCCGCCAACTCCATTTGGAGCCGGCTCCTGTGTTGCGGCCGAGATCCCTGCTGGGCCGGCGGGCGGAAACTAGGCTTCAGCCGCCCACCAAGGTCGTAATGAGGGCCTAAGTGTCTATTCCTATGAGAGTTCCTTCCATTTCTGCATCTCCACCTTGGTGCTTGCAGTAGCAAAGTTCTAAAGGGACTACTTCTGGGTTGTTTACAAGTTTCACAATAAATTGCTATCCATACTAAAATAGTACACCCTAATGTTGGCCTTCCTGTAAACAATGCTCTTGATACTTGGAAATTTGTTTCAGAAGCCTGGTGTCGGCCTCATAGAACTAACTTTACATTTGCCTCTTATGTACAAAAGATCTGATGGCCTGACCCTATCCTATGTTACATCCTTGCTATCCATGCCAAGAGCAACAGCATTGTGTTCCAACATGCTCATCTGTGCTGCCTAGACATCACCGGCGTCTCCATGGTCACGGTCACCCAAATGGGTGTTCTGCAAGCTACCTGGAATACCAGACATAAAGGGTGGCACAAGACTCTGGAACTGAGCTTGGAATGTAAGACATCACACGTGGGCTTCTTCTTTATTCAGCAAGCACCATCACATTCTGAAAAGGGGCATTATCACTAGCCCTTTGCAAGATAGCAGTCAGTCCATATGATGTTATTTGACGTCAATCCAAGATAAAGTAAAGTCTTTTTCTGTTATGTCATTTCCAGTTTGAATCACCTATGATGGACGCAACCCCTTGTGGAAGATGCTTCACAATTTTTACTGCATTCTTCGCCCCTTCCTACTATTTTGTCCCAGATTTTTGGTTTTAGCAGCAGGGCTTTCTTCTGGAACTGAAAGCCTGGGGTTCTTGCTTGGCTCTTTTCCCCTTCCTTATATATTGTGCCATAATTATTTTTTTCTGGGGGGTTTTCTCCAAAGTGGGACCCTTTTAAGGAGAATCCTGGTATCTTTCATGTATACCATTAAGTGCATGGTGGATCGTTGCCTAGTGGTAGGAGTTTTCTTTTCCCCTGGCAGTCAGGAATGGGATTCAATGGACCTTGTCAGCATCTACTTTTTGGCTGCCTTTCAGACCCTCCACACTCTCCACCCCGCCTCCCTCCAGGCACGATGGCATTTTTCTAAAGCATTCCACCATTATCAACAACAAGCATTCGTCCTGCCGGTCACATCCCTACCACCAGCATTGTCATTTACCAACACTGAGCAGAAGACAAGATCGTCTATGTTTCTGCACATCTAGGTCTTGACACCAAGGAGCTTATTTACAAGCCCCATGGTGCTGGGGCAGCTCACCAAGTGACTTTGCTGAACTGTCTTGCACCATAGCGAAAGGGCAGAAATGCACCATGTTCACATGATACAATGCATTTCTGCCCTCTCCCCATGGGCTGCCTGGCACTGATGCAGGCCCCCTTGCACCATGGAGCAAGGAAGCCTGTGTTGTAAGCAGCATTGTTTTTGTGCAGCTAGGGACCCCTTCCTGCACAAAAACAATCCTAGGAGGCTTTGTTTACTTTCTGTGTATGCTGCAGAAAGCAGCACACATGGGAAGAGGACAAAACGAGAAGAAATACAAATATTTCTGCTGGTTGAGCCTCTACTGGGGATGCGTAAGATTTTGAAGCATTCCCACATTCACAGATTCTTGCAGTTCTGGGTGTGCATCAAAATCCATGGGTGTTGCGTGGAAATACCCTCCGTAAGGCCCATGGAATGCCTCTCTGATGCAGTGTAAAGCAGTGCAGAGACTTATACTGTGTTGCCTTACACTATATCTATGAGGCCATTCATAGCCATGCCAAGTGGATTTGCATGGCCTTGTAGGTATGGGCCTGCATTATGCGCCACCAGCGAGTCACAAAATATGACGCACTGACGGTGCATAGGGCTTGTAAATAGGCCCCCATATTTACAACACCAAGGAGGTAACCAAATGATACACAGACAAATTACTAACGTCCCCAGATCAGATCTGTGCACAGGGAAAGTCATTTAATTTGTCTTTCCACTGCGTGCAAAACACACCAAACTGGCTGATATGAAGCAACCTGCTATTTCACTAAAACCTCATGAATGATTGTATCGCAAGATTGAACCTCTTGCTGACTGCAGTACCTAAACAATGAGCAGCTGAATGCAGGTGAATCTATGGGATTTATATCAGGCTGTGTATGCACTCAGAAGTTAGATGTCCCCTCGAATGGTGAAAATGTAGAACTTGCATCCACTCTGGATCTGAGCCTTTGTTTGACATATTCATTAAAGTTTGGTTAGTTGTGCACCCAATTTTTTCAGCATCGCAAATAATTTTATGATCAGTCATCAATAGTCCGGCCAATTTGTCACATATTCCACATTGTCTGTGACACTTAGGGGGTCATTATGACTTGTTCGGACGGTCAGGTTGCTGCCAGTGCAAGCGGCTTCCTGCGGGTCCCAATAAGAGTTCCCCGCTGGGTCAGCGGGTGGAAACGGTGTTTCTACCCGCTGGCCCAGCGGGGAACAGCCCACAACATTGATGCCAGTAAATAATAGAGCCGGTGGCAATGATGTAGTGCGTAGGGTGCACCAGCACCAATTGAGATGTTTACTGTCTGCAAAGCAGACAGTGAACATCGTGACAGGGTTGGCCAGGGGGGCCCCTGCACTGCTCATACCAATTTCATGGGCAGTGCAGGGCCCCCCCGGGGCACCCTGCACCCCGTCTCTGCCAGCCTTTACATGTCAGTGCTGCTGCCATGTAAAAGCTGGCAGAGAGGGGGGTTGTAATCCCCAGGGTAGCGCTGCTTGCAGGACCGCGAGTCCCTCCTGTGGAGGAGAACTGGCGGTGATTGCAGTCTGACTGCGGCACGGTCATAATGTGGCGGTCAGACCGCCTGCAAAGCAGTTGGACCACCGGTTTGGCGGTGGTCAGACCGCCACCACAAGCCAGGCGGTCTGAAGAGCAACAGTGTCGTAATCAGGCCCTTAATATACTTAAGATAAATATTAATTTTCCTTAAATTGCTTACAGGTGTTTGCAAGATTTAGTTTAATTGAAGTTGGAAGTCACAAGACCTGCAACCACCTTTTACAACCCTTGAAGGGACGTTGTGAGTAAAGTTACAAGAGGTTTGTGAAAAGCATCAAGTGACATAAAATCTGGAATCACCTAAATTAGCGCATCCAAAAGGAGCCTGGAAGACTTCAGAGCATTGGCTTAGGTTGTAGTGCAAGATGTAAGGGAACATTTATTGTGGCCACACAGGCATATTTTTGTGCGAAGCATTCCACCTCAAAGTATATTACAATTAAGTACATAAGTACATTGTTTCATTGTATCATACACAAATCACGTATATTAGAGCCATTGCAAATATAAATACCACAACCAGGGCTATACACATTAGAGCAAAGGATAGCTAATCCTGAGTCACATTTCATTCCCCATTCATAATCCCCCCTTTGTAGCCTTGCCTAGGGCATGGCTAGTTGGTAATAATATGCCAAGGCATGTAAAGCCTCCCTGTGTACCTTCTTGTGTCATTAAGCCTAAAGGCGGAACTCCATATCTCAGCATCTCTCCTGCAACCGGTCCACATGTGTGGCTGTACACTGGTGTCCTATATGCTTTCCTATAACAAGTGCTCGGTGGAGCAAGGAGGAGTCAGTTCCTCTTAGGCTGCTATTTGTTACACAGGACACTGAACAATGCAATTTGTTCAAAATACTTGAAGTACAGAAAAGCTTGTTTCTCCCTTGTTCTTGCAAGATGGAACGTGCAAGGTCACATCTCCTTGCAGCCATATTTCAGTTGCTGTGATTATGAAAGACAGGAGGAGTGTTCTTGCTGCGCTGCCCTACGCCAATGTGAAGGGGCAGGAAATGCTCCACATTTAGCAAATACGGTGCATTCCTTTCCACCTGCGCGTACGCACAAACGTCTGCCTAGTGCCAACGCAGGCACGCTTGCATCATGGTGCATTGCATGCAGGGTTGTTTTTGTGAAGAAGGGACACCTTCCTGCACAAAAACAATTCAAAGAGGCATTTTCCCCTTTCCATGTGTGCTGCACAATGCAGCACACATGGAAAGAGGAAGAAACCAGAAGAAATAAAAATATTTCTCCTCTTTACGCATGCTTTGGGGAGGCGTAATGGGTTGGCGCTACCTCAGGTTTATGTGACTGAGTAAATCTGGGGCAGCATGAAAATCCCACCGCAACACCTGGCGCAGAGTAAGCAACGCAGCGGATTGCGCTGCTTTATCTTACTCCATATCTACGAGGCCAAGAAAACCAAAGCAAAGTGGCTTTGCGGGTCTTCATAGACATGGTTGAGAGCTTTGCACCGTTGGAGCATGAAAAAAAGTGACGCTCGAGCAGCAGAAGCCTCTCATAAATATGCCCCAGAAAGTTTGCTGAAAAAAACAGCAACACCATTTACTGAATGGGAAAGGTCAGGAAGGAAAATGAACTTACTGTACAGCGGCAACAGCGTAGTAAGCAGTGGCATATGTGAAAAACTGGCAGGAGGGGTCCTGTGTGCACGCATCCCTGCACAACTCAAAGGATGCTGTACGAAGAGTGCGTTCGCCATATCCATTAAAATCTATATTAGTGTACGCTTGTGGGATGCAGGCTGTGAAAGATCAGAGAGAGGTGAAACATCAGGGACACATAAGCAATATACCTGAAGCAATGAAAGAGCAGGGACTGAAGGGACACCATTTTATTTTGTTTTACCAAACGTACGCAGTGGGATTCAGGGCACATGCATAAGATTGTTTCACAAAACATACAAGACTCCAGAGAAATAAAGTACAGGGATGAACATTGAAATTGGTATGTAAAACATGTAAACATCTCATGAGATGGATAAAAAACAACTAACCTTTTTGTTTCCAAAGCACAAATAATAAGGGAGTAGATCATTTATCAGGAGCCAAACGAACAGCATTGCTGCAGACCTTGTGAACGACTGAACAGGGGCTTTCCATTTACAAGAATAGAACATCATCAACCTGAGTATTACTCGACTGCAAGAAAATCCCAGCGCTACAGGAAGAGCCAGTATATAGTCCAGGTAGGTCGTCATGCTAAGATATGCAGAAATGGGAAGAATGTGCCACTTTTAAGGCAATATGGAGCATTCTCGCCTTTGTTCCTGCATTGGCTCACTTTGAGCAGCCTAGCACCAATGCAGGCACCCTTCCACCATGGTGCAAGGGTGTCTGTGTTGTATGCAGGATTGCTTTCGTGCAAGAAGGGACAACTTCCTGCATAAAAACAATAGTGAGAGACTTTTCCTCCAACTATGTGTGCTGCAGAATGCAGCACACACAGAAAGAAGAAGTAACAAGGAAAAATAAGGATATTTCTCCTCGCTACGCCTCTCTTGAGAAGGGGTACTGTTTTTGTGCATTCCCATGTCTGCTGGTTCTGGTCAATCTGGGAATGCGTCAAAAACCATGGAGGTTGCGTGGGAACATCCATGCAATGGCTATGGAACGACTTCCAAGGGCAGAGTAAGGCAACACAACTATTTGCCTTGCATTACCTTACTCCAGATTTATGGAGCCCGTCAGGGCCACACAAAGTAGCCTTGTGTGTCTTCATAAATCAAATGTAAGGTTTGTGTCGCTCTTGAACCATGTTGGGCGATGCAAGAGAAGTGCAACCTGGCTTACAAATAGGCACCATGACAGTAGAACTGGAAAGACAGTGAAGAAAGTGTATAACGGGAGTTAGATAACTTCACGCATTGGTACCTTCAACCTCTCTTTTGACTGATTGTAATATATAAAATTAGGGTCTGAGAAGTTGAGCTACTCCATCAAAACTGAGTTCACGGTATTCTAGTGTGAGAAGATCAATGGCTCGATAACTCCTCTTAAGCCCTGATAGAGCGGTCCGTAGTAATAATTTACCTGTGTTCGGATGCTCTTTAGGCCGATGAATCTTTTGACTTAGTGGGAACTCTTTGTACTCTTAATCGATCAGTCTCATCAAAAAATCAATAATCAATAACGAACATAAGCAACACCTTGATCAACATAACACTTAACAATTAGTCCAGAATACATTTCGGCGAACCTGACCTCTCAGCCAGGAATAACCACACCAGTTTATTGCAAAGTTAGTGAATTTTATTTCCCTATATTAACAAAGCTAGCACAATATAAATGTGTCTCAACACCAAATGATAAACATATATGAACATTAATAGCTGTCCATAGCGGCGAAACAGGTGCAATCTATGTAGCATTTGAATCACAAGGCATTCGATAATAGCAATGCAAATCACTAATACTATAATCTGTAATGAACTAATTGCATACATTTAGTCAGCATAACAAGATCTCAAATTGCATCGTGCGACATATGGAATCCTCATCTAACCTCAAATTAGCATCGGCATGTGGGACTTCATGCAAAAACGATTTAGCAACATTAATTTAGAAAACTCCTAGCTAGGGACCTTATCAAAATCAGCAGTTGGTTACCTAAAAGAAACACAATGCAATTTTACAATTTCCTTTCATATTTACCAATTACGATCAGCATACAAGGAAGTCTTCGTCTCACAGGTACCGTCCTTCGGTCAGCATGGGTACCATTTCTTGCTCAGCATGAGACGGGACAAAGGGGCAGGGGTGGACAGGACAAATGCCTCACGGCGGCAAGGTAAAACTACTACTTCATGCAAAGGGACAAATCAAAGTTAAAGTCTCTAGGGCAAGAATCATCAAAGTCTCTTTCTCTCGATTAGAGAAAGCATCAAAGTCTCTTTCAAAATGGCATCGCAGCAAAGTGGGCCATAATAGCTACAAAGTCAAAATGGCGGGTATCGAGCTGGTAATGGCTGTAATGATCGCACAATGGCAATCAGAGCGTGTAATGGCTACCTTCTTCTCGTGCACCTGGGTTTTATAGACAACAGTTCAAGTCCAGTAGGGTCTTCCATTGGAGGGTTCATAGGTTAGCTTCAAATTGACCAATCAAAAACGACAGTTCTCAAGCTTTTACTTAAGCATACATTATCCTTGGAGATGGGTACGCAAATCGCAACATTGTCTCCCAATTAGCTCACTTTCAGAGCCTCCATTGTCCGCACCTGCAAGTCGACCTTGAATTAAAGAGAAAATATGCCAGGCTGGCACTAACTTTAAGATAAGCATGTGAACAGTTTCTGTGGAAAAGTACAGCTTCAAGCAAAAATACACGTTTAATAGCACAGTGGAAAAATACGAGCATCTAAACCGTGAGACCAGGCCACTAGGCCAAAGCCTCCGCTAAAGTAATGTTAAGCTAAAACATTTCAAACAAGCAAATCATAGCACACGTTTATGATTATGTCGGATTAGTGCAATTCTAATACACCATGTTATATAAAGCACGCATATAAACGTTGGCAAACTACTCTGAGGGCACATTTTGTCCCCGTACAATCTTTATTAGTTAGGTTAAAGTCACACATGATTATTTCAGCACTACGTTTAAGCGTTAATAAATCAAAACCTTCCTTTTCTGCTTCATCAATCCCTCCTCTGATGACTACTTGTCATCACACCAAACCACGCCCACAAATTTTATTCCATTAAAATTCTGTCAGTTCCCTTTTCCTTTTAGTTCCCCTAGTTTGCGCTTTGTATTCTTCTGCCATTCTTTTCATAATTGTCTCTTCTTTTCTTCTTTTAATTCTTTCCATAATCATTATTATTCCCCTTTTTATTCCCCAAATTCCGAACACACAAATTATAACTATTAATATTCCCTCTATTATTTTCAATAATATTCCATTCCAAATTCCCCCAATCCAATGTCCCACTGAAGCAAGTCCTTTTCCAACCTTCTCCCACACTCCTGGCTCTTTCAATTCCTTCAAATCTGCACTTTCTTTTGTTAGATTAGCAAGCATAGTTTTAATTTTCACACTATTATCGGGTATATAGGTACAACAGTGTCGTGCACCAATCATTTTGCAAACGCCTCCATCCTTTGCTAAAAGAATGTCTAAAGCAAGCCTATTTTGAAGAGTCATGGCTCTTTCCGCTGCAAGTTCAGCATCTATCAGGATTATAGCACCTGAAAACTTTGTCAGCATGTTATCCACTATAGTAGACAACTTTCTTATTTTGATGGAATTCAACACAACTCCCAATGAAGGAATCATGGCTCCAAATATATCACCTACCACAGCAGCTGCGGTCTCTCTCTTCTGGATACGATGGGATCCAGATGTCTTTTGAATCATCGATACGTCATCCAGTTGATAAACCTTTGGGAACACTATACCCAAATAACATCTCCCCCACCATCCCTTTGGAAGACGATAATAGGCATTATGCCCACAAATGTAATATACACCTGGAATGACAGGGTCAAGTCCGTTCATCATGAATGTCCATTTGGCCTTAAAAATAAACGTATGTTTACACTCACTCACTCCTACAAAAATATTGTCATAATAAGATTCACCTCGATATATACAAAATTTCCCTACATGCCAAGCATCTAAAGCTATTTTCCCTTGTGTCTTTATAGCAGCAAAATCATAATTATCTACTGAAGTCCTCTTATGTAGCTCTTTTTCTAATTTCGCCTTCATTTGTGCCCTTCTATCATCTGTGCGATCTAAAAAGCTTATTTCTACAGCAGAGACTGAGCAAGTAAGGTTCTCCCTATGAGCATGAGCCGTTTCAAAAGGTTGCATTGGCTCGAAAAATTCCCTCATTATTTTAGCATCCCAATCTTTAGCAATCTGGCTTAGCTGTGCTATTATAGGAACATAAGCAAAGGTAACATCATAATTCGAGTAAAAATACTGTATGTTAGTTTGACCATAAAACCTAGACATCACTATACTACATGTAATCCCATATGTAAGAGGCATGTGGTGATAAGTTACCCCTTCCTTTACTGATGTCGGTATCTGTGTACACACATAACAATCTTTCGCATCCATGGTTTCAACATAAACTGTTAGCAAGCGATAGAAAACGTTATACGAAAGCTCTTTCTTATCGTGCAAGAGCCTCTCATCCAATGCTAGTCTTTTCAATGGGGTTAGTTCAGTGACAGTAACAGGAGCAATAGTAGAAGCCTCGATATTCTCACTTTCACCCTTCCCATGCATTCCAAACACAATTGCCATTATTATTATTACACATGTAATTACCAAGCCTATATACACATATTTACAATATCTCTTTCTATTATTTTGCGTAGCGTACCTAGTCATGATCTGTATAGAATCAGAGAGCTAGAAGCACTTATAAATGAAACTATTTAGCAATTCAGTTACAAAGCTGAACGAGCGCAAGGTTCACACCGTCTTCTTCAAAAGGCCAGTCACTTATCGGTTAGCAGCATTTGTCTCAATTCGGCAATAACTCAGTCTTTATCAGTTTAGCAAGTCTCGTCCGGTTTAGCAATGTCTCAGCTGGTTGTTTCTTTCACGTTAAATCGTAGCAAGCAATATCATTTACTACTCTTTCAATCGACAGAGTCTATGAAACTTTTCTTTTCTATTGGTATCTCTTCTTCTTCTTCGTTCTCGATGCTTAGAGATACAAACTCGTCAGTCCAATCGTCATTGACTGCATATGCCCATTCAGGACCGGAATATCTCCTGTTTGGTATCCTTTTCCTTTTCAATTTTGCTTCCCTTTTCGACTCTGCTTCGCTGGCACTTTCCTCTTTTGTCAAGTCTTTTTCTTCACTTGACGATTGTTCCACAACCGCCACTTCCTTTCTTTTCTCTTTCACTTTTGGCCTTCCTCCGTCACCCAAACTTTCTTTACCCTTTTCTTTTATTGGTGAGATACTTAGGCCCTCATTCTGACCTTGGCGGGCGGCGGAGGCCGCCCGCCAAAGTCCCGCCGTCAGCTTACCGTTCCGCGGTCGAAAGACCGCGGCGGTAATTCTGACTTTCCCGCTGGGCTGGCGGGCTGTCGCCTTCAGGCCGCCCGCCAGCCCAGCGGGAAAGAGGCTTCCACGATGAAGCCGGCTCGGAATCGAGCCGGCGGAGCGGAAGCTGCGCGACGGGTGCAGTTGCACCCGTCGCGTATTTCACTGTCTGCGCAGCAGACAGTGAAATACATTTAGGGGCCCTCTTACGGGGGCCCCTGCAATGCCCATGCCAGTGGCATGGGCACTGCAGGGGCCCCCAGGGGCCCCGCGACCCCCCCTACCGCCATCCGGATCCCGGCGGTCGGACCGCCGGGATCTGGATGGCGGTAGGGGGGGTCGGAATCCCCTCGGCGGCGCAGAGGATTCAATGGGGCGGCGGTACACTGGCGGGAGCCCGCCAGTGGTGCCGGTCCGACCGCGGCTTTACCGCCGTGGTCGGAATCCCCATTGGAGCACCGCCGGCCTGTCGGCGGTGCTCCCGCGGTCCTCCGCCCTGGCGGTCTTTGACCGCCAGGGTCAGAATGACTGCCTTAGTCTTCTCTTTGCACCATGTCCATTTGATGGACCTGCTGTCTTTTCTGTGGAAGCTTGAACCTTTTTGTTCTTTTCTGCCTCGTTCCCTCCTTCTGGGGAATCAATCACGTTCTCTTTTTCTTTTTCTGTATCGTCTGCTTCTGGGAAAGCCCTCCTCTGATCAGGCTCTCCTGCTTTTTCACCTTTTTCGAGCCCTTCGTCACCGTTACTTTCTTCAGGCTCCTTATCACTTTCAGCTGCTTCAGGCTCCTTGTCACCTTCAGCTGCTTCAGGCTTTTTGCTACCCTCAGCTGCTTCAGGTTCTTTGTCACCTTCAGCTGCTTCGTCGCTGTCTGAACTTTCTCCTTGGTCTCCCCCAAGCGAGTTGGTGTCTTCGTCGTCAGAGAATATCTCTTTCTCTCCCGTTTCTGCCTGCTCGCCTTCAGTTCGGTTTTGTTCCGTCTCAGCACTCAGCGCTGTTTTATCAGGCACTGGTAGTTTCAGCGCTTCAACTTCCTCATCTGTGGGACACAACACCTTCTTTGTGTGACTGGCGTGAATCCAGTTGGGAACCCCCGCACACTTCACAGCGGTAGTTGTCGTCAGGATCACTTGGAAAGGGCCTTTCCAACGGGGTTCCAGACACGACTTTCTCACGTGCTTCTTTACCACGACCCAGTCACCTGCTTTCAGTGCGTGTCCTGGACCTTGGATCGGTGGCAAGGTGGTCGCTTCCACCTGGTGAGAGAAAGAGCGAACCACGTCAGCCAGTCCTTTGCAGTAGTCTAACACCATATCATCTGTAATATTCAAAAGCATGTTTGCGGGAACTGCAGGAAGTCTCATAGCCCTGCCCATGAGTATTTCATGCGGAGACAATCCAGTTTTTCTATCAGGAGTGTTTCTCATTGACATTAGCACTAAGGGCAATGCGTCAGGCCATTTCAAATTTGTCGATGCACATATTTTTGCCATTC
This sequence comes from Pleurodeles waltl, assembly GCF_031143425.1. NCBI lineage: Eukaryota > Metazoa > Chordata > Amphibia > Caudata > Salamandridae > Pleurodeles > Pleurodeles waltl. The sequence goes on from NC_090436.1 coordinate 21,417,300, forward strand.
TTGATTTCAGCGTACCATTCATCTGCTCCACCAGTCCTGAGGCTTCAGGGCGATAGCTACAGTGCAGCTTTTGCTCAATGTTCAGCGCTTCGCAAAGTAACTTTATCACCTCGTTATTGAAGTGACTTCCCCTATCTGATTCTAAAGAGATCGGGAATCCGAAACGTGGTATCAACTCCCTCAACAATAGCTTGGCAACTGTAAGGCTGTCGTTTCTACGTGTGGGGTATGCTTCAATCCAGTGACTAAAAATGCACACAATCACCAACACATATTTCAGACCCCCATGCACAGGCATCTCAATGAAATCCATCTGCATTCGACTAAAAGGCCCGCTTGCCCTACCAATGTGACTCGCGTTCACAACCGTTCCCTTTCCTGGGTTCATCTGCTGGCAAGTGACACATCGATGGCAAACTGCTTCTGCAGCTTGACGAAATCTGGGGTTAAACCAATCAGTTTTGAACAATCTTATCATGGCATCTCTCCCTAGGTGAGCTTGCCCATGATAGAACCGCGCAAGCTGTGATAAGAGACTATTTGGCAAAACAAACGTTCCCTCATGTGAAACCCATAACTCGTCTTGTCTCTTTATACATTGTGATTTAATCCAGGAATCTCTTTCATCCTCCCTGACATTGTTCTGCAGTGCTTTTAGTTCATCTATTGTATCTACGACCTTCAAGGCAAATGCTTCAGCTGGTTCGAGTTCTGGCTCATTTATCGTATTCCAATCATCCCTGAGTAATATACAGTTCAAGGCACAAAATCTTGCGACTTGATCCGCATATGCATTTCCCAGAGACACATAGTCCTGTCCTTTCGTATGGGCACTACACTTTACCACTGCAACTTCGGCTGGCACTTGAATGGCATGTAACAATTCCCTTATCCTCTCCCCGTTCTTCACTGGGGATCCTGAAGAAGTCAGGAACCCTCTCTGTGACCATAGTTGTCCAAAGTCATGCACAATCCCAAACCCGTATTGACTATCAGTGTAAATGGTGACTTTCATCAATGCAGATAGTTGACATGCTCTGGTAAGGGCTACAAGTTCTGCTACTTGTGCAGAATAGACTCCTTGAAGCCATCCCGCTTCCAAGACCCCTGTCACAGTACATACAGCATATCCTGCTTTCAAAATCCCCATCCCATCTCTTAGACATGAACCATCAACAAAAAGAATTTGGTCATTTTCATCAAGTTTAGTATCCTTGATGTCCGGTCGAGGTTTTGTGCAAAATTCAGTCACCTGAAGGGAGTCATGCTCGACGTCTTCAGCGTTCTCAATTTCGGCATTTTCTCCAGGAAGCAAGGTTGCTGGATTCAACGTAGTGCACCTTTTCAGCTGCACATTCGGTGAGCCCAGAATAATCGTTTCATACTTTGTGAGTCTTGCTCCAGTCATGTGTTGCGTTCGGGAGCGGGTCAAAAGTATCTCAACTGAGTGAGGGACCATGACTGTTACTGGGTGTCCCATCACTATTCCTTCACTCTGAGTGAGGCTGATACCAACTGCTGCTACGCCGCGCAAACACCCTGGGAGTGCTGCTGCGACCGGATCCAAAGTAGCTGAAAAATACGCTACTGGTCTGTTTACACCACCATGGGCTTGGGTCAAGACAGACAAAGAACATGCATCACGTTCATGACAAAACAATGTGAAAGGCTTTGTGTAATCAGGCATACCTAAAGCTGGAGCCCTGCACATGCATTCCTTCAGTTCAACAAAAGCATCCATCTCATCTCCTTTCAGCTCAATTTCATCCAAAGCATCCTTCTGGGTCAGTTTCAGTAGGGGCTTTGCTAGAGTCGAGAAGTTGGGAATCCACTGGCGACAGTATCCCACCATTCCCAAAAACTTCCTCACCTCCCTCCTTGTCTTTGGTGGACTCATTTGTAGTACGCTTCTTATTCTTTCCTTCATTATTCTCCGTGACCCTTTCTCTATCTGGTGACCCAAGTATTTCACTTTCTTCTGACAGAACTGCAATTTGGAGGGGGACACTTTATGTCCATTCCTTCCCAAATGATTCAACAGAGCAATGGTATCGGCTGTGCAGCCACTTTCTGTCTTTGATGCAACCAGTAAGTCATCAATGTACTGTACTAGGGTTGACTCGAATGGCAATTCTAATGCTTCCAAATCTTTCTTTAGAATCTGATTGAATATTGACGGTGACTCAGAAAACCCTTGAGGAATTCGACACCAACTGTACACTCTGTCTAGGAATTTGAAACAAAAGAGGAATTGGCTGTCCTCATGAAGAGGCACGGAAAAGAATGCTTGTGACAAATCGATGACTGAGAACCATTCGGCATCGCAAGGAATTTGAAACATTATTACAGCTGGATTCGGTACTACTGGGCAGCACTTGACTATGATGTCATTTATTTTCCTCAAATCCTGCACGAGTCGGACCTTTCCACTCGGCTTTATTAGTCCCATTATTGGTGAATTACATTGACTGCTTAACACTTCTTTCAGTACCCCCTGCTTTACAAATTCGTCAATGAGTTGAGCAACTTTCATGAGGGTGTCTTGTGGCATGTGGTATTGTGGGGTCTGGGGAAAGATTGCATTGGGCTTTACAGTCACTTTTACTGGTTCTACTCCTTTCATCAATCCCACCTCTTTCCCTGTCATGTCCCACACTTCCTTTCCGACTGTTTCCCGTAATTCAGCTGGGATGTCCTCTTCAGTTATCATCGGGAAAAGACAAATCAGAGGATACTCTTCATCTACCGTTTCCATTTCATCCCCCTCTACACTGTCCTCTTCTTCCCCATCACTGCTCGTCTGGATTGTTATTCCTTCGTTCGAACACATGATCGAACAACCCAATTTGCACAATAGGTCTCTCCCTAACAGTGCTATCGGGCTTGAGTCACATACCACAAACTGATGTACCCCTTGATAGTTACCGATGCTGACTGGTACCGGATCTGTTATTGGGTTCGTCAGATGTCTGTTTGCTACTCCCACCACTTGAACTGTCCTCCCTGAGAGTGGCAAGTTTGGTACTTCACTGCTCTTAACAGTTGAACGCGTGGCTCCCGTGTCAACCAAGAATGAAACACGATGACCCATTACTCTTCCCTCTACGTACGGACCCCTTTGATCAACTTCCAAGGATGCCGCAAGCACACAATCTCCTTCTTCTCCTGAACTTTCACTCTCCCATACGTTGTTTATTCCACTCTCACTGTGTAATGGGAACTGTTGTACGGTGCCATTTGTGCTCATTACCTGACCCGAGACCTGTGGAGGAACCATCACTTGCTGCTGACTCATTGGTGCCAAGGGTATTTGCATTTGCTGATTAGGTACCATAGGTAACTGCTGTTGCATTGGCTGCATTTGCGTCATCTGCATACGGGGCATCTGCATCTGCTGCGGCTGCATAGGTTGTAATCCCTGCAATTGATTTACGGTCTGAAAATTTGGGCTTGGACCTCTCAGTTTCGGTCCCCTCATTGTCTGAAATGCATTGACATCATTGTTTTGCTGACCAACACCCGCACCTGTACCTGCACCTGCACCTTCCTGCACCACCATCGGGCACTCGCGTTTCCAATGACCTACGATTCCGCACACGTGACACGGCATCACCTTCTTCATTGCCTGCACACCCGTCACAACAGTGTTCAAATCCGGACCATTATTCACAAAACCTCCTCTTCCTCTGCCTCTGGCCTGTGGCTGAAACGCCATGTTTCCCGGCAACTGCGGCTGCGGTTGCGGTACCTGCTGTTGGAACCCTTGCATCCCTTGCAAACCTTGCAGACCTTGCAAACCTGTCTGAGCTGCCTTAAGCTGCATCATCATCACCTTCTCTTTCAGCCTTTTCTGTTTCACTTCAATTTCGTCGCTACAGTATTTCGCATAAGTCAAGACTTCGTCAATCGGTTTAGACTGCCAACAAATCAAATGTGACTTTATCATTTGACTTATTTCTGGTCTCAGCCCTTCCACAAATCTGAACACAAAATGAAGCATATCCTTCGCCTCTATTGTTTCCGTGCCACTGTAATTCTTGAACGCCTTCAACAACCTCTCATAGTAACTATGAATCGATTCTTTAGCCTCTTGGGCCGTTCGATCAATCTTCTGCCAATCCACATTCTTCGCGGGTACCTGAGTCTTCAAATGCTCAATCACCTTATAGTACAAGCTCATCACCAAAGGTGATGGTGCGCCCGTCTCCCTGTCTCTCTCTGGTTCACTTGTCGGCCAACCTACAGCTCTTTTGCAATCCTCCCACAAATCTGCCGGAACCACAATCTCAAAGAGAGTGTTCAGATCTTCCCAGAGACATTTTGCAAGCTTCACAAACCTGTCAGTCTGCTGATACCATTCAATCGGTTTCTCTCTTAGTTTGGGAAAATCGTCCGTAAAGGACTGAATGTCGCTTCTGTGCCATGGTACATGTACTAATTTTCCCCCTGCTGTCTCCCTCATTGGTAACATTGTTACTGTATCACTACTCTGCGGTCTTTTCTCATTGTGCTCTGTAGCACTGTCCCTCCTCTTTTCCTTCCTCTTTACCCATCTGCTTTCCCACTTGTCTAAGCACCTCCACACTTGTGCACTCTGCAGCAATTCTCTAAGGTGTGTCTTCATGCCTGCTGACCTCATGTGTTCAAAGTCTGTGGCCCCAAAATCTAACCTGTAGCTTCGGCTTAAGTGTTTCATCATGTCTATGTCAACCCCGTTTCTGTCGGCTGCTTCTTGCAGACTCTTATGTACCTTGTTCACTTCCTTCGTAATCCTGGGACATAGATACCTCAGCTCTTCTTCCGTGTAGGACTCTAACCTGTTCACACCCATAGTCCCTTCCACCAATTCTTGTGCTTCCATGTTCAACCTGACCCTATTCATATAGTCTTCTCCTTTCCCACTAGCTGAATTTTGTGTGGAATTCAGATTGTTGAACCACTGTGTCAGCTGTTGCGCATTCACCCCCATCAGGGTAGCGTTCACATCGACTGCCATCGATGGTTGCGGCAACTTTTCAGTGTTCGATGTTAGGGGTATTATCAGTGGGGGGCTCGACCTCACCAGTGTTGACTGAGCACATATGGGACTAAACTCCATCAAGGACCCAGACCCAGTTGGCTGAGCCGCTATCGGAGTTATCCCTGGAGTGTTTTCTATGCACCTCCTTTCGGTCCCATTCTGCAGCATTGATCCCTGACTGCTCGGACCCAAGTTAGGCTGACTATACAGAGGTACCGGTGGACCTACAGTAATGGGTAGTGATATAGCGTCTGGGTTCTGTCCATTTCCCATGTTCTGTGGCATGTTCATGCCCACACCATGGGTCATCATTGTCGGCATGCCCATCTGACTCCCCGTCATCTGAGCATGTGCAGTTCCTCCCTGCATCTGCTTTTGAGGCATCAAAAACTGAGTTGATTCAGCTTGTGCCATTGTTTGGTTGTAACCATTCTGTACTCCCCTTACGGTTGGATCTAGAATCATTCCTGCACTGTTATCACTGTTGTAGTACCCTGGCATCTGCGGCTGATAATTTTCTGCTGGTTTCATCTGGATATATTCTCCTAACCTGCGGTATCTGCGGGGTGAACAGCAGACTCGGGTCCTTAGATCCCGATGACGCTCCTGAACTCTGGGTTTCACTGTTCTGTACCGGTGCCGGAGGGGCAGAACTGGTACTTGGACCTTGTCCATTCTCTGCATAAGGCGGTGGACGGTCGTTCAGCAATTGCATTATCAACTCCTCATCCTCTAACTCCTCTTCTCTTCTCAACTTTTCCTCGTCCTCTCTATCCTTGGAACACTTCCTGTCTGTCTTACAGGTAGCTTTCTTCCCTGTCTCCTCTCCTTCCTTAGTAATTGCTGGAAACAATTTTATCCCCTGTAATACATCTGATCTCCACACCTTCTGTGCATTATCCCACCTAGCATCCGCTAGTGTCCGCTAGTGTCTTTTCTACCTTCCTCATTCTGGTCTCGAACTTCTTTTGCTGTTGCTGTTGCTGCCTGGCCATTAGTTCCCAAATTGCTAGAGCCTCAAACTGTGCTGGCCTTGGAGGCACCTTCATGTCATACATCGTGAATCTCAAATTCTCTAAAATCCTTATATTGAATGCCCCATGTATCGGGAACGCTACGCTCCCATGTTTCTCTGTCAGTTTGTGCCATTGCTTTAGCCAAAGGCACGGAGCTACCCCCTTCTCTTCCATTACAATGTAAGCTGGTGTACCCTCGGGCGGCGTCTCCTCTCCTACGCTCGCTTTAATGTAAGACTCCCCCTTCATCGCGCTCCTGAATGCTTTAAAGAATTTCATTTTCTCGTCTTTTATTTCACAAAGTTTGTAATCAATAGGTGACTTTAATTCCCGGAATACTCTTCACCTGCCTTTCCCCTTCCAATCGAGCCCCACGGACTGCGTCCAATCCGTGCGCGACCCTTCCCTGCAACCAACCTATCCCAGCGCGGCTCTTAGTGACGTCACACTCCCACACACTGCGGCTGACAAAGCCTCGCGGCTAGTCTTCCTTCACTCACCTCCTCTCGTAACAACTTCTTGCATATATTGCGAGCTACCAAAAAATAAAACAGATCTGTCGATTTACTATAGGAAGGGTAACACAATC